>NC_045440.1:91773326-91778174 GCF_002776525.5 Piliocolobus tephrosceles
CACACACACACACACACACACACACACACACACACACACACACACACTAAGCCAAGTACTGAGTTAAGAATTCTACATGTAACTTTTTTTTCTTTATTTTCAGACAGAGTCTCGCTCTGTCGCCCAGGCTGGAGACAGTGGCTTGATCTTGGCTCACTGCAACCTTCACCTCCCGGGTTCAAACGATTCTCCTGCCTCAGCCTCCCGAGTAGCTAAGATGGCAGGCACGTGCCACTGTGCCCAGCTAATTTTTGTATTTTTAGTAGAGACAGGTTTTCACCATGTTGGCCAGGCTGATCTTGAACTCCTGACCTCAAGTGATCCACCCACCTTGGCCTCCCAAAGTGCTGGGATTACGGGTTGAGTCACTGTGCCCGGCCTTCCATATAACACTTTAATTCTCATAGTATTGTTATCACTATTGCACAGATAAGGAAACCAATGTTGAATATTGGAATCAAGGTGGCACAGCTAATAACTGGTGGATGGTGGAAGGTCTGTTGGGCTATACTTTAAATCACTGCCATTTCATATTCCTTTTTACTCCTTCAAAAGCTTTAGCATTATGCTAAAATTTTATGAATTTCTTATGGTCTTATGGCTAGTCTGGAAAATGAAATGTTCAAATATCAGGATAAGGGGCTTTTAATGTAATAAGTATACAAATGAATCAGTTTTCAGGCAGCAGTTGATGAAGAGCTTGAAATACAAGGCTGAGTATTTTAAACTTTATCCTAAAGAAAATAGAGATGGATTGTAATTTGTCCAGTGTACTGTTGAAGGTTATGTTTGGGGATTACATCCCTTTGAGACTATGATGAAAGCTATAGATTCTCTTCCTAGAAAAACATATATATGCATATTAATTTGCAGATCATTTCTGGGATTTTAGTGAACACCGAAAGAGCACATTCATGAACTCTTGGGATTAGAAAATCACAAATTCCACCTTCCATTCAATTCGTATGATTCCATAGTAAACCTTTCTCCAGAAAATCTGAAGTTGAGCTAAAAACAATATTTGCTGCATCATACCTTAATGAACCAAACTAAATAAACAACTGAGAAAAACACAAGCAGAACTAAAGAAAAAAAACATTAAAATTTCTGTGTGTAGTTACTGCCACCTGCTGGTCACACTTAGGTAAATCCTAAATCTACGTTAATCAACTATTTTACTGCTATTTGTTCTTACTGGTATACTGGTAAATTCTTTGTGAACCCAAAAGCCTTATTGTTTTTCTAACCCCTCGTTTTGCTTTCTAATATGAATATATTATGAACCATCAGGCTGAACAGTCTGTACTTTTGTAATTCAGTTTTTAAAGTTATCTTTATTTTTGTCTCCCACTCTTAAGTTCATGAATCTCTCTCTATTCTTTTGTTTCAAAATTAATTTGGGTCTTCATCATTTCTCACCTGTGCTATTTCACTATCTTTCCAGCTGTTTTTCTACTTTACAATACCCTTCATACAATACCCACTGGGCCATCGGAAGGATCTTTTAATACATAGCTATAGCCATGACACTCTCCCTGCTTTATATCCTTCGGTGGCTCCTCATTGCTACAGAATTAAATTTGCAGTCACCTCAACCTATGTTTTCAGCCAGCCTACTTTCTTCACTCCTTCAAAACATATTATGTAGACTTTTCCCTCCTTTGGGGTAGTCAAAGGACTGGAAGGAACAAATTTGTCTCACCCAAATTGGAAAAGAAATTTAAAAGGAAAACAAATTGGAAAAGAAATTTAAAAGGAAAACAAAATACCCTTGCAATTATGGCCAGAATGTGGACTCTTAAACTTCATCCAGAGACAGTGTTGAGCAGTGTGTGTGTGTGTGTGTGTGTGTGTGTGTGTGTGTGTGTGTGCGCGCGCGCGCGCGCGCGTCAGAGGGAGAGAGAGTTTGAGAGACAGGGAGAGAGGGAAAAAAGAGAAAGAGGAAGAGAGCCATTAGGTATTGGCAAACTAGGAGTCAGTTGTATAGCAGTAGTGTGGTCCAAGTGACTCAAATGGCATAGAACAGGACCCACACAAAAACTGTCAATACAGGAATGTTGTAAGGCTAAGAATTTGGCAGAGGTACAGTGGTTGATAGGGCCAATCCTAACAGCTACATTTGAGGGCAAAGGCAGGTAGCATGCACTCACATTTTTCTGGGCCTAGCGCAACAGATGCTCAATAAACCTTTTTGAATGAATGAATACAATTTTGCAAAAGTTACATTCGTGATGTCTGCAATATATTGAGACTGTTTTCATGATGCAAAACCAGAAAACTAAAAAATCAAAACAAAACAAAACAAAAAACAAACAAAAAAAAAACCACTTATGCCAAACAGACATATTGAACAAGTAAATTCTTGACAAATCTGTTTGATTTTCATGCAGGCACCTTAGATTGTTTCCTCTATTAATGGATAAGATTGTTTCATACTACATATAGATATTAGAAAAGTTAGCTTGTATCTTTAATTCCCAGTAGCTAATTATGCCTTTTATTTTCCATTTCAGTATTTCTATACAGAAGCTTTCAAATGAATCTCGCTACATAATCTATGAGTTCTGGGAAAATAGTAGTGTATGGAATAGGTAAGTTGTGAGCAAGCCTGATTTTATGTGAAGCCAGGAAGGTGGCAATATGTATGCATGATGTAATTTTAGGATTTGTAGGAAAGCTCCGTTCTCTTTTACCTTACCTTAAAACCTGTCCCATTTGCCCATTACCCTGAATTCTATGCACTTTAAAAAATTTATTTAATGGCTTAGAAACCACTTGTCTTGAAGTACAAATACTTTTGGTAATGATTCCACTTTGTGTCTTACCATTTTACTGATGTTTTCAGATAAGAAGATATAAATGGGGGTATGGGTGTCTAAAGCTGGTGAGGGTAGTGGTGGGGGTGGAGACAAAGGATGGACAAAAATGAGGTGGAAAAAAGAGCTTTATCTAATTTTTCATAGGATAGTCTGTGCAGCTATTTTATTTTACAACAAAACTACATACAATTTTTAGAGTCATTGCAGCCCAACACCTTCTAAATGTCTTTAAAGACTAAAAATAAAGTGGAAATTTGAGACGTTGTCAAAAATTCAAAACAAATCAACTTCTTTAAAACTAAAATAATTACTAATAGAAAACAAACATATAGTTTTAAAATGGAATGAAAGAAATGTTTGCTCTTCTGAGAGTATATAACAATTCCTGACCGTTTAAAACGGTACAGAGAATATAGCTCTCTAAATAAGTCCACGTTTAGGGTGTTAAATATGGTGATGGAAGTAATAGAATACCTGGAAATTCAGTTGATCCATATTTCACCTAAAAGTTTTATTTTTGTGGCAATTTTGAAGGCACTTTGGGCTATAAGGAAGGCAAAATGATAGCAACAGTATTTCAGCCATAGAAGGAAACAGGGTAACTTATTCAACTCTATGCTTCCAGGCCAACACTTTCAGATAGTTTTTCAGATTTATTTTTATTATCTAGAAATGTAAAATATACAGTCTGTCTTATTATCTATCCTGTTTTTTAAACTCTTCAACAGCTGTAATATTCTTTTCTATTTAAATTTGTTGCAGGAAAGTCTACTTCCTATTTTATCTTCTAAAAAAGTAATGTTCTCCTGGTTTAAAACCTTTTTTAAAAAGTTTCTGATGACAATTATTAAATTACTCCTAAGTCATTTTTGAAAGCTGAACAACCATTAAAACAAGCTTGTATCCAGGAGCTTACTTAATCCACATCATCCCAAACTTTGCCATCTTGATCAAATTTGATCTCTGCTGTACTTGGGAAGATTGTAAATAAAAATGCACAGCCTTAACCTGTAATTATTTACACAGCCACCTTCAGACAAATTATAGCAAGACATTCCAAAGAAGTAATGTGGATTTCTTGGAAACTCCAGAACTCACATCTACAATGCTAGTTCCTGGTAATTATCCTGGGTTTACAATGCTTCTATATCCTTTTGTATTTTTTGTTTGTTTCTTAAAAGACAGTATGCTCTTCCCTTTTATATTTTATCAATGGTATTCTCTTATTTCTCTATATACCTTATGGTTTGAGAGTGGGGGGAAGAAATAAAAGATCTATATATTTGTTCTATTTTGTGCTTAGTGAACCCTATTTGTATTCCCAGCTATATTGAACCTACTATTAGTCATTTGCTAATCATATTAACAAACTTGAAGTACTACCAAATCATGATATTTCAAAAAATTATTCAAATATTTTACCATATTGTAATTTAGTGTATTGGACACAATTTGTTCATCTACCCATCCAATTACTGATTAAACATACATTTACTGAGTATTAATATGTGCTAGGCACCAGGGTGTTTGGCCTATTTACTGGTACTGATTAAGCTCCATTTCTGAACAAGCATTGTGTTGGGAGCTACAGAGGGTACAAACTAAAAGCAAAATCCCTACCCATAAATTAGCCAGGCATGGTGGTGCATACCTGTAATCCCAGCTACTTGGGAGGCTGATGCAGGAGAATCACTTGAACCTGGTAGGCTCACGCCTGTAATCCCAGCACTTTGTGAGGCTGAGGTGGACAGATTACAAGGCCAGGAGCTCAAAACCAGCCTGACCAACATGGTGAAACCCCACCTCTACTAAAAATACAAAAAGTAGCTGGGCATGGTGGGGCATGCCTGTAATCCTAGCTACTCAGGAGGCTGAGGCAGGAGAACTGCTTGAACCCAGGAGGCAGAGGGTTGCAGTGAGCCAAGACACTGCACTCCAGACTGGGCGACAAAGCGAGACTCCATCTCAAAAAACAATAATAGTAAAATAAAATAAAATAAAATAAAATAAAATAAAATAAAATAAAATA
>NC_045440.1:91778184-91864773 GCF_002776525.5 Piliocolobus tephrosceles
TAAAATAAAATAAAATAAAATAAAATAAAATAAAATAAAATAAAATAAAATAGGGGGAAAATCTTAGAATACAACTTCTGTAAATATGACTGCTGCAGGCTTTGTACATAGAATGCAGGAAAGTGAGATCCACATTTTATTTACCTTCACATTCCCTACCCTATTACAGTATTACTATAGGATAGTATATGGCAAAAAGAAATTATTTCCTAGATGAAAGAATGAATAGGACTTTGGCATCATCATAAATATATTGCTCTTCAGTCAAAATTTCCATGAAGTCCTGACACGTAATTTTTGTGTCGCCATGACACCCATTTCCATTCTCCCAAACCAATGTGGAAAGAAAGGAACAATGCTTGTTCTAATTGGTGCCTTGAGTCTTTCCAGGACAGAAACACCTGAACAAAAATAGAGAGGAAAAGAGGACAGAACAGGAGGCTACTGAGTTATCAGTAAGGGGAAAAATGCTATAGCAATAATTGAAAATATGGAATAATCTGATGGTTTTCTGACCCAACTCTATCATTATCTTGAATTATTTTCTATACACTACTAGTGTCATTGGCACATGCATTATATTACTCTTTCTCTCTCAGAGCATTTCCTAATTTAGAAGGAAAAACTGACTACAGATAAAACTGGATCAATTCTTGTTCTGTGAATCCAGCCAGGTTCAATACAATTTAATGCCTTTTAATTGCTGCCCTATTTTGTATTAATCTCATATTACATTTAATTTCAACAATGATTACTGGAATTTCATATAACAAGAGGAAAAGGTAGGCATGATTTCTGACACAATTTTAAAACGTACAACATTTTAACATTTATTGGGACATCCCACCCTATTTTAAAGTTTTATCTCTGTGACAGCAGGCCTATTCCAGTAACTTGAAGTTAGCATATAAATATTATTTGTGGGTTTTAATGGCCATATAACTTATAATACTATTTTTAAAAACCATTTTTGTGCATTTTGTGTTACAATGGTTATGAAAATTAAAAAATAATAATAATTAGGAGGCGCTGTGGCTTATGTCTGTAATCCCAGCACTTTGGGAGGCGAAGGTGGACAGATCACCAGAGGACAGGAGATCGAGACTAGTGGCCAATATGGTGAAATCCTGTCTCTACTAAAAAATACAAAAAATTAGCCAGGCATGGTGGTGCATACCTGTAATCCCAGCTACTTGGGAGGCTTAATCCAGAGAATCACTTGAACCTGGGAGGCAAAGGTTGCAGTGAACTGAGTTCATGCCAGTGCACTCCAGCCTGGGTGACAGAGCAAGACTCTGTCTCAAAACAAATAATTAATTAAAGATGTATTAGCTGCACATATTTATACCTAAAATTAAAATCTGAAAGAAAAAAGGCAGATACTACATTTTAAAATGCAGTATGAGTAGGTTTGTATTTCTAATTTAACACACAAATTATGATTTCTGGTAAGATTGCTTTTTATGATCAAGACTACTAAGTGGTTTACCTAAGATACATCTAAAGAAATTAAGCAACTAAGACAGACTGCATCCAGATATGAAAATATACACTATAATACATTCCAATGACTCTCAAATATAAAATCCTTCAAATGAAGCATACTGGAATATGGCAGCCCAGATCCATTAGCCATCATAAACCACCCAGACAAAAAGAGTATATCAACTTGGTCTGTGGAGCGGAATGTCCCTTGGCAATAAGAGAAAAGCCTATGGTTATGAGAAAACAGGATACAAAAAAAAGATCCTATTTCCAGCAAATTACTTGAACAGCTTTGAAAGCAAATTTCAATCCCTTCCATTTATCTGTTTCTCACAGCATTCCACCAATCATACATCTTTGCCGTTGGTTTGTTTTCAGGATATCTATATTCACTGGGATAAACATTTATAATTTTAACATACAGATATACTAAAATATTATTTATAACCTATCTACTTGCTTATACCCAATATTTATGAGATCCTATATGTATAAATATATGGTATTTATAAATATATGTATAAATACATGTATAATTACACATGTATTTATATGTATGTTATACATATGATACATCATATTTATAAATATGTGTATATATGTATATATGTACATATGTATATATGTATATATTGTTATATATGTATATATTACATATATGTATATATTATAGTATATTATATGTATATACATATTTATACATATTATATGTATGTATATGTATATTTATATATGTATATACATACAATATAATATATAAATACATGTGCATATATGTATACTATATGTAGAAATACATGGTATTTCTACATATAGGATTTCATAAATACTGGGTATATAAATACCACATATATATATATATATATGGCCTAACTACTGCCAGTGTTGGGCAGATTCTAATAAGAACAATAGCATGATTTTAGCTTCATGGCATTTATAATCTTGCTGCCAAAACAAGTTCTATTCACCTAGAATAAAAAATTTTAGACTGCAACAAAGTGCCAAAAGATATGGTACAAATAAGTGCATAAGAAGAGTTCAATCTTGCCTCAAACAGTCAGGAAATGGTGACTACAAAGATAAGTTATTATGCAGACTAAAGGTAAGGGGAATGGTCTCTTTAGATATAATTTGCACCTTGAACGTTCTTTGCCCTGTAAGTTATTTTCATTATTTTAGAAAATGTTTTTCTCTTTTCAGCTTCATGGTGGATCCTGAACAACAACTAGATGTTCCTAGACATTTTCCTTATGGTTCCAAGTGCAAAACAGGTGTTCTTACCTAAAATGTCAATTAGAAAATTATCTGTGGTTGTTAATCTACTGTATATTTTTGTTTGGTATATTTACTAAGTGCACTCGTTTAAAACTTATTCTATAATTTTATGATTCATGTGAATTTTAGCTCAATTTTCAAAGTTCACTAATATTCTCAATATTTAATGCTAAATGCTTTGCTACACTGTAACTAACCTAAAACCTTTTAGTGACAAAATCCTAATATGTGGAAAAAAGCATAGACATAAAGGAATAATATTGTGAAAATGAATTTGTTATGATAAAGAAAAAATAAAGTGGAAACTTTTAGAGTATTACTTCATAGGGCAGATTTTGTAAACTGTCGTATACTGTAAAGGGTTAAATCAGCGTTTTGTGATTTTTAACAGATTTTCTGTGAGTGAAGTTTATTCTTCCAACAATGTCTACTCCATCCCCAACCCAACTCACAGCCCTATGACTATTATCTTTGCATTAGTTAAAAAGTTAGTATATAGGCATCAAACAACCTTGGCTGTAACCTATAGACTCTCTATCAATGTATCAGGTTATAGACTGGTTTTTCAAAAGTGAACAATTCTGTGATAAGTTAGAGTACCATTTAGTAATACAGCAACATTGTGTCATTTATTAGCATCATAATTCCTTGTTATGTAAGTTAAATATATCAAGAAAGAAGAGACTATTGCTTTGGGAAAATGTGGTTCAAGTTTTATGGCATATAGTTTTGGTATGTGACAGATAGCTAACTTTTCTTATGAAAAATACATAGTTGCATGTAAACAATGATTTCAAAATACTTGAAAAATAAACTTTTAACTCAAATGAATAAATAAGAAATATGAAACAAGCACAAAACCTTACGGAAGTCATAAAATAGTAGGGAAAGTACTAGACAGAAGACATCTGTTTTCCAATTTCAACACTAGAATGACTAAAACTATCTACCTATAGAACTATCTATAGATAGTATACTATCTATACTCTGCTCAACAAGCTCAGAAATTAAATGTTTTTAATAATAAAAATCTGTCCTGGTTATAAACCCTGCTGATGAAAATACAATACATATAAAAATGTATAGCCATGTTATTTTCTAGTACAAATTCCTTTGAAACTATAAGTCTTTGGGGAAAAATATAAGGTAAAATTGTCCAGTTTTTCCCCCTTTGAAAAACTCAGGAAAAAAGGAAGATTGAACTAATAAAATTTTATTTCTTAAATATAAATTTGACCTAAAATATTTTCTCAAACTAATTCATGAAACAGCAACTTTTACCAATACCTTTGTATACTCTCAGTTCTCATCCAATATAAATAAAATTTTAAAATCCTTTCATAGTTCTATTAGAAATAAGTAGTAAATTTTGATATATTACACGTATACACGTGTGTGTGTGTGTGTGTGTGTGTTTGTGTGCCTCTGGTCAACTCTAAGGATGACAGACACTGTGTAACAACACCTGGGTCAACTCTTTTAATTTATATACAAAGCAAAGAACAACATTAATGGAGATATACAATGATTATTCAAACAAGCTATACATATGTACAAAGGCAAATAGACACATAACAAAACAGTCTCTGCAGACTGATTGTATATAGTAAGAAAAGATTAAAGGACTTTAAAACCTAAATGACTTTTGACATACAAACTCTTCTTGAGAATGTTTGTTGTAAATGGTTTCAAAAATACAAATTATAGCCAATCAAAACATTGCTTTGGTTGGTCCATTTAAGTATCCAATTCAAAAAGCATATCAAATCTTTTGGGTACTAGGCAGTTTCCAAAGTAGCATGGTAGTATTACTTGTTAAAAGGGTTCTGTTTTCAGTAACAGTACTGAATGGAAAGGGTCTGCAGATTCCAAATTGGAATAAGCTCTATCATATTCTGAAACAAGAATTAAAATGACTTGAGAATGGGCAAATAATAAAGCAAACCAATTAATTATATGGTCACTCTGACCCCACTTATACAAATTATACATATATTTTGTGTACGTTTGTGAGAGTTGTATGTATGTGAACTGTGTGCGTTGTGTATTCACATACAAATATATACTGAAACCTACAGTGGAAAAGGAAAGTAGGGCCAAAAAAAAAAAAAGAAAGAAAAAGAATAAAGAAAAACCTGAGACCTAAGTATAAATATCACATTTTAAAGTAAACAATAAGTTTATAGTTAACAAAGATTTTTTTTTCTATTTGAAAACCCATTTTCCTAAAGAACAAAGTAGTAAAAACAAAAAAAAAGAGGTCACCAAAAGACCAAGATAGGAAACGTAACATGGAATACAAGCTTGAATCTGGGAAACAAGCTCAAAAACCAGTGGAAAAGAAAAAGTACCGGTTTTTAGGAGTTCAAAATTCAGTGAAACAAACTTTTTGCCAATAGACCTAGGGATATGAGAAATAGAATTAGGGAGAGTTTACACTTACCTATATATCAGCAGATTTTTCTGGAAGAAATCCTTTTTTTTTTTTTTTTTTTTTTTTTTTTTTAACAACAGTAACATCCAGAGTGACAAATTGCAGGAGATTTAATGTATAAAATTTCTAGGAATTAAAAGCTTAAACCTAAAAATTCTTTATCCATATATGTTATAAGAAAATATAGAATTAAAACTGAATGTACGTCAATTATTTTCAAATGTCCAAATTCTTTTGGAAAAAAAATATCAGTTTCACTTTGAAATTGCTCAACTTCTGCTATTCATATGGTCTGATTAGTGACATAAGTAGCAGCTGTTTTTCAACTTCAGTTTCATTCACTACCATTGTTTCCAAATTATCAATCTCTGCTAGTAATTATGAATTTAAGACCATATTATTATCAAAAACCTAGAGACCAATCATATATCTGAAAAGAAATACCCATTAAAAATTCTCCCTCCTGTCATTGAGAACTATGCATTGAACATTCTGAATCATTCTAAGCCTCTGGAGAGACTGTAATGATCCATTCATGAGCTGGTATGAAATCAGTGGGAAGCAGAACAACAAAAGCAACTTTAAAAGCAACAAGAAATTATGTACCATATATACACTGTAGCAAATATTTTATATTTGAGAGTCTTTACAGCTTACATTTCCATTCCATTATTACAAGTGATGAAAAACAAAAAATTCCAAGTAGTACGCAAATTATAAATATACAGTCTTCCCACTTCACTAACCAAATTCCTACTTTCCAGTGTAACCTCCCAATTTATGCAGGAAACCTCCTGCAAGGCTGAAACTGATTAGAAAATTTTTTATAGTTTAAAAATAGCTCTTTCTCATTTTTAGAGAAGTCAAATAGTCAACCATCAAAATTAAGAATAAATTGAATTGTCACAGTCCATTACAGTTATTGTTGCTAGATCCACCTCATTTGCAGATGTCCAAACTATAAAATGAATAATTCTTTCTCTTCAAATTCATCTGTTCTTAAAATGCTACTTAAAACTTTGGTTGTTTTCCTGTAATATAAAAGAAAAATTTAATTATCAATTGATTGAATACAGTTTTTACTAATTAGTTCATCAAACCAAATACTGTGAATGTACCAGGTGTTTACAGATTTAAATGCATGTTACCATAGAAACTATTAAAGTAACTAGAACTGTCAAATAACAAAATGGCTCATGTTTTAAAAATATATGTAATTCATTTTAAAATATACTAAATTGTATTCCAAACCTGTTCTGTTTCTGTGGCACCTAGTTTTAAAAAATGTATTAATGTGTAAATCGAAAGTAAAATGAATTCTAATGTATAAGTTTGTTTTAAAAAGTGTATGTCAAGCTTTTATTTACACAATAAAATGTTATTAAAGGTGGAAAGTCTACAAATGAAACAGTGACTATAGTTTATATAGCACTGAAGTTTACATTTATTCTTACAGATCATGGATTACATATCCCAAAGATCTTTGAACAGGTGGAAAAGTTGAAATATCAAGTACATTTTTTCTTATTTAATATTCCTGTATGAGAAGTATTATACAAAATTTTAATTCATGCTTTAATTAACTTTGAAAAGAATTGGCTAGAGATCTAAAGTTAGGGAGTTTAAGAAATATTAACATAAACTATGAACAACATAACGTTTTTTTAAAATTGTAATTTGAGGAAAAAAATCCTATGAATTCCAAAGAATTAGAATACCAAACATGGAGATAGGAAGTAGTAGTGTATATCTCCCATTTGAACTGCTCTCAGTATACCTATATTCTGAATCTCATTTCAGAGGAGTCCTAGCTGCCTTTACCTATATAAAGGTATTTACGAAAACTCTAATAGAAAGTTAAATACCAGTCAAATGTAAGTAGAGACCATAAAGAATGGGAATCATTTACTAAGAGCAAATGAGAGTATCATACTCAGTAATCTCATGCATTATTTTATTAATCCTAACAGTCAGAGATTATCATCCTTATCAGCAACTGCAAAACTAAGGTTCAACAAGGTTAAGTGACTTGTCCAAGTTTGAACTGCCAGTACACAGAATGGAGCTACAATTTGAAGCCATGTCTGATGACAAAATCCATGTCCTTTCTATGAATATCCTAAGAGATGCATGTATGTATTCATTATGTGTATTTATTTAGATGGAATTTGATAAGGTAACACAGAAATATAAAGGGCTAAGAACAGCAAAGTCATGTTAAAGAAAAATACATGAGATGATTTGTTATAATGTATAAAAAGACTAATTGAACAGAATGGATAGCCCATTAACAGACCACGCATATACTGCCACAAAGATGTCAGAGAAGTACCATTTCAATAAATATTTTTAAAATGACTGGATATCCATGTAGAAAAAGGTAAAACTTGATGCCCACCTCACATCATAGAGTAAAATTATTTCCAGGTGGCAAATATAATTTAATTGAAAAAATAAAACTTTTAGACTATTGGATAATATTTTCATGACCTTTCAATTAAAAATATTTCTTAAACAAAATACAGCTATTCCATTCTAATTTTTGGACAGAGTTACTTTATAATAATTGGTTTATTATACCTTTAGATTTCTGTAGTTTTCTGAATTACCTGTATCTTATAATAAGGAAGGTTAAAAATCTAGAGGTAGAGTCTGATGAAAATGTTAAAGAAAAATATTTTTAATATAATATTACAATACAAACTTAGAAAACTACTTACTGGTTTTTGCAGTACAATGGGATGATCAGGCAGAAAGTCTGGTTTTTTCCTGCAGATGGAAACACTTGAGAGCTTCAACAGGAAATCTCTGCTGTATTTAATTCTCTCTGTAGATATTAAACATCAAATGTAATGTTATGAAATGCAGAGCTGTCTAGATCACTTTTTGGTTTATTTTTTTCTGGATGTCCTCTATTATTTTATAAAATGATGAATAGTGTGTCTATGCAAAAGAGGAGGAGAAAAAAAGCTTTGAGAAACATCTACTGCCTCCAATTCTCCTTTTACATAGAAAGAAAACCAAGTAACCAAGGAAAAATTAAAGAAATATAATTAGGAAAATGGGAAATGCATGGCTTTTTTCATTTGGTTATTCAGGTCTAGTAAAATGATCTTCTATAAAGTATAAAATAACCACAGTAAAAACTATTAGGCAATTCAGATCCTGCCAAAATGTTACTTTAATAAGCCTATCAAGTCTCAATCAATACTGAAAACTTAACACAATAAAAATAAATTCAATTCGAGAAACATTTATTGTACATCTTACTTGTATCAGGAACTGTGCTAGGTAATAATGAATAGTACCCAAGATAGGGCCCTTATCTTCAAGGAGAACAATGTTTCAAATATCTGCAGATTTCAAATCAGAAATGATTACCAGAAACGATCACCAAGACAGATTATATGCTGTCCCAGAAGACAATGGAATAATATGTTTAATGTTCTAAAAGAAAAGAACAGTAACCCAGAATTTCATGTCCAGTGGGGGGAAAAAACCCCTCAGAAATGCATGTGAAGGAAAGACATTTTCATATAAAGTAAAATTGAAAGAATTCATCACCAGCGGATGTGATCTTCAAGAAATACTAAAGGAAGTTCTACAGGCTGACGGGAATTATACTAGATTGAAACTTTACTGTTGAGAAATAAAGAGCAAAAGAGATGATAAATAGGTGGGTAAGTATAACAGATTCCTTTTTTCCTCTAAGTTTTGTTTTAAGAAATATGTATTACTGTTAAAGCAAAAGCAGCCACAGATAATATATAGATGAAGGATGTGGCTATGTTTCAATACATTTTTATTTATAAAAACACGAATTGGTCTGTAAGCCATAGTTTACTGACCCCCTAAACATTACATTAAAGACTACAAATTGACAGAGTGGATTTAAAAAATAAGAAGACCCTAGTATATGTTATCTGCAAGAGACACATATTAAATATAAAGGCATATAAGTTGAAAGTAAATGGATATAAAAAATGCAAAGACTAGGAATAAGAAGGGTTGAATTACTATCCTATCTTCCTATCAACTAACAGGTAACAATTATCAATGTGTTGCTCCTAATACACAGTTCTGAAATACATCAAGGAAAATTTAACTTATCAGAAATTTTGAGTCTGGCTTCTTTCATTTAACATTTTTGAGGTTCATCCTTAATCTGGAACATTCTATGTAGCCAAACCATCAATCAAGTGTGAGAACAGAATAAAGATATTTTCAAATACACAAACTCAAAGAATTCACCAACCCAATACCCTTTTTTCATGAAACTCTTGGAGAATGTACTTGAGCAAAATAAGGACATAAATCAATAAAGAAGAAAACATAAAACTCAAGAAATGGAGGTAAGTGATGTCAGGTAAAACAGCCAAGTAGAAAACTCTAAAAGTCTTTCACTCCACAAAAACAAGTAAGCTCATAAAAACTGTCAGAATCAACTTTCTCAGAACCCTGGACTCTAACCCAAAGCCTGTAAAAACTAGGGGAATGCTTAGTGAACAAAAAAAATAGCTAAATTTGGGAAAAAATTTGTGGCATTAAACTTACCTGGGACCATCCCCCAGATAGGCCATGGCCTTGAAAACAACAGCCCTCATTACTTTTACAGGTTCCCAGAACTGGAGGGAGTAGTATAGACTTCA
This sequence comes from Piliocolobus tephrosceles, assembly GCF_002776525.5. NCBI lineage: Eukaryota > Metazoa > Chordata > Mammalia > Primates > Cercopithecidae > Piliocolobus > Piliocolobus tephrosceles. The sequence continues at coordinate 91,788,028 of NC_045440.1, forward strand.
TTCTCAAAAAATTATGATCATTTGTTTTGACTTTCTGGTGGTTCCCTGAGGAACCATTCTGAGAAGCTTGCCTGTACTTCACACCTAACTAAGAATTCTTCTAGCATTAAAGCTGCTGCCCAAAATCCATTTGTCCAAACATTTACAGGAAAATGTATTAGTTGCTTCCACCTGAGACAAGGGATAACAATTGGAGCAAACATTAGGCATACCAAAAAGCTTGGGAGGAAAAACTGAAAAAACGAGATGCTTTGAGGAAGAAGGGCACTGAAAGAATCCCAAATATTCTTTATAGAAGCCCACATGCATGTCAAAGCTAGGCTCATGTTCACAGAAAAACTTGAGGAGATCCTAAGCACTCACTCCTGGCTGACTTGCAGATTCCTACCAAGCAGGAAATGAAGGTGAAGGCAGAATTGAGGTAATACATCAAAATACAGAGAGGCCTTATGCAAAGGCTGAAAGAGGGGCTTCTCTGTTTTTCAGTTTGGTATGGTTCTTCTAGCCACTGAAGGAAATTATGTCAAATCACTAGCTGACCACTAAGATAACATAATAGAGACTTCCATGGTCATTCATGACAAAGAATATAGATTTTACAATATTAGTTTGGAAAAGTCACTAAGCTAACAACAACTACTACAACAAAGAGCAACAACAAACCCAAGGGAAGGAAGAAAATCTGATTTCCAGAGCAGCCACATTATAACATTCAAAATGTCCAGTTCTCAACCACCACAACAAAAATTATAAAGCACTCAATGAATGAAGAAAGTATGGGCTCATTCATTGGAAAAAATGAAATAGAAATTTTCACCAAGGAAGCCAAGACATTGAATTTACTTGAGAAAGGCTTTCAATAAACTATTTTAAATATGCTCAAAGAGCTAATGAAAATTATGAGAGGAGTGTCTCATTAAATAGAGAATATCAATAAAGAGATGGAACTTTATAAGAAGAAGCCAGATAGAAATTATTGAGAAGTACAATAACAGAAGTGAAAAATTCACAAGAGGGTTTCAACAGCAGATTTGAGCAGGCAGAAGAAAGAATCAGCAAATTTAAAAGTAATTCAATTGACATTATTCAGTCTGAGGAGCAGAAAGAAAAAATAATAAAGAAAATGAACAGAGTCTAAGACACTTATGGGTTACCATCAAGCATACCAACAAATATATAATGGGAGTGCCAGAAGGAGAGAGAGAAAAAGGAGAAGAAATGATATTTGAAAAAATGGTGGAATAAAATTTCCAAAATTTAACAACAAAAAAAGAATCTATACATCTAAGAAGTTCAACAAACTACAAATAGAATGCAGACAACCCCCAACTTATGATGGTTTGACTTACAATTGTTTGACTTTATGAGGATGTGAAAGCAATTCAAGGTTTCAGACTTTAAGCACTGGTGATTCTCTGACCAAAGACTCTCTGGGCCAAAGACTCTCATACCAACTTATTATATTTTCAACTTATGATGGGTTTATTGGGAAGTAATCCCACCATAAGTTAAGGAGCATCTATCTGTATACTAAAAGAGATTCTTCACACATAGATACATCATAATCAATCTGTCAAAGTCAATGAAAATCTTGAGGTCAGAAAGACAGTAGTAATTCATCACTTTACAAGGGATTCTCTATTAGATAAACAGCTGATTTCTCATCAGAAACTATGGATGTCAGAAGTCATGGGATGACATATTTAAAGTGCTGAAATCAAAAAATGTGTCAATCAAAAAATCTATACCTGACAAAAGCTCCTTCAAAAATGAAGCAGAAATGTAGACATTCACAGATAACCAAATACTGACAGAGTTTACTGCTTGTAAACTTGTCTTACAAGAAATGCTAAAGAGAATCTTTCAGACTTAAAAGATAGTATGCAACTAAAATCCACATGAGGAAATAAAGAACACCAGTATATGTAACTACACAGGCAAATATAAAAGCATCAATAAATTTTCAGTATGAAATTCATCCTTTTCTCCTATATGATTTAAAAGACAAGTACATAGAAATGCATAATTATAAATCTAGGTCAATAGATGACAGAATGTGTATAAAGATGTAATTTATGACAATAACAACATAAAGGTGACTTTAGAGATATATATAGGAGCAATGTTTCATATAACATTGGAAGTAAGTTGATATTAATTCAAACTAGTTTGTTATATATTAAATTAATACCCAACACAGCAATTAGGAACATAAAAAATATAGTAAAATAAAAGGAAATAAAAATAGTACACTAGAAAATATCTATTAAACACAAAAAACAGTTATGGAGGAATCAAGTAACAAAAAAAGACATACAGAAGACAAATAGCAAAATGGGAGGATTAAGTCCTTTTAAATCAGTTAATTACATTAAATATAAATGCACTAAATTTTTCAATTATTATACAAGGCAGAGATTGGTAGAATGAATTTTTAAAAATCATCTCATTATATTCTGTCTACAAGAGACTCATTTTGGATCCAATGACAAAAATAAGTTGAAACTGAAAGACTGTAAAAGATACTCAATTCAAGCAGTAACCAAGAGACAGATGAAGTGAGTATACTAATATTAGACAAAAATAGACATTAAGACAAAAATTGTTATAAGAGACAATGGACATTTATACAATGATAAAAGCATCAATTAATCAAGAAGATATAACAATTATAAGCGCATATATACCCAACAACAGAAAGAAAAACACAGAATTAAGCACAGAAATGGACATTTTAACATTAATAACTGGAGACTACAATATTCCATTCTCAATATTGGATAGGAAAACTTAACAGAAGATCAACAAGGAAACAGAATGTGAACACTACAACCCAACTAACCTAATTACATATATACAACACTTTACCCAACAACAGCAGAATATACATTCTTCTGAAGCACACATGGAACCAGAGCACGTATGTTTCACACACATGGAACATTCTCTGGGATGAACTCATACGTTAGGCCACAAAACAGTCTCAATAAATTTAAAAAGATTCAAATCAGACAAAGTATGCCCTATGATGACACTGAAATAAAACTAGAAATCAAAACCAGAAGTAAACTGGAAAATTCACCACTATGTGTAAATTAAAATACACTCTTATACAACCAATGGATCAAAGAATAAACAACAGGGGACTTAGAAAATATGTGACAAATGAAAACAAAGTCACAACATATCAAAATTTATGAGATGCAGCAAAAACAGTATTCAGAGCATAGTTTACAGCTATAAATGTCTTATTAAAAAAGAAGAAATAACTCAATATCTAACATTACACATTAAGGAACTGGGAGAAAAGAGCAAACTAAATCAAATACTAGAAAAAATGAACTAAATAATAAAGATCAGAGTGAAGATAAATGAAATAGAGAATATAAAAACAACAGAGAAAATCAGCAAAACCAAAAGTTGGCTATTTGAAAAGACAAAAACTAACAAACCTTTACCAAGACTGATTAGGAAAAAAATGACTCAAATTACTAAAATCATAAACAACAGTGGTCTTGTATCCTGCAACTTTAATTTATTTTTATTAGCTCTAATAGTTTATGTGAATTCCCTAGGATCTTCTATATATACAGATGCTTCTCAACTTACAATGGAGTTATATCCTAATAAACCTATTTTAAGTTAAAAACAGCAAAAGATGAAAATGCATGGCTAACTAGGAGTGGCACCTTGCTGATGCTGCCCAGCATCATGAGAAAAGTACAGTGTCTACTGAACAGATATTGTTTTTGAACTATCATAAAATCAAAAAATTATAGGTCAAACCATCCTAATTGGTGATCATCTGTGTAGGACTGTGCTCTCTGTGAATAGAGATGCTTTTACTTCATCTTTCCCAATTTAAATACCATTTATTTCTTTTTCTTGCCTAATTGCTATGGCTAGAACTTTCAACATAACATTGAATAAAAACAGTGAAAGCGGACACTCTTATCTTGTTCTTGATAGCGTGTTTTGTCAAATGCTTTTTCTTCAATTGAGATGATCATGTGCTTTCCCCTGAATCCTGTTAATGTGGTGTATTATTACTGATTTTGATACGTTGACTCACCCTTGCATTATTGAGATTAATTCCACTTGGACATGGTATTACTGATTTTGATATGCTGACTCACCCTTGCATTATTGAGATTAATCCCACTTGGACATGGTATATAATCTTTTTACTATAAACATAGTAAAAAGTTGTTAGTATTTTATTGAGGATTTTTGTATCTATATTTGAAGGGATATTGGCTATAGTTTTCTTTTCTTCTGATGTCTTTGGCTTTGGGTATCAGAATAATACTGGCCTCACTGGAAGTGTTACCCCTCTTCATATTTTTGGGGAATAGTTTTAGGATTAGTGTTAACTGTTCTTTAAATGTTTAGTAGAATTTACTGGTGAGAAGCCAGCTAGTCCCGAACTTTTCTTTGTTGGGAGGTTTTTAATTACTGATACAATCTTCTTACTTGCTACAGGTTTGCTCAGATTTTCTATTTCTTCTTGAGTTAGTTTTGGTAAATTCTGTGTTCCTAATAACTTGTATTTTATCTAGGTTATCTAGGTTTTGGCATACAACTAACTTATAATAGTCTCATAATATTTTTCATTTTCATAAATTCATAGTAATGTTCCCCATAAAATAAATTTATTTTATATATGATCAATGAATAATTAAAAGATTCCATTTATAATAACATCAAAAAGAATACAGTACTTAGGAATAAATTTAACCAAGGAGGTACATGACTTGTACACTGAAAACTGTAAAATATTGCTAAAATAACTTAAAGAATATCTAAATAGGAAGATTTCTTATGTTTATGGATTATGCGATTTAATATTGTTAAGTTGGCAATATTCCTCTCGAAGTGATCTATAGATTCAATGCTATCCCTATCAAATTTCTAATGGCCTCTTTTGCAGACATGGAAACACTGATCTTAAAATATCAAATGGAACTGCAAAGACTCCTAAATAGCCAAAACAATTTGGAAAAAGAACAAAGTTGGAAGACTTAAGACTTCCCAATTTTAATAGTTACTACAAAGCTATAGTAATAAAAAAAAGTGTGATACTGACGTAAGGACAGGCATATAAAACAGGAGAACAGAATTAAGAGTCCAGGAATAAACACATTAAACACATACACCTATGGTCAACTGATTTTCAATGAAGGTGCCAAGACCATTCAGGAAAAAAAGAACTGATATACTTGAGCATAAATAGTATACACAAGTGTGGCAGAGTTGTTGGAGCATTTTAGGAAAAGAGTTAACAACAGATAACATAGAAAAATAAGGCAAACATTCACTTTAGAAAAAATGATAAATTGCATAAAAAGGGAGATATGTACCTCTTGGCTAAGCAGTTATATTTTACACAGCCACAGTAGTATAAAGAGTGAGTAACATTTTAATTGAAACTTGTGAAATAACTATGTGGTGGGGAGATGAAAGGGTGAAGAACTGAAGGAACTGATGTGAGAGACTTAAGTTCTCATTTACCAAGATAAAACATCAATATAAAGTTTTCAAAAATTGAGAAATTTGGAAATAATTGTATTTAGAAATATGCGGATAAATATTAGAAGAAAAAATAATGGTCTCTTCATACTTCAAGCTTTTAAACTACATACATTAATTGACAAAAATTTGGAAACTAAATTAAATCATTGTATTTTATTTTTAAAATATGTAGTGTGGGAGAGACTATTGGTTCTCCCCTAGAGCAGTTCTTTCTTTTTGTTTCAGTAATAGAATTAACTGTATTGCTAAAGACTATGTTTCCCAGTCTACCCTGCCAGTAGGCACAGTATGACCAAGTTCTGGCAATGTGATGTAAGTGGAAGTACTATGTGCAACTTCTGGGTCATAATCTTAAGGCAAACTTCCTTCCCCCTTTCCTCCTTCCTAATGGCTACACAGGAACATCATGGCAGGAACAGAGGCAGTTATCTTGGGACCATGAGATGGAAGCCATGTGTTGATGGCATAGCAATAAGATAAGAGAACAGTGGGAAAATAGAAACTTCACAGGGCAAATTCATTACAACAGTTCAGAATTTTACATGATACAGAAAATCTAGTAATAAACTCCTATCTTGTTTAAGCCATTGTATTCTGGTCTCTCCTTGAAAGCAGTCAAACTAGTAGCCTGACTCATATAGATAGAAATCAATCTAAAAATATATAATAAAATTTCATATAATATAGGTTTGCATCTAAGCGATGCAGTAATATTAACTTTATATGAATGCTAAGACATTCAATGATAAAATTGGGAATTATGATAAAATTTTACCTTTTTTAAGTGGAGACTGATGTTGCTGTTGTTCATTAAGACCTTGAGAAAAGGCTTGCATTCCATTCGTCTTACACTGTTAAACATGAAGAAAATAAACTTTTTAACTCATGTTTTAAAATTTTATATAATTAGTTTAACTACCCAAAAATATTTTCCTAATAATATATGCATTTAGTAGGAGCTAATAAGCAATCATTATAAGTCTGCTTATTTAAAATGAGCAACAAAAACATCTTTCAAAATATATTCACATATATCTACAGTTTTTTGGCATTATTATAATTATTATTGAAAAGGAATATAAAACTAAAGATGAATTTTATTGTCCTAAAGATAAATAATTCCATAGTCATTAAAAGTATTTTTTTCTTGACAAAAATGCCATTCGGAAAAAAAATTTAATTGATGAAAACAACACATTTTTATTCACAAAAATTCTGCAATAATACTATTTACTTTTTTAATCTCTGAAGTAGAGACTGATGTCACTTTATAAGCCTATGGACTGTTTCACCTAATGCCTTGGAAATAAGAGAAATAAGAAAAATTGATGTATCCAATGAGACAAAGAAAATCAAAAACATTGGCAGAGCTCTATGTCTTGAAGAGAGATGCCTTAGTGCAGAGTTTTTCCAGTCTCACTTGCAAGACCATCTTTGTTATAAGATTGGCTAAGCTAATCTGATGATATTTTAAAAATTCATTTTTACCTAATCCTTTTCTTCTGATCCCATACTCACCAGGACATACTCAGATTCAATTTAGCTTTCCATAAATCTCCCTAGAAGTAAACAATATACCAGCTGTACCAATAAGAGGAACCCAGAACACAATACATCAAGATTTCTCATTATAAAATAATTGGTGTTCTGATTGTATAAATCAGTTTTACAAACTTGTTTAATACTATCTACCCCTGAGAGATTATCTCCTCTTGTGCTGACAAAAATCAGTTTGCAAACCATCCCTGAATTAAGGTAAATCATGAAAGTAGGTTTCTTTGGAGACATCTATCCTTAAAAATAAATATCTGTGCTCCATCAATCATTGTATTGACAAGTTGTAAGCCATTCCTTAAATTTCTGTGAATGCTAAGTACTCCACCTAAAGGCAGTAGGACTAATTATCTAATGCTGACACAATAAAGTCTATGGAGATAATTCCACACTATTGAAACAAGAATGTCATCAGAAAAAAAATCAAGTTTTTGTAGAGCTTTTTAAGTAGAGATAGAAAAAATGGAAAATGCCTAAGATTTGGGTTCTCCAAAGTTCTTCTAGACTGTTGTATTTAATTAACTATAAAATGGTATTCTAAAAATTAAAAAAAAAGACTATTTCTTACCTCTGGAAATTTTAGCAGATGCACATTTCACTAAGTATGTAACATCTACTTAAATGCAAGATCTAAAATCAGACTTGAAGGTAAAATTGTACTTTGTCATGTCTGTACATATTAAAAACTTAAAATACTGATTATTTCAAATAATAGCATGTAAAAAGTACACCTACAAAAAGTTTTATACAGTGATTATCTATATGTTATCTCATTTAATTATAATCCTATAAGGAATAAAGCAAGTGTTATGATCACTATGTTATAGGTAAGGAAAATCAGACCAGAAAAGTTTGGTGACCAAGCCAAAAGTACACAGATAAGAAACAGCTGAGCTAGGTTTTGAAACTCAAGGCTACTATGTAAATTTGTGAAGGGTATGCATCTAAAGGGTTATCATTCACCACATAAATGTTGTATATTTTCTAGCAGATAGCAGCAAAGTATCTTACTCAAAAAAAAATGTGTATTTTCTATAATTTTCCATTCCTCTTCTAATTCTTGCAAAGTTGCCAAATGGGTAGTAGTGGACCTGTTAAACTCATCCATTTAACAAACACAGAGTGCCTATGACATGACAAGCACTGTGCTTTGTGTCAGGAAATACAAAGATGAACATGACATTCCAGTATCTGTTCTCAGAGACTCACAAACTAAAAGGCAGAAAAATAAAAGAGCAAATCATAATAAAATCTGAGAAGCTCTGTAATAAAGATATGCAGAAAGTACAATAAAAGGACTGAGTCAGGGTATCAAACTTGGCTTAGAAATGCCAGAAAAGGCTTCACATAGGAGATGATGCTTATATTGACTCTTGAAGGATCAGTAGGAGTTAGACTGGCAAACTAATGAAAAATTAATGTTTATGGAATAAAAGAATAGCCTTGTACTGAAGAGCATAGGAAAATATGGCTAGTTCAGGAAATGGAAAAGGTTAAACAGAGGAGTAAAGCAGGATAAGCATCAAGTTTCTTACAATTTTATTCAAATCAAGTGCTCTTTGTAATGGTACAATTCCCCAATATGCATGCTCAGAAGTTCTATTTAGACTTTTTGTATTTTTTTGAGACAGTGTCTCACTCTGTCACCCAGGCTGGAGTACAGTGCCACGATCATAGGTCACTGTAACCTTGAACTCATGAGCTCAAGTCATCCTCCCAACTCAGCCTCCTGAGGAGCTAGGACTACAGGCATATACCACCATACCCAGCTACTTTTCAAAAGTTTTTGTAGAGACAAGATCTTGCTACATTGCCCAGGCTGGTCTCAAACTCCTGGGCTCAAGTGATCCTTCCACCTCAGCCTTCCAAAGTGCTAGGACTACAAGTGTGAGCACCCCACCTGACCCTTTTATATACTACAGCAAGAATGTTCGCAGCCTCTGTCACTCATCTTAAGCAAATGTATACCACTGAGATCAGGAAAGAGAATAAGAAGAGACAAATGCGTATCACTCTCCATTCCTGGAATGAAAAGTTAAAGTGTGATAATTCTAGGCAACATCAAAAGACAAAAGGTAAACAGGAAAAAAAATTACAATTCGTATCTTAAATAGTTTCACCTAAAAGAGCTCCCAGGAAACAATTTTAAAAAAATAAAAAAGCCTATAGAAGAGAATGGGCAAAGGACAAGAAACGGTAACACAGAGAGGAGGAAATCCAAATGACTCTGAAACAGATCAAAGTTAGCCACAAATTCTTGATACTCTTCTCATCAAGAGGTAAATTCTGTATCTCCTTCACTTAAATCTTGGCAAGATCTATGACTGCTCCTACCAATATACATTTCAGAAGTGACAGAGTGCTAGTTTCCAATCCCAGATATTAAGAGGCTGGCAACTTCTATCTCCTGTCCCTTTGAACATTAGTCTTGGAACCCACATGTAGTGTTATAAGAAGCCCAAGCCACTTGGAAAGGCCATTTGTAGGTGCTCATTTCAGTTCATAGTACCAGCTGAGCTCCAAGCCAATGGCCAGTATTAACTGACAGCCATGTGAGTGAGTCATTTTCATCATCCAGTCCAGTCAAGCCTTTAACTGTCCTAGATGCTATCTGACTTCAACTACATGACTATACTAAAGTGAGATATGGCCAGCTGAGTTCAGTCATCCCAGGAGACCATGAAATAAAACAATAAGCTGTTGTTTTAAGCCAAAATTTTCAAATACTTTGTTATGAAGAAATAATGAAAAACAGGTTAAAGAAAGTTGTTCATAAAGGAAGATAATACCAGACAGAGCCATGGATTTACACAAAGAAATAAAAAGTTCTGGAAAGTCAATAAATGAAAGTAACATAAAATTCTTTCCGTTTTTAAAGTTAAAAAACACAGAAAGAAAAAAACATTAGTAATGATTGTATGTTTACAGTCCAAATAAAAGTAAAATTATCATCATAATAAGCACAAGAATGGAAGGGTGGTCGCCATAAAAAGTTACTAGATCTAATAACTGAGTTTAACAAAATCACTATACAAAATCAATTATATTTCTAAACCCTAGCAACCAACCCGTAAAATTTAAAATTTACAAAACAATACCATTTACAATACTATTGAAATATCTGAAACACTTACAAATTGTATAAATGATGTGCAAAAGCTCTATGCTGGAAAATACAAAGAATCAAGGGATATGTCAAGTTAGCAGATCATAAGATGTCAATTCTTCCCATATTAATCTATAAATTCAATCAAAATGCCAACAGACTTTTTTGTAGAAAATGACAAGCTCACTTAAAATTTATATGCAAATACAAAAGACCTAGAATTGTAAAGATAAATTTCAGAAACAAAGTTAGTGACCTTTCATAACCTGGTTTCAAGACTTATCATAAAGCTACAGTAGACTATAAAGTGTAATATTAACATAAAGGTAGACATAAATCAACAGAACGTAATAGAGTTTTGAAATAAATTAATGCATGTATGATATACCAGTTTTTCAAGGAACTTTTGCAGTTCAATAATAAAAAGACAACTCAAGTAACAGAAATAAGCAAAAAGACATGAACAGGCACTCCAACAAAAAATAAAAATTTAAAGAAAGAAACAGGAAAAGAAAAACACAGATGTCAGAGAAGTTCATGATAAGATGCTCAATCTCACTAAACATTAAGAAAATGTTAAATACAATGAGATACCACTACTCACACACTAAAATGGCTAAAAATAAAAAGATCAACCATACTAATGTTGGAAAGGCTGTGAAGCATCTGGAGCTCCCTCATATTACTGATGAGAAGGTAAAATGGCACAACCACTTTGGAAAACATTTTATGATATCTTATAAAGCTAAACAAACTTACTATATGATCTATCAATTCCACTCCAGGATAGTATGTGTATTTCCACACAAAGATTTGTACATGATAGTCTATAGCAGCATTACTCATAATATCTAAAAACTAGATACAATCCAATGTTCATCAACTGATTAATAAACAAATTGTTGTATATTTACAGTAGGATATTATTCCACATTAAAAAAAAACTACTGATATATACAACATGAAAGGATCTCATAAACATTATGCTGAGCAAAAGAACCCCAGCACCAAGAAATACACATTATATTTTTCATTTATATGAAACTCTAGAACAGTAAAAACTAACTTATCTATCATTAAAAGAAGCAGATCAGTGGATGTATGGGGCAGGAAGGAGGGCAAGGGGTTAGTCTTAAGTGTAAGTAGTAAATTATTGCAAGGGGATATAAGGACATTTTGAAGGAAGATGGAAGATTTTCATTGTGGGGTTCATTACATGGAATAAATATTTCTCAAAACTCATTGAACAAATGAGTTCACTTTACTATATGTAAACTATACCTCAATAATGGTGGTTTGAAAATATATCAAGTATCTCTGACACAGATTCTACTAGCGTTTGCATTATAATTGAAGCAGCAGACACAATTATACATTTAGAAGTAATTTAACTGCACAATTTGATTTTTCTCTATAAAACTGCAATGTTAACATACTAATTTTTTACATATAAAGTAAAAGAAGGTCAATGGTTCCAAAAAGTAATGAATATTACTGTTACATTTAATTAGGGAAATGTTAGCTGCTAGAACAAATAAAACATTTCTATGACTTATAGAAAACTCATAATAAAGCCAGAATAATTAAGACATCATGATATTGATTATACAGAGATAAAATATGATCACTAGAAGAGCCCAGAAAAGATATGTGTATAAGAAAAATTATTATACAATTAAGATTCCACTGATTTATAGGATGAATTATTCAATAAATTATGCTTTACAATCAGTTGCTTATAGGAGAAAAACTAGATTTCTATCTTACACCATCCAAAAAATCACCTTTAGGTAGACTACACACCTAAATATGAAAGCAAAACTTCAAAGCTTTTGGAAGAATATATAGGAAAATATCTTTTAATTTTGGAAATGGGAAGACTTCTTAAAAGTGAAATCCTAAAGAAAAACATTGATAATATCATTACATTAATATTTAAAACTTTTAAACAAAAAATGCCACACAAAAAATGACTCTCTAACAGACCATATTCCTGGAAAAGAAAATATTTTTCTCAAATAAGAAAAATAATTAGAATCCAGAACATATTTTAAAGGCACATAAATCAAAAAGAAAAAAATCCAGGAAAAATGGGAAAATAATATGACTTGGCAATCCACAAAAGAAGAAATCCAAATGGTCACACTAAACATATGAAAAGATGCTCTACTTCATAAGTAATAGAGAATTAAAAATTAAAACCAACCAAAATATATCATTTCTCATCTACTGTCTCACCCAATGTTCAAGTATGACAATAGTAAGGTGAGGACGTAGAAAAATCAGAGCCCCTGTTCATACAAATTGCTTTGAAGAGTAATTTGGCAGCATCTAAAAGTTGAAATTAATAATACTTAGTAATTCTACTCTAATTTTATGCCACAGAAAACTTTTCAAACATATAAAAATGAAATATATAGATGGCAGTCACAATAGCATTTATTATAATATAGAAACAAATGCCCATCAACAGAAAATGGAAAAAAATGTGGTATAGTCCCATATATTAAAAGATTATTCTATATCAGTTCATATTTAACTGCTTTATTCATTGTAAAGTTGCCTAGTATTCCATTTACAAATATACTTATGATTGTGCATGCATAGTCTATTTGTGGATAAGAAATAGTAACGAGAGGCCGGGCACAGTGGCTCAAGCCTGTAATCCCAACACTTTGGGGGGCCAAGGCAGGCAGATCACCTGAGGCTGGAAGTTCAAGACCAGCCTGGCCAATATGGTGAAACTCCACCTGTACTAAAAATACAAAAAAAAAAAAAAAATTAGCTGGGTGTCGTGGCGGGTGCCTATAATCCCAGCTACTCAGGAGGCTGAGGCAGGAGAATCGCTTGAACCCTGGAGGCGGAGGTTGCAGTGAGTCGAGATCGTGCCATTGCACTCCAGCCTGGGCAACAAGAGAGAAACTCTGTCTCAAAAACAAAACAAAACAGAAAAGACAGAGAGAGAAAGAATTAGTATCTAGGTAAGAAACTGATACAATGCATCTGGATAAGAAACTGGTGCAATGCTTACTTCTGATCAGAGGAAATAGGAGACTGGGACAGAGATTGGAGGGAAACTTTTCAATAAATGTCATTTTGTATATTTTGAATTTTAAACTTTGTGACTAATTTACTTAGTCAAAAAATTAAAATTTGTAATAAAATGTTAAAGCAAAGATGACAAAATCCTATTTACATAAAACAAATAAAACAATTCCATTTATCATAGCAAAAGTACAAATATATTCATGGAAAAAAAAACTGAGGATAGTTATCTATGGGCAGGATAGGAAGGAAACAGGATGGTAGAAGCATATATACAGGGTTTGTAACTATATGTTAAGTTTTTTTCTTTAAACTTTTTTAAAGCAAATATAGCAAAATGTTTAGACTTAAAAATGCTGGGTGACAGATAAATGGGTGTTACATTCTCTTTAACATATGTACATAAATTTTTAAAAAGTATATAAAGCATAGTGTCTGGCACACAATAACCATCTAACACACATTACTTTCCAACCTATAATATTTCTTTTTGTTATAATTTCAAAACTTACTCTGCTAACTCCACTTTGTATGCACTGAGTGTTGCATGGATACTCATTTTGAAAATTGAAAGGGAACACTGCTCCTGTTAGGAGAGGAAGAAAACAATTTTATATATCTATTATTTCAATGTTGCGTTAAAAGGATGGGCATACAAACATAAAAAGAGTTCAGAGATAAGAGTTCACAGTCTATTTTAAAAGACAAGCTCATATATAATGACTATAATACAATTTGATAAGCAGTAAGCTTATTGAGAGATTTAGAGAAAGTACTATGCCAAGCGGAGTGGGTTTGGGGTATCACATAGGTTTCACAACATGAAGTAATTAAATCTGAATCTAAAAGAAAAAGTAAATGATTCCTTTAGGGATCTGAGATGGCCAGGGAGTATGTAAGTGTGTTAAGAAACACCAAAATTATTTTCTGATTTACTAGACTTTTCTGCCTAATAATCCCCTACTCTCTTGTCTGGATCTTAAGAAGGTACAACCAAGTAAGATACCGGGGCTACCTGCCCACCTTGTATCCCCTCTCATTCTCATTCTCCATGTAACAATGTTGGAGAGAAATCAGTGAAAAATTGGATCTTCAGAGATGAAGTGGGGTGGGAGTTGCTGGAAAAAGTCTGGTCACAGAAAAGAGCTGCTGCAATGGTTTTACATTCTTTCCTTTAGGACAAAATTTGAGACTTGACCCTACACAACCACTTCCACTGCATCAGAAGTATACAGAATCAGCATTACTCAGCTATGGTCCCAGAAGATCCATTAATTTCACTTATCTGACATAAGTCACAGGCATATTGAGAGCAAACATGACCAAAGTGGAGATTATCTTCCTTGAAGGATCCAATGATGGGAAAATGAACACAGGATCGAAACTGGAGCCTCTTCTACCTTTTTTGCTTCATCTGTAAACTCAATAAAATATCTGTATTTTCCCGTTTCTAAGTAGTAAGTTAATTCAGCTGAATACATAGACTAAGAAAAAGTTTAAAAAGTTGTATGTGTATCATCTAAAGTAGACACAGAAGCCATTCTAGCAATAAGTAATGAATACAATTAAAAGACTAATACTCCAATTTAGAAGTTAAATACTAGGTATTTCAGGAGTTTGTCCAAAAGAATATCTTCATAGGTAAAAGAAAAACATTTTAGAATGTTTAAAATAGATTTTTTGAAATTAGATCTGTTCCAGTTCAAACACAGCCATAACCTCTATCAGAGTAAAAGTATGACACAACTACTACACAACCTTTAAGATTTATGCTAATTTTTTTGGCATTTGAGTATGTCGTTATTCTTTTAAAAGGTTAAACTGTCTCTCCAGCATGATTGCCCTGCAGTCATCATAATCACAGGGCATAATTTTTACTGGGTATATCACTCTGACCAGAAGCCAGAAGCCTACAAAAATGAGACATGAAAAAAACCACACACACAAAAAGTTACTTTCAGTCAAGGGTTATTCTTCCTACCTTTGTTGGTCTGGTAGACTACAGATTGGTAGGTAATTAAGAATGTTTTTCCTTCAGTAATACTTATAAACTCTTAGTTTTCATTATTTCTTTAAATATCCACCTGAAACAATTGCTTTATATATTATTTAGCTTTTCAAATACTAATTAGTCATTAATACATTAATATTTAAGGAACTGTATAATCTATTACTCACCTGGGGGAGAAGTCAGATGACGAACAGGTCTTGCTGGTTGAAGCGGTTTACCAATGAATTTTTTGGTTTCCATTGTCACAAAGACCTTGAAGTTCCATACTAGAAGATGAAAAAATACATTTTTATCTTTTGGACGAAATAATCAAGATGCTTTACATATATATAAATAACCACATCTTTTTTTAAGATGCCTATTTTACAAGTTAAAGTGGAAAATACAAACACAAAAAAGCATTTAATATTGCAATACTCAGACTCCTTTTATAGCATTTGTCACAGTTAAACATTCTCTCTTTAAAACATTTTCTTTCCTTAACTTTACTGACTCTACATTTCTTTTTGTTTTTCTTTTCTTTTGAGGCAGAGTCTCACTCTGTCACCCAGGCTGGACTGCAGTGGCACAATCATAGCTCACTTCAACTTAAAGCTCCTGGGCTCAAGAGATCCTCCTGCCTTAGCCTTCCAAATAGTTGGGATTACAGGCATGAACCACCAGGACCGGCTAATACATTTTTTTTAAAGATGGGGTCTCACTATGTTGCCCTGGCTATGTTCTTTTGGTTTGTTTCCTATTTCTCTGATTGCCTCTTCTAACTTCCTTAGCTGATTCCTCTTCTTCTATCTTTCTTCCAAATTTGGCTTTGGTCTTCTTAACTAAAGCTCATCTACGCTCATGGCTGCAACTTCCCATCTACATGATAAATATGCCCTAATTTATACTTCCAGAATCCACTTTTCTTTTAAACTCAAGTTCTATTTTTCTCATTGTCTAATAATATTTTTAATTTATATATTATCACAGGTGCCTCAAATTCAACATATCTAAAATCTAATTAATAACTTTAACTCCTATATTCCTTTAAAGTCATCACCAACTCCCTTGGACCACACTTGATAAAACTGCCTTCAATTTGATGGGTTAAATTAGAGCCTCTGATTCCAATATCAGTCTTTAATTTCTGTTCATGCTACTTCCAAAATATTAATGTTATTTTGTTTCATCATATATTTGGACATTCAGGTGTTTTGTCTATAGTTTCCTCATTATCTCAGCTGTTCTTCTTCCAAATAGCTATTTATCTGTCAAGACCAAGATCAAGCTCTTGCCACTTCCTTGGAAAATATCCCCCTGGCTCAACAGGTAAGGTTAAATAAAATAGTCTACATGAAATTCTCTAATAATAAAATAATAATAGCAATAATAATAGTTCTTCCTTCCTTACATTCCTCCTCCATTGGTCCCTACTGTATTTTATCAATTTTCCTAAAATATATCATAGTAAATATGTTACATGTCTACTTGATTGGACTATCAGTTAGTTGAGGCCACAAAAACCAGACCTTATTTATTTTTGTATTCTAGTATCTGCAACATAGATTTATTAAATAAACTCTATAAATGTTAAGTACGTCATCATTGCAACTAAAATCTAACACCTGTACGGGAGACAAGATTTCCAAATGTTGATGCCCATCAAGACAAAGTCAAAAACAAAACTCCACTTGATTTTGCACCTGCTTATCCAGAAATAATTGTAACCATATGATATTAAGCAAATCATAAGTCTAAGTGCCTATTTCCCCAAGTATAAGATAGAGATAGTAACCCTTTAAGTTCCCAGAAATGCTTTATCCTATTTTTAAAATATCTTTGGACATGTATAATTCAAATGTTAAAATTATAAACTTATAAACAACCTCTCAAAATTAGGAACAATAACTAAGCACCCAAAAGTTACTATTTGGAGATAACCCAGCAAGTACTTCAAGTTAATACTAACCCAGCTTTGTAATGTGTCTGTTAACTAGTATTTCAACGTGGCAATTAACAACCTCTAAACAAAGCTAATGCTCTCTATACTTTTTGTGCAACACAACTGGATATAACAAGATGTTAAAAAAAGTTATAAGCACAAGTAGAAAAAATACTTCAAATAGTTACTAATATTTTCTACGTGGAAGAGTATATTTAAAATAAGGACCAAAAAGCAACCTAATATACATTGCTTTATTTGATATTTATCCTATTTATTTTAGTTAAGACCCCAATACTAGTATGTAGTAACTTTCCATCCTATTCCCCACATGAAACTAGTGAATCAGAATACAATAGAATAGAGTACTTTGGCACACACTTCCTTGTTTTTCATTGCTCAGCTGAAATTTAGTTGTAGGTTGTTAAATCTTTTCCAATTGCTGAGCAAGGCAAATCCACAGTATTCAAACTAGGGATTTTCAAGAGTTGGGGATTACAGAACTCCATTATATGACGTTGCAACACAAGTAAAGAAACAAAAAATAAAGCTCTTTTGGTGCCACCTACCCTTCAATTTACAGTAGGAAAGATACAGCAATGGCTCCTTGTATCTAAATCCACATCAGTCAAGGAAATTAGAAAAGATGGTGTCATTCAGTACTCTGTTTAGTACTTTTTTTTTTAAGTAAACTATGCCTGCATGGAAACACTGACATTATAGGGGACAAGTTTGGGATTACAATGCATACTACATTCCACTATCATGTTAATTAATGAAAAATGTTAAGTATTTATAAAAGTAATTATTATTGTAAAACTGATTCACAGGATTATAATTAAGGCAGAACGCCATAAACCAAAACCTAATTCTCAGTTTAGTTAAAAATAATAGACTTAACTGCACTACAAAGTCATTATACTACATAAATTCAGTCTTAAACTCTAATGCCTGCTTCATCCATGGAATGTAGAGATCAAAAAGTTTCCCTTGAAGCTCTACTACCTAGAGTAGGCATGTATGATGTCAACTATTCAAAGCACAGTTACAAAATAAACAGAATCCTGCCTTCAACATTGTGTAGCAAGTAGCCAATCATAAGGTTGTAAAATGTAAATTTAAAAATGTAAATGTATAGTTTTGTGGTATAAATGTTTTTTAAAGGATATTTTGATCCGATGTCTCCAAAAAACTTTCTATTAATACATGCTGAGAAATGGTTGCTGATAGTGTTTTTCAAGTTCACACACACTTAACAAATCATCTTTAAAGGTCAAGTTGTATGAATAGAATATTGTTAAATTAGTTATTTACAGTTGCTATTCTACATCTGGCTATACTAACTATATCTTAGGTTCCTTTTCCGTTTTAAAAAATTTACCTAAGTATGAATCTTCAGGCCTTATCAGTCCTGATATTACCAATAAACCTAGAATTGTCCAAAATACAATGGGATAATAAGCAGATATACTGACCAATGTGGCCAAAATCTTATTAATCTAATTTTTTGATTAAGATCCATTTTTAAGGTCCTACTACATACTAAATATAATATCATTTAATTTTGAGCCATATATGAACTGTGGGAGAAAATTATTATTAGTCCCACTTTACAGATAAGAAACCTGAGGCTCAGAAAAATAAGAGACATGCCCAAGTCCACACAGCTACTAAGTGCTAGATGTTAGGATTTGACTACAAAGTTCACACCTTTATATCAAAACTTGCCTATTTGTTACATAAAAGAAAGATAACTGACTGTCCACTTATTACATGTGGACACTGCGTGTACAGATTTAAAAATTAAGGTGAAAAGTAACATTTATTTATAAGTCCATGCAGAATAAATTGGTATATGCTAGTAATATCCATTTCCTCAATTTACCATTTTTCTTAGAATACTAAATAAATTAGGGAGTACTGTGCTTTCCTCATGCTACAGACGTGGTATACTGCCATACTAACCAGAGGTCACAGCATATGAAACATACTATGCACTGGTTTTAGAAGCTGAGTACTATACTTAAACTCCAATATAAATTCTATTCTTCTTTGAAAAGTACTCATGCTTCTGCTGCCGTTGAGAAATAAGATCATATGAAGTGAAATGATGAAATGAAAAGACCATATTTGCATTTACCTTGTGTGTATTTCCCATATGATAACCAAATAAAATTTCATCTAAATTTCTAACTTCAAAACATTACAAAGTTAGGATTCCTTGAAACCAAATGCTGCTTGTAAGTAAACTGCTCATACTGACAAAATGATAAAGAGAAACCATACAGGAAATATCGGGGAGTAAGAAATAAACCACCTATGACTCAAATGGTAAAAGATATTTCACGTTTCACATACCTAGTTGCATTATAAAGGAAAAATTAAAATGAAAATACCAAAAACCTAGAAGTTAGGAGAGTTCCAACATATTTTCCATTTCATGCCTTCCGTTTATAACTAATTGGTTTGTTTGGTCTATTTGAGGGATTTCTCAAAACAAACACAATTTAACATTTAGATGGGCTATAAAGGTGTCTGTGATTACTTTAGTCATGTAACTGTCCCTTCTGTAGCTCTGACTAAAACACCAGCAATGTAAACCTTGTGCCACCGGGTGTAGGGGGGCAAATCGTCTTGAAAGCCTCCCACCGCCTGGCAGCAGGTGCTGGGGCAGAGCCAAGGGGAGCTGTGTACTTAGCTCCTTTTTTGGCGATGGCTTTGGTCTCGGCCACTTGCCCCTCTATCGGGCTCCCCCGGCCCCCTACACTTTCCTTCCCCTCATCCGATGCGCTCGCTCCCATTCCACTCCCACTTCAGGGTCCACAGGAGACTGAAGGGGCCCTCGGAGATTTCCCGACCCACCTCTGAGTTTCTCTCCCTCGCCTCAACTTTCCCAGGGGTCGGGCCTGGGAGACGGCGCCCACCCGCCTCCTCCACACCGCGGGGCCCGACTTCCGACCCCCAGTGTCGCTCATCCTCCCCAGCCACTTACCGACTCAAGATCCACGAGGATTTCGGGACAGCAGCGTCGCCGCGCTCAGCCCAGACGCGGAGGCCGAGCGCCCCGCTGCCCGTCGGGGAACGACTCCTGCCGCTGGTCCGCTGGCTGACCGCGGTGGCGGCGGCTGGGGGCGGGGCGGGAGGCGGCTCCGAGGGGCACGAGGCGGGCCCAGGGCGGGCGCGGGGCGTGGCCTCGGGCGCTGAGCCTCGAGAGGCGCCGCACGCCCGCGAGGGTAGAACCGTTAAAAAGGTGGCGCGCGCTTCCCCGGGCGCGCTAGGCGCGTGGGGTTGGGGCTGCGCCACCGGGAACCGGTTGTCGAGGTCAGGAGGCCGCGAGTGAGGCGCTGCTGACAGCCTAGCCCTGGACAAGGCGCGCCCTCGTGAACGGCCTTCGGGACCCCAGACCGTGCCCCTGCTTGTGCGAAGACTAGGAGGCGCCAGGCGGGCCGCCTGCTGGGGGCTTGGCGGCGGGTTCTAGGCAGGGTCTGTGAGGGAGGCCGCCTCTGTGAGGGAGACCGCCGTCGTGCTGACGACTGAGTACACCCCACTCCTCTCCCCCGTCAGAGCTGCTGGCAGGCCCAGCTTTCCCCTTGGTCCGTTTAGTGGGTGCCGGGATTCGGGTTGGCAGGGAGGAAGATAAGTTTGAGATATGGTTTACCTCAGACAGGGATGCAGCGTTTCACACAGACTGCCATCCTGAAAGGAACAAAATGAATTAAGTCAACTCCATCCTAATCATTTCTTTTTAATCTTCATCTTCAATCCTTTTGCTCATTTTTCATTATCTTTGAGTGTCCCCAGAGGGGAACTGTCTGCTTGTACTGAGGGACGTGGAGGTGGCAGTGCCTCACATCCCCAAGCACAAAAAGGACAGTTGAAAATGCACTGGGAAACACTGAACGGTTTTAAGTGGGTACTATCAGGATTTACCATTTTGTAAGGTATGAAGTTTCACAAGCATTTCCGTGTATAATCATGTTATTGCTAGCTGTCTCCGTGTAGAAATGGCTTCCAGCAATACTCCTACCATCCACTGAGACAACTCGCCTGGCATCAGAGACCTAGGGTCCAGGGTCAGAGATGGGTCATGCTAAAAAGGCATCCCTTGGGGTGAGGCACCAAAAGTCTGCACAGTGGAATCAATATATTCCAACCACCAGATGTAGAAAATTTTAAGTTCAGGATGTGGTTCTCATCCATCTAGTCAAAACAGAAATTTTCTTCTTCAGGAGTATACTTAATGCAACATGTATAATTTTATATACATCTTACAATAAAACTATTTTGTGCATATCACTGTGTGAAGTCAGTAGAAACTATTGTGACAAAAATGTAAATAGGAAGAATTCCAATTCAGATCAATATTAGTAATTTATCGACAGGAAGAGAAATTAGAGAATAGACAGACTCCTTGATTTTTTGATAATTGAAGAAAAATGAACCATATAAAAATATGGAAACATTTCAAAATGTCTTATTGATGTGACATAAAATATTGGTATCTACAAGGATAATCTAGAACTCATACCTTTACAACAAGAACTTGACAACAAACAGGTTAATGACTTTTAGCAACTTAAAGAGTATTTAAGGTTAAACACTGCCTGAGAAAACGAAGTGCCCTGAAATCAGAGTTCACATAAGAACCTCATGAGTTTCCCCAAATTTAGCAATATTAAAAATTGACATTATTACCAATAACAAATTGTGAAACTGCAATAACTTTTCTAAGCTTTCAATAACAAAAAATATGTGTTGACTAAATTTGCTTTGAAAAGAATACCACATTATTCATTATCACCAGGGAAAGTGCATTACAAAATTACTGTCAAATGATGAGGCAATAAAAAAAATGAAAACTAAAAATACAGGAAAAACATAGCAATGGTTCAGGTAATTTAAAATATCATTTTACTGAATTTCTAAAATATTTGTGGTATTATCTTTTTAAAAATCTGTAATTTGTTGTCATTGATTTTCTAAGTAAATACTTACTTTGGTCACCCTGCCCCACCCCTGCTTCCTGCCCTGCCCTGGCCACTCAAAGAATTGGAAAATGGTTTGAGAAAAAGCAACAGTGGAAATAGATATCCCAGTTAGACGGATAATAATTTATAATGTGTTTTACTACTTATAAGTAGAGGTTTTATGTTTTCATATTTTATTTAACTCCACTTTCACAATACCTAGAACTACACACACACACACATACAAACTGGTTACTTGTGCTGTCTAGTGAGGGTACAGATATGCAAATAGACAATTTCAACTCAGTAAGTTAATTGTTAAATTTGGGTGGTGTCACCGAAAGCCTGGCAACTCAGAAAGCTGAAGAGGTAGCATTATCTGATGTTTACCAAATAATCTCCTTGCCAACCTCCTGCCAATAGTCGCCTTTTATTCATTTATTCCTCAAACATTTACAAAGCATTTTATGAAGAATATGCTAACACACACACAACACAGATGCTCATAATTACTATAGGAATGTGTTAAGAGTGGTCTCTAACATGTTTAGCACCAGAGGCTGGTTTCATGGAAGACTGGAAGGGCGGGGTATGGTTTTGGGATGAAACTATTTCACCTCAGATAATCAGGCATTAGATTCTCATAAGGAGCACACGACCTAGATCCCTTGCATGTGCAGTTTACATTAGGGTTCACATTCCTATGGGCCGCTGTTGATCTGACAGGTAGTAGAGCTCAGGCAGTAATGCCAGCAATGGGGAGGGGCTGTAAATGCAGATAAAGCTTCAGTCACTCACCTGCTGCTTACCTCCTGCTGTGTGGCCTGTTTCCTAACAGGCCAATGACCAGTACCAGTCTGGGGTCTGGGGGGTGGGGGTGGGGGGCAGTGGTTAGAAACCCCTGTGTTAAAAGCTATAATAATGACTTAGTTTCATTCAGCTCAGCAAAAAAGTTGTAAAGACCTATGTTTACGTGCTAGAAACTGAGGATACAAAGACAAACTGAAATACGACAAGAAAAGCTGATACACACTGAGGATACAAAGAAAAACTGAAATATGACAAGAAAGGCTGATGCACAATTAGCAAGAAGAGAACACTAGCTTAATAGCAGTGCCTATATATGAAATAGAAGACAGTATATGTAATAGAAGTACTTATGTGGAATAAAAGAAGTACTAAAATGAAAAGGCATAATTGTGTTGAAGGGTAGGAGGGTGGAGAAGAGACATCACGAAAAGGTTCACAGGGGAGGTAATGCCTGAGCAGGATTTTTAAGGATAAAACATTTACCCACTTAGAAAAGGGTATTCCTTGCAGGTGAAAGAACAAGTACAGAGATACACAGGAATAGAGCAGTAACCAATACAAGAAAACATCAGTAATTCAGTACTGCAGAAACACAAAACACAAGACTACCTGGTAGTGGCTTGATATTAGGATAATAAAAGATGAAGTGTCTTTTATCTCCTTTATAAGGATATAGACAGACACGGAAGGATTTTAGTTTGGGTTTGATAGTATTCTATGACCATTTGGAAAAAAATTACTTAAATGACAATGTGAACAATGGATTGGGAAGCAGAGTAGGCATCGGGCAAGACAAAAAAAGAGGCAGAGGTCAGTTCAGAAGCTTACAGTAATCCAGGCAATGTTTATTGAGAGTCAAAAGTAAAGGTAGTGACCATAAAGAAAGTACACATAGCTGAGAGAGTAAGGAAAACTGCTGAGAGTATAGAGAGTTCACCTGTTTTCAGGTGCTAAACATGTTAGGGACCACTGTTTTAACACATTCCTATAATAATTATGAGCATCTGTGTTGTGTTAAGGAGGCAGTTGAAGGTGAAGATCAGAAATTTATAAGGGCATTTACCTGCGTGGTTGTGAGATTCATTGGCTAATAAAGGAGGGGATGATAAATTGAAAGAATAATAAACCTGAAGTCCTCACACAGTGTGACTTCTAGACAGAAGAGGTATATTTTCAAAGAGGTGTATTTTCAGACAGTGGGATAACCGAGTGTGAGAGTTTAGAAATGGAGTGGTTGAGTATAACAACCCAGCATGCCACTGTAGAGATGAATATCAGAACTGAAAGGAAAATAAAGGTCATTAGATTCGACAAAGAATTGTGAGTCCAGACTAGTATTAGATAAGCCATTCACATTGACATTTAAATCAGTGGCATGTGATAAGAATGAAAACTAGGTACCAAAGTCTGCATTGGTGAGGAGGGAGTTAAAGGAGATCTGTGGATGGCAGATGATAGGTAGAGGGGAAGTTTAAAAAGGAGTGAAGCAGTTATATAGGAAGAAACCAGAAAACAAAACAAAACATGGCCTTACAGAGCTAAGGAATTCTCCACATTTCCTAAACTCTTTCTTGAGGCTTAATAACTCATAAAAATGTAATGCATTTTGGCCGGGTGCGGTGCCTTACTGATATTTTAATCAGTAAAATTACTGATCAGTAAAATCAGTAAAATGATATTTCAATCCCAGCACTTTGGGAGGCTGAGACGGGCGGATCACAAAGTCAGGAGATCGAGACCATCCTGGCTAACAGTAAAACCCCGGCTCTAGTAAAAATACAAAAAAATTAGCCGGGCATGGTGGCAGGCGCCTGTAGTCCCAGCTACTAGGGAGGCTGAGGCAGGAGAATGGCATGAACCTGGGAGGCAGAGCTTGCAGTGAGCCGAGATTGCACCATTGCATTCCAGCCTGGGCGACAGAGTGAGACTCCATCTCAAAAACAAAAAATAAAATAAAAATTAAAATTAAAAAAGTTTAAAAATAAAATTTAATGCATTTTCAAGATTATTTAAATGTCCAATATCTTAAGCCAAAGTTATATCTCACATGGAAATATGACATACTGAGGCAAGGTTTTTCAGAAAAATTTATTGGAACACTGGGAACTTTTCCATAACTCTGTATATCCTACCATTATTACCTACACATATGAACAGGCCACTCAGGGCATTCAAAAAATTCATCAGAGCAATGGGTGCGATCACTTCCTATTTAATAAGTTACCTTAAATAACTCTTAGTTATGAAATTGAAAAGATTGTTAGATCAAAGACTCATTTACTGTATTACAAACTAGACCCACTTCTTAAATCTTCAGCCTTACCGTATCCTTACTCTGTGAGGCCGTCTCCAAAAGAAAACAAATAGACTTTTTATTTTTCTGTTTTTAATCTAATATTCCACTTCAAGCCAAACATATGCGTGTTTAGCAAAATATAAAAAGCATAGTATTTATTTAAATTTGTAACTGTATGAAACAAATTTTAAAATTAAAAGCCTGTGCAAATTTGTATTAGTATTTTGTGCTAATAAACAATCATTTTCATAAACATTGCTATTACAAGAAAAAGAAAATACAATTATGTTATTTAAAGCTCATCGCATGTCAATTTCCTAATATTTAATAGAAAATACTTCTGGCTGGGTGCATACGCCTTTAATCCCAGCAGCAATTTGGGAGGCCAAGGCAGGTGGATCTCTTGAGCTCAGGAGTTCCATTTCAGCCTGGGCAACATGGTGAAACCACTTACCTACAAATAGAGGAAAAAAGAAAAAGAAAGAACACTATCCAGGCATGGTGGTGCCCCTGTAGTCCCGGTTATTCAGGGGGTCAAAGTGGAAAGACTTCTTGGGTCCCAGAGGTCAAGACGGCAATGATGGAGAGGCTGAGGCTGCAATCAGCCCTGAGATTCTGCTTTTGCACGCCAACCGGGCAAAAAGAGTGAGACCCTTTTTAAAAAAAAAAAAAAAAAAAGAAAGAAAAAAGAAAATATTTCTACTTAGCCTTCCTATAATTTTATGCTAATTATAAAAGAAAATTATGTAACAATATTTTGCTACATAAATCAAAATGCTCTAAAATTAATGTAGTCGGATATAATATCAAATTCATAAAAAATTTTTAAATTATTCTATGCTTCTGAAATGACGATTTTGGGCAAATATTTTCTAATAATTCTCTTTCTACAGATGACCTACAGACAATGAACAGCAGGGGGCACAAAAATCAAAAGTTTTTCACTACAAAGTGAAACAATAAAACCTTATGTAGTGGAAAGCAGACACATTCAGAAGCAGACTGATTCCAGCTGGTGTCCTCACACTTAAGCTAAGTGACCTTTAATTACTGCATCTGTCTTAGCCTCTTCAATGGTAGAATCACAACTGCGACAGATTAAATGTTAACATATGTAAGGTGGCTAAATAAACACTAGGGATTTTGCCTTCGTTGCTTATTACATATATATGTATGAGCATACTAGAAACATACATTGAGTAAATGAAAACTTAGATTTTATAGCAATTTATGCAGATCATAAACATGGAAATGGCTGTAGAGGTTTTTCAGAGCATATGAGTACAAGTGTAGCCATATCAAAACTAAACAAAAGCTAAACAAAAGGTGCACCAATATCTCACAAATCACTACTAAAGAACTTACTCATGTAACCAAATACCACGTGTACCCCAATAACTCATAGGAAAAATAAAATAAATCACAGCATGTTTCTGTATGTGAAAATATGAATGCCAAAGTGGATATAAATGTGATATTTTCAGCATGGTATAGTACAGTGTTTCTCCAGGTGTGATCCAGGGAAAATCTCCAATAGAATCATGAGGGAGTGATTGTTTTGAATGCAGATTCCTGTCCTACTCAGCATCTACTTTTTCAGACCTGTGGGAGTAGCAGTTCAATTTCCTCTGGTAAAACAGAAACAAGAATGCTGCACTTGCTTCCTAGGTTCTTGTGAATATTTAAACAGCATGTATTGTGAGGTTAGCACTCTACTTGGCACATGTCATTATTAGGTTCCTTTTTTGTCTTCTAAAATAAAATATATGTACTCACAAATGACTTGTTCAAGAATACCTGGTCATAGTGCCATTTTTTTTCCCTCTTCTTTTCTAAGAAGAACTAAGACAATTTTTACTACTTTGAACAGCAAGGGACAAACACATCCTTCCTTTTTTGATTTGTGGCTATGGTGTACTCTTTCAAATAACCTCTTCCCAGTTATTTTCTATGTTCCCTAGGCACTGGAAGACATGCTCTACTTAAAAAAACAAAAAACAAAATAACAAAAGACAACACTGAGTATAAAGTCTCATAAATTTGAATTTAATTAATTAAAAATTTTAGGCTCACATAGGACTAAGCTTAAATATATATTCTTTGACTTTAAAGCTTAAGGTTTTATCAATGACACTCACTGGTTTGGATTTTAATAAACTTATTTTAAAACTCTTCAAGAATCAAAATGAAAATTAACAAATACTGATGTAATCATCATATACTACTCTTATCTATTCATCAAGAGTAAAACTTACTTTCCAACAATCTAGTTCAAAAATAAAGTAAAAATCATTTCTCATCACCCAGAGATAACCACTCTTAACATTTTTGCTTTATTTTCGTTAGTTTTTTCAATATGTACACATAAAACACATTTTCTAAAATGTGGATCATAGTCTATGTATCACACAATTCATGAGCCATTTCCAATTCAATAGATGAAATTTTTCATCATATTCTTGATTGCCTGCTATTTCATTGTATAGGTGTGCCATAATTTATTTTACCAATCCCATGTTATTAGATTGTTGGATTGTTTTTTCTTTTTACTCTTTATTATAAACAGAAAATTGACAATACCTTCAGGATAAATTATAAAAGAGAGAATTACTAGATCAAAGAATATGTGGGCTGTGTGTGTGTGTGTGTGTGTTTCCAATATCCTCAGCATTACAGGGGTATTATTGCACTTTCTACTTCTTTGTTAATATGGTAAGTGAAAAGTAGTATCTTTGTGTTTTAACTTACATTCTTCAAATATTAGAAAATTCAGAGCTGGGTGTGGTGACTCACACCTGTAATCCCAGAACTTTGTGGGGGCAAGGTGGGCATATCGCTTGAGCTTAGGAGTTCCAGACCAGCCTAGGCAACATAGTGAAACCCCATCTCTACAAAAAATACAAAAAAAAAGAAAAAAAGAAAAAAAACATAGCCCGGCATAGTGGCGCACACTGTGATCCCAGCTACTTGGAAGGCTGAGGTGAGAGGATGGCTTGAGCCAGGGGAGTGGAAGTTGCAGTAAGCCGAGATCACACCACTGCACTCTAGCCTGGGTGACAGAGTGAGACTCTGTCAAAAAAAAAAAAGAAAGAAAAATCGAAAAACAGTTTATGACCTATTGTAGTTATTTTTTTGAATTGCTTTTTCATACCGTTAGTCCCTTCTGATATTACAGTCTTTCTATTATTTTGAAAATAGCTTTACCAGTTTGTCTTTTGGCTTTGCTTATGAGTTTTTATCATACAGAAGTATTCTGGGAATTTTTGTTGTTGTTTGGTTGTATCAATCCTTTCCTATATAATTTCTTCTTTTAGATTCTACTTAGAACGTTTTCTGTTAACCCAAGGTTATACAAATACTTACCTACACATTCAGGTACAAAATATAAAGTACATATTCAAGTGTATATAAGAATTTAAAATCCCAATTCATTCAACCATGTATTCATTCATGCATATTCATTCATGTATATTGAGCACATGTACACCAAGAACTGTTCTAAGTTGGGATAAAGCTGTGAACAAGACTACCAGGGTTCTTGCTCTCATAAAGTTATTCTTCCAGAAGGAATATGATGTAGCATATAATTTAATGTGAGCTTTCCAATCAATGAGGGAAAAAATGGATTATTAAATACACAATGCTGTTATAACTAGTTAACCATTAGGTAAAAAAGATTATTTTATACTTAACATCAAGTGTATTACAAATGAATTTAAAAACTATATGTTAAAAATAAAACCATTTGAAAATAGTACAAAAAACATAAATGAATATTATATAAAGAAACATTAGGTACATTCCTAAACATGAAAAGTTTACAGCGAGATTTCAAGACAACTTTGGAAGTGACATATTATTTTTAATGGAATAAAACAAGGTAATTTTTTGAACAATAATCTTTATTAGTGTATTTTTAAAGGTACATTATAATCCTGAGCTACAGCATTTATACATTTGTCATTTACTCTTTGAAGTGTACATGTATTTTGCTTCAAATTCTGTGATGAGTACGTTTTTATACTAATCAGTAACATAATTTAAAATATTAGTCTTATCTCTGGAATCACCAATTAATTTACTCAGATGATCTCACTGTCTAATTCTACTACATTTAAAGACTGTAGAACATTTGTGATTAAGCAATTTCTTTTTCAAAACTGCAAAGATGGGCAGTGCGAGAGCTGATTCCATAAATTTCCATGAATTCTTAAGAAAACTATGTTGTTCTTTATCTCTGATCTATTTTCTTGAATAATTTGGGTAATTATCTGATCAGTTACTTTTGAGAAGAATAGTAAAAGTACCTCTAATCTCAACATTTTAGCTACTGTAAAATGTCATAAGCTTCCTTCAAATATAAATAGTACATAATTACCTCAATAAGAAAAATTTACCATGATTTAAGGAAAAGGGGCACAACCCAATGTAAATATATCTTTGAATAAATGGTTAAGTATTAGAAAACATATTATGTGAAATACTTCCTCCAGCCTCTATAAAGGAATACATAGAGCTGATAAACATAAATTCCATAAATCCAGACCAGATCTTTTATAACTGGTAATAAAAAGACAAAAATGAGAGACAAAAGTCCTGTGATCTTTGAGAAAAGACATTTATCCAACGTCTCCAACTGTGGACAAATAAATATTCATTCTTGTATTTTAAATTACTACCAAAATATTTTATCTTTCTACAAACAACACAAAACAAGCATACAGTATCTAGAAATTTTTTTTTCCTCTGACAAGAATGTCAAGTCTTTGAAGGTACACTAAATTTTCTTTTTCCTGAATAAGGTCACTATAATCTTAGGTTAAAGTTACAGTAAGCAGTTCAAGCAAAATGCATATTGCTTAGGTTTTAAGCAAGCAATTTTGATACTGTTTAAAATGTAAATATAAATGTGAAACTATTGTAGAAATATTTATAAACACTTAGGAATACTCACATATTAGCAAGTAATGAAATAACTTATTTAAAAATAATACAAGGGTGAGAGTAAATGTAATGTTTGGTAACAAATCCAAAAATATCTATAAGAGATGTAAAAGAACATGAAAAGGCTTTATTATTCAAATGTTGAAAACCTAGCAGCAAAACAATTTGCATATAATGTAGTGCAATGAGCATTTGTTCATAAAAGACTCCCAAAGTCTTGAAACTATTATACATAAACCAGAATGGAATCCATTAGGATAAATAATTTAAAGATGTCCAGAGTAGCTTACCAAGAACTGCTAGACACTCTCACCTGCATCACTGAATCATAAACAAGCTTATGCAAAACTGTGTTCTGGATAACTGACTCTTATGGCTCCCCAATAACAAGCTCGGATAAGGCAGATCAACCCTAGGAGATAAGCAATTGCCCAAGAAACATAGGTTGCTCGAAATCGCCTTGCAAAATCTTGGGTGCCAACCTAAAGTAAAAAGCAATATAAAACAGAAGATTAGAAACTTTAAGAAAATATCTGCTTAGAGAACTTGTATCAGCTTACATGTGATTGTTATGAAACATACCCCCAGACTGAATACACAAAGTCCTTATAAGAGTAGGTGTATTTGTTGACTGCAACTGATAGACCATACTGCTACTTGCATTAACTACAAATGTTATGAAGTAAACAAAAAAGCACACTAAACTATATTATCTCTACAAGGAATTTAATCTGTGTAACTTCTTACTATCATGGGACACAAATAGGACATTGGTAATAATAAGGGACTAGTTGTACTGACAAACAAAGGAGCATGGAAATGGCAGCAAAAGGGATTATCTTCCTGTTCTGGCATAATCCCCATGCTAACTGCTCAGCTCCACTCTCCCCTAAAAATAAGCCATCCTCATATTGGTAATAAATCACTGCTTGATTTGGATAAAGTGAAGAGTGGTTTTTCAGATCTCTGTAGCTGAATGAATGTTGCGTTGAATAATAAGATACCCCATAGCTATATAAAATTAGTTCTGACACTGAATTTTTTAAAAATGGGCTTTTGCTAAATAGATGATAAAATCTCCAACAGTAAGGACTTTTGGAAGTACAAAGACACCACTTCACCTGGATGGGTGAGTTCAATCAAAAAGAGATTCATGGATTGGGTTTCTGATTGCTTTTAATCATTCAGAAGCTTCTAGGGCTGGCATGCCAAGGATGCAGACTCTTCAGGGATCCCTGAAGGTTGTTGCAGGCCTCAATTGACTACTGATAAAGTTGAGAGGACAGAATTCTAACATCAAAGTAATACTCACAGTTAATCCAACTCCAATGAAAATACATATCATTCCAATGGTAATGTATGCACAGCATCGTCTTCGTGGAAGTGCACTACCCACTGAGGAGCTGCAAATTCATGAAAGCAAAAGAGAACATTAAGTATTTACATAAAAATTCTCTATTTCATTTTTGTGAGTTCTTATCTATGGCTTTAATAATATTATATACTTTTTATTCATTGCTTCAACTTTATAGACAAGAACATGCATTAAACATGTCATTTTTAATGGATGACAAAATCGTTCAGGGTGAATTTATGATATTATTGTGGCTTTAAACAAAATTCAAGCCTTGGTAATTGATAATATCCACAGAAATCCACTGTAGTGCCTGCTAATCTCCCAAGATAAAAGTTTATTTCCAAACAATCTACTTCGGAATGGAAAAAGAGCTATCTTACAAATAGCATTTGATTTTTTTTACAGTTAAAACAGTATGTGTTTATGTTAAAAATTTAGAAAGTAGAATAAAAAGGAAAGAAACAATAAAGAAAAAGGAAAAGAAAAAATTACCTATAATCCCAATATCATAAAATAGTCACTCAGTATTTTTGCATACTTTCCTCTAGCCAATTTTGTACCTTACCAATATATAGCATGAACTTTTTCCCATAATATTCTCAAACTAAAATTCTGATGAATATAACATAGTTAACAAATTTTCTACTATTGTACATTAAAGTGTGTTGATTATTATACATATCATTTAAAAGCATTGTGCTTATTTTTAATCATTCTTAAGATTTTTAAATTTAGAAATAGGATTACAAATTAAAGGGATTAAACTTTTTGAATTGTTTTTAATACATACTGCTAAAACCCCTCTACTGTGCTACTCAACTGAAATTCCTAAACTAATAGTAATAACCCTCCCCATTTCTAATTGTGGTAATTTTCAAAATGATATAAGTTATAGCAGAGATCAGTAGCCAAATTAGCACTTTCTTCTCTGTGTTAACATACATATATTTATTACTGTATACCATATGCAAGGCATCTTGTTAGTGAATGACACTGAAGTATCTGATTCACCTTTGTGAGGTCAGTGTCAAGATTATGCCTAACATATAATAACTTCTCAAAGAATGTCTGATGAATAAGTAAAATACAGAAATTCATCACTTACTAGGCATGAATTAGAAACATGCGATTCCAAATAGGTTAATTTTGCATACAAAATTATTTCCTTTAATTTCCAAGTCTTTTTGAAAAACTGATGAAGTTTGTTGCAAATATACCATAGTAAATTTTTCTGGATACTTGAGCCCAAACACAAACATCTGGATGACATGGGGACCACCATTAATTACTATATTGTACAGCTTGCTATCTAGAGTTACTAAGGCATGTAGAATTCATTGCCTTTATGTAACATTTAGCCCTAGTCTATTTTTGGTTTTAATTTCTATGCATCCACTGGTGGTTTTTCCTGCCTTATACATCACAACTGGTTGTTGTTTCTTATCATTGCCCGTGTATCTGCCTTTGGCAGTTTGTAATATACGATTCACTAGAAGCCAACTAAACTTATTAGAATTATGTATTGAATAAGTCAAAAGTTTCTAAGTGAATATTAGAGCAGCTTTTCTGTGAGCCAAGAGAATACACTTTAGTACATTAATTTCAGTGCATAAATTCTGCTTAGAAAATCCGTGCTCTTTTTTCATCACTCAAATAGTCACTACATCTGAGAAATCTTCTCAGAAAAAAATAACCTACTGCTACTCTACAACTCAAGTGCCATCTCCTCACAGGATAAGGCAATGACCAACAAGCACCTATTAATCATAACATCTCTTACATATTTAATACATATGTGGTATCTACATGCAATATATATTACTGGTACAAAAACAGACACACAGATCAACTGAACAGACTAGAGAACCCAGAAATAAGGCCACATACTTACAAACTTACAACTATCTGATCTTCGACAAAGCTGACAAAAACAAGCAATGAAGAAAGGATTCTCTATTCAATAAATGGTGCTGGA
Organism: Piliocolobus tephrosceles; assembly: GCF_002776525.5. Lineage (NCBI taxonomy): Eukaryota > Metazoa > Chordata > Mammalia > Primates > Cercopithecidae > Piliocolobus > Piliocolobus tephrosceles. The sequence continues at coordinate 91,821,546 of NC_045440.1, forward strand.
ATAACTGGCTAGCCATATGCAGAACATTGAAACTGGACTCCCTCCTCATACCAAATTTAAAAATTAACTCAAGACGGATAAAAGACTTAAATGTAAACTATAAAACTATAACAACCCTGGAAGACAACCTAGGCAATGACATTCTGGACATAGGAACAGACAAAGATTTAAAACTATAACAACCCTGAAAGACAATCTAGGCAATGCCATTCTGGACATAGGAACAGGCAAAGATTTCATGATGACGACACCAAAAGAAACTGCAACAAAAGCAAACATCAACAAATGACATCTAATTAAACTAAAGAGCTTTTGCACTTCAAAGGAAACTATCAACCGGGTGAACAGACAACCTACAGAATGGGAGAAAAATTTTGCAAACTATGCATCTGACAAAGGTCTAATATCCAGCATCTATGAGAACTTAAGAAAAAAAACCCGCCCCTTAAAAAGTGGGCAAAGGACATGAACAGACACTTTTCAAAAGAAGATACACATGCAGCCAACAATTCTGTGAAAAGAAGCTCAACATCACTGATCATTAGAGAAATGCAAATAAAAACCACAATGAGATACCATCTCCCACCTGTCAAAATTAATACTATTAAAAAGTCAAAAAATAACAGATGCTGGCAAGGTTGTAGAGAGAAAGGAACATACAGAAGTTCAGAACACAGAAGTTTAAAAAGAAGTTTATTCTTCTAGCATCTAAAACTTATAGATAAAGGTAGAGCCTAGGGTTGGTAGCCAGCTCTATTCCCTGATGAATTGGTATTGCCAAACTCTACACAGGTAACAACGTTCCTGCCAGTTGGCTTTTCCACTCAATTCAAAGAGGAGAGAGAAAACCAAGACAGGCAATTTTGTCTTTAAGGAGAGCATCAGAAAACTGGACTCATCACTTTTGTTCACATTCCATTGGTCCTAACTTAAACACAGCCACACTGTCTGCAAGACAGGCTAGGAAATCCATCTTTAGCTGGGTGGCCAGTCAAATTCAGAGGTATACTAATAAAAAAAAGAAGAGAACAGCAGTCTCTGTTATTTTAATTGATATTAACATTACACTTTAATGTTGGCTAGTGTTTGCCTGGTATGTCTTTTCCTTTGGTTAGTGATTCATGGTTGTATCTTTTTCTATCCTTATGCTTTCATTCTATGTTCTAATATTTCATGTGTTCCTTGTTCAAATTGTATATAGCTGTTCTTACATCTAGTCTTACCATTTCTGTTAAGTTTTACTAGCAAGATTAGTCTAATGATATACATGGACTATTTCTGACATCTTATTTTGGCTTTCTACTATGCCTGTATTTTCTGCTTTTCTACCTTTATTTCCAGACTTCTTTTATATTGACCATGACTCTTTTATTTCATTTTTCTCTTATTATTCTGAAAGTTTTATAATTTATTTCATTCATTTGGCAGTTGCACTTAAAATTTTAACTTATATACCCTTTAAAAACTAAAGTCAATCATTAAATCCACCTTCCTGATAAATACAAGGATTTTAGAAATTTTTAACTCCAAACATTCCACTAGCATCTTAATGCTATTGTTTTCCAATATTTCAGTTTTATTTTATTTTTGTTTCTCAAAATTCATTAGCATTAATATAATTGATATTGTCATTTTTGCTATTTTATATAGTCAGTGTTTCTGGTGAATTGTTACAATTTCTTGGTTTACCTTTCCTTCCTGCATTGCAGAAATTTCTTCTGGAATATTTGTTCATATTCCCTAGTTCATCATTTAGCAGTTTTTTTAGTAAGAGTACCAGGATGGTAGATACCCTGGGTTTTGTTTGTTTGTAGGTTGGTTGGTTTTGCTTTTGAAAATATATTTATTTTACCTTCATTATTCTTTGATGGTTTAGATAGGTATATAATACCAGTTTGACAGTTAATTTCTCTTAGTATTTTTGATGTATTTTAAAACTTGTTTTCTGGCTTCTCTTTTTGCAGTTGAGACATTTGCTGACAGAATTGTTATCCTTTTCTTATTGAAAATATGCCTTTTATCTCTCTGCTTTTAATTACCTTCTATTTCTCTTAGGTTTTCTACAATTTCACTGTAACACATTTACTTATCCTGCTTGGATTTCATTATTATTTTTGCATATAAAAATTCGTATCTTTCATAGATCCGAAAATTCTTTGAGATTATCTCCTAAAATGCCATATCCCATTCTTTATTTGTTCTTTCCAGATCAGATATATAATAGGTATCTTAATAATATATTTCCTCTTAATCTTACATTCATCTTTGTCTCTCTATGCTGGATTCTGGGTAATTCACTTACCTCTTATCTTCCAATTCACAACTTTAGTCTTCACCTTTAGCTTATCTGTTCTTTAAACTGTATGTGCATTTTAATTTCTGTAATAATTTCTAAAAGTTCTATTGTTACTTTCTATATCTATCTGGTTATTTTTGCAAATTTCTGTTTGAGACAATTATAGATTCACAAGCAGTTGTAATAAGTAACACAGAGAAATATCATGTATCCTTTGCCCTATTTCCCCCATAGTAAATCTTGCAAATTATAATACGATATTATAAAAAGGATATTAATATTCATACAATCCACCAATATTCAGATTTCTCAGTTACATGAGTATTGATTTGTCTTTAAGTTTATGCAATTTTATCACATTTAGGTTCATGTGTCTATCGCTACAGTCAAAATAGAGAACAGTCTATCACTGTAAGGATCCTTTCATACTCACACCCTTCTTTCTGCCCATCCCACACCCTGTGCCTGCCACACCATCATTAATCTGTTCTCTATTTCTACAATTTTGTCATTTGAAAAATGTTACATAAATGAAATCTTACTGCAGGTAACCTTGTATGGCTAGTTTTTTTTTTTTTTTTTTTTTTTTTTACTCAGCATAAATTCAATTCATCCAAGCTGTTGCATGTGTCAAATTTGCTACAAACACTCATCCATACATTTTTGTGAGTACCCGGTAATTTTTAAATAGTCTTATTTGTTTTCTCTTATTTTTATTTTAAAATATCTTAGGCATACTTTTAACATACTCCATATTTAATAATTATAAATCTGAAGTTTTTAGAAGTCAATTACGCTGCTTGTGCAATGTTGATTATGCTTCTGGAATCTTGTTTCCTCCTATGACTAGTAACTTTTGTTGAAAACTATTTTGTCTGATCTTCATATAAAAAAAATCTTGGCATGCATAGTTTGGGGGTGCTTTCCTACACTCAGAACTTTCATTTGCTTTTCTCAGGCTCCCTAGACTGATACTAACCCTAAATTTTAAGTCAGTTTCTGGAACTAGGTTTTCCTAGATCACATAAGTGGTATAAAATATAAACCTAAATTCACTGTTCTTATAAATTTTTTCCTTTGCAATCTTCCTTTTCTGGTTGATTTCTTTTTCCTGACTTACTCTTTTCTGGGGGAAGAGTACTTTAAGTACTTTATTGGGAGGAGGCAGTATTCCAATCCCTCTACCTTGTGTGAGGCCAACACCTTCTCTCTCGTTCTTCCAAGGCTCTAGATCCCTAGTATTGGCAAGTACCTTCAGGATAGTCCTGGTTGTCACTTAATCTTAATTTTTGGTCCCTGGGGATTTTCTTAACTGTCATATGAGCTGAGCTATGCATTTAAAAGGATGATTTTTACAGTTAATTGGCTTTTTATATTACTGGATGTGAAAATCAAGGGCATATACAAAAATGTGGACAGTGAATCTCCAAGCTGAAAAGATCATTCAATGCTCTCAAACATCTAACTATTCACTCTTCAAATTATTAATCTTTCGCTTCATAAAAATACCTTATGAAACACTAGGATTATGAAGAACACCGGGAAAATGCTAGTGTAGCTAGTGCTATAGGAGTTTATAAGGGGAAAAGGTGGCGAACAATGTTCTTTATGTTACAATTTTCAGACAAGGCAGCCAGAGATGGCTTTATTACATGAGACTTAAGGATAGGGTAAAATGTGAGTAGATGGGGGAGTAAGTCATTTCAGCTGATGACATTAGAATTGTTCAGGTGTGAAAAGAAAATGTGTTCAAGGAACAAGCAGCAGAATAACCCTTCTGCCACAGAAAGTTTCTACCGACGAACAGTAGAAGCAAGGAATGTTTCAGCTAATTTTTGAGGTTAAATAAGTGTTTTCTAGGTATAAAGGGGTGAGAAAAGGAGTAGCCAGGCCATTCTAGGTCCAGCAGGATAAGACTCAGGAACAGAAGAAAGAAACTGCATAATATGTTTGTAGAAGTAGAAGTACAGTTTTTTGGGGTAGGAACAACTAGGTTGTGTATATAGAGGTAGAACAAAGCAAAGATATCACTAGAAAAGTTGGGCAAAGACTAACAGAAGTTTAGAGTTTGATTTTGGATTTTAGGCAATGGGCTGATAGCAAACCATATGGTACATTTATGCCAATGAGTAAAAGAAGTCCTCAGAATAATTTATATGAAACTAAATATACAAACCTAAAATAACAATGGAAATTGTACCTCTTCAGGCTGTTGTGCAGCATACAACTTGCACAACTGTATGCCATGGCTACAAAATTGGGAGCCACTAAAAGATCTGATGCCAGAGAATCTAAAATGATATATGCATTTAGGGACTACTGCTCCAGTAAATGAATAGATAATTGCAGGATTGGAGGTCAAGAGATAAATTAGAAAACCAATGCAATAGTCCTGGTGAGAGATGCTGAATACATGAACTAAAGTAGAAATCATGAGAATAAGAGGATAGAATTAAAATGTCAAGGGACATAACTGATAGGATATTACCATTTAAATATGGAGAATGATGAAAATACACTAATATTTCTTGGTTGGTCAGTCAGACAGACAGGGTAACATTCATTAACATAATATATTCTTTTTCTAGAAATAATGTAGGGGTGAAAAAGAAAAACATAATATATTTATCAATACACATGGGAGATTGGTTTGCAGAGTAAGGTGGGAATGTTGGGTCAGGTTGTGTTTGAAATGACCATGAGATACCAAGTTGAAATAACTCTAGGCTAGATAGCAAATAGAGATAGTACATTTACATCTGAAGCCCCAAATAAATATCTGGGGTCAATTAATGGCATCTAAATGACATAAGAACATAAGAGAAAACCCGGATAAAGTGCAGTCAAGTTCCAACTTTGGAGAATAGCAAAATTTAACAACTTGGAAGAGAAAATAAAGCCAACAAAGAAGAGTTGTGAGAAGTAGGAGAAATCCAGAAGAAAGCAGTATCTGGAAACCAAGAAAACAAATTTTTATTTTTTTATTTTTTTAATTTTTTTTATTATTATACTTTAAGTTCTAGGGTACATGTGCATAACGTGCAGGTTTGTTACATATGTATACTTGTGCCATGTTGGTGTGCTGCACCCATCAACTCGTCAGCACCCATCAACTCGTCATTTACATCAGGTATAACTCCCAGTGCAATCCCTCCCTCCTCCCCCCTCCCCATGATAGGCCCCGGTGTGTGATGTTCCCCTTCCCGAGTCCAAGCGATCTCATTGTTCAGTTCCCACCTGTTAGTGAGAACATGCGGTGTTTGGTTTTCTGTTCTTGCGATAGCTTGCTGAGAAGGATGGTTTCCAGCTGCATCCATGTCCCTACAAAGGACACAAACTCATCCTTTTTTATGGCTGCAGAAGTACCATATGACCCGGCCATCCCATTACTGGGTATATACCCAAAGGATTATAAATCATGCTGCTATAAAGACATATGCACACGTATGTTTATTGCGGCACTATTCACAATAGCAAAGACTTGGAATCAACCCAAATGTCCATTAGTGACAGACTGGAATAAGAAAATGTGGCACATATACACCATGGAATAACAAGAAAACAAATTTTAAGGAAAAGAAACCATTGTAGACCAGGCGCGGTGGCTCACGCCTGTAATCTCAGCACTTTGGGAGGCCGAGGTGGGCGGATCACGAGGTCAGGAGATTGAGACCATCCTGGTTAACACAGTGAAACTCCGTCTCTACTAAAAATACAAAAAATTAGCCGGCGTGGTGGCGGGCGCCTGTAGTCCCAGCTACTCGGGAAAGCTGAGGCAGTTGAAGCAGGAGAATGGCGTGAACCCGGGAGGCAGAGCTTGCAGTGAGCCGAGATTGCGCCCCTGCACTCCAGTCTGGGCGACAGAGCGAGACTCTGCCTCAAAAAAAAAAAAAAAAAAGAAAAAAGAAAAAAGAAACCATTGTATTAGTCAGGGTTCTGCAGAAAGCCAGAACCAATAGGAGATAGATGATTGATTGACTGATAGATAGATAGACAGATAGATAGATAGATAGATAGATAGATAGATAGATAGATAGATAGAAAGAATAGATAAGAGGCAATTTATTAAGGAAATTGGCTACTGGGATTATTGAGGCTGAGAAGTCTTGCAACAGGGGATCTGTAAGCTGGAAACCCTGGACTGTTGGTAGTGTGGCTCAGTCTAAGTCCAAAAGCCTCAGAATCAGGGAAGCCAGTGGTGAAATTCTCAGTCTGAGGAGGAAGGTCTGAGGAGCTGAGGAACCACTGGTGTACGTCCCGGAGTCCAACGGCCAGAGAGCCTGGAGTTCTGATGTTCAAGGGCAAGAAAAGAGTGTCCAAGTTCCAGAAGAGTGAAAATCGCCTTTCCACTGCCTTTTCTTTTTTCTATTGGGCCCCCAGCCAATTGGATGGTACCCGCTCACACTGACGGCAGATCTTCTCCATTCAGTCCACTGATTTACACACATGTCTCCTCTAGAAACACCCTCTTAGACATATCCAGAGGTAATGCTTTACCATTTCTTTAGACATTCCTTAATCCAGTCAAGTTGACACCTAAAATTAATCAGCACGCCTAGGATGATCAATAGTATCAAATGCTACAGAGAAAACAAGCAGGATGAGAATCAAAATATTGGAATTTATTATTGGGATGTGAATTTCATTAGAGCAAATTCAGTGACCCACTGGGGACGGATGGCTAATTGTGCCTTACTCCAGAGAGAATGGGGTGCAATAATCAAACGAAGGTGTAAGCCTTGGAAAGAAGAGACCTGCATCCCTCTGAGACGAGGAAATGAAGTGAGTATGGATAGAGAGGTTTACGAGTATGAAGTACAAAAATGAGAGAATTCACAGATAACCTCAATTATTTCAGAGATAAGAGGAAATTCATTAGATGAGACTTGGAGAGTTGGGGGTACTGAGGTGGGAGTTAGGTGGGGGTTTAGGAGGAATAGTAGATATGTGGAGATAGCTGTTTGGGGAAATGGGGAGTCAATCAAGGACACTTAGGAATATAGAGCAATTTAGATAAATTACAAAGCTATACATTTGTAAAGATCTGATCAATACAGAATTTTTTCAACTCTCAGTTATCTTGGTAGGGGAATGGAGAAGCCATGGCCTTATTGATCCAAGATTGCTGCTTTGAAAAGCAGACAGATGGAATGATGATTAACCAATCTAGCAAACCTACTATTCTATATCTAATACATTGAAAATGAATTTATCATCTTCTGCCAGACACATTTCTTCTAGATCCTGCATTTCCTGTCTCAGTGAATGGTTCTACAGCCTCTCAGAAATAGGGTCATTCTTGATCCCAATCTCTCTCTCTCATCCCTTCACATTCAGTCCTATCCATTCCATTTCCTTACTAGTGCATCTACACTCTGACTCCTTTGTACCTTCGCACAGGTAGCTCCTTCTACAGTGTATTATCCCACCCTCTTTTTCACACAATTCTCACTCATCTTTTATAACTTAGTTCATATATCACTCCCTTCTGAAAACCTTTACTCATGATCCCTTTCCCTCTAATCTGGATTAGGGACTCTTCAAAGCAGAGCATTCTGGTCATACCTCTTTCAAAGCACTTAAAACTTTATAGTAATTAACTATTCTCCCCACTATGCCCACAAGACTAAATTCCTTGAAGGCTAGATTATGTCTTTTATTTCAAGCAACCAGTACTTAGCACAGAATTGTTTGCTGAATTAATGAATAATTATAAAATATAACACTAGACGGCAAAATAAAAGGATAACACTTGAGAATAAGTCCACTATTGTTTAAAACGGCAGGAGGTGATTCACAAAAGAGTACATCAGTGATGTAAAAGAAATGATATTCAATGATAATTATCACTGATTAAATCAATGTCTCTACTAGTCATATGTCCATTATAACATTTACATGGAAACATAGTCCAAACTGTATTTCAGAATGCTACAAGTACACCTTCAGTCTGGCAGTGGCCACAAGCCACCTAATTAAAAGAACAACATCACCTGTAGCTACCATAGTACCAGCTACCATTCGAGTAAGAAATAGCAGTAAGAGAAAATGCCCCTCGCTCTTAGGCTCTAGGGGAAGCTTTCCCCACACATTTTGTGAGATAAAAGCACACAACACACTTGCTTCATAGTAATAAATTTACCAACTTCTGTAACTTAAAACTAATTTTAGGATATTTGTGTTTAAAGAAACAAAATTCTGTCTCAGAATCTTACTCCAACAGATGACCCATCATTTTGTTATGAAGGAAAACATTCAAAAAGAAAAGAAATCTAGATACCAGCTAGGAGTGTTCATGTGATAACAGTATTTGCACTCAAATAAGTAATGAATGCTCCGAGTCCTCCCATGTTTAGCATGTGACTCCGATTCTACAGACCTTCCTCTTAGAATGTTTAAGCTGATTTATTCCATGTGAATTTCTATGTAAGTTGTTCCCTAAGTAGTTGATACAAATTCTTCTTTATATTAATACACTGTCTTGTGATATTTTAACAAATCACAGAGTATTCAGACATTCAATACTTCTTTATTAGTAAAAATATTGCCATTGTATGAAAATAATTAACCAAGAAAGTCCCTTGAGTAAAATCCTTAACCTCTCTTAAGAGTTGCTGATTTGTAAAATTACAAAAATAATCCCTGTATTACAGGATTGTTGTAAAGATTACAGCTAGTATATATGTATATATAAAGCAATATCACTCCGCTAAACACACAGTCAGCTAACCACAGAGGTCTCTGCCAGGCCAGGCGCAGTAGCTCATGTCTGTATTCTCAGCACTTTGGGAGGCCGAAACGGGTGAATCACCCGAGGTCAGGGGTTCGAGACCAGCCTGGCCAAAATGGTGAAACCCTGCCTCTACTAATACAAAAATTAGGCAGGCATGGTGGCAGGTGCCTGTAGTCCCTGTTACTTGGGAGGCTGAGGCAGGGGAATTGCTTGAACCCGGGAGGTGGAGGTTGCGGTGAGCTGAGATTGTGCCACTGGGCAACAGAGCTAGACTCTGTCTCAACAACAACAAAAAAAGTCTCCGCCTTTTCTTTTCCATAAGATCTTTATTTCCATTTTAATGTTCTTTGTGAATATATTTGCAATTTAATTTTGTACATTTTTATGAAAATACAGATAATACCCAGAAATATGTATCATCCATATGCATATTCACATACTTTGGAGGGGGGAGTATGGATGTGTCCCTCAAGCACACATATATTATTTTGTGCACGTATTAAGGGTTTATCCACTTTGCTTCTCCATGTACAGACTTCTATTGGATTCAGTAAGGAATTAGAATGATTAATTTCACAAATAAAAAAGAAACTTTTTTTATAAGCTAAAACATGCTGTGAAGAAGTTATTCTTATAGAGCTATATTTAGTTGAACTCAGATCTAGCAGAGATAGAGATATTTTGCTACACATATTCTACTTTTCAAATACTTTTTAATTACCTTCTCCTATAAACCATTCTTGGGATTTCTCAACTCTCAATGTAGATAAGGTATTTATATCACACAAATTAAAAAATGAATATTATTTCAAACCTCTTATTTTCAATAATAAAAATTGAATTGTCTAAGCATTCCAGTTTAATTTACTGTGCTTAAGTTATAATTCACATATATAAGAGGATAACAATAATTTTTTAAATTGTAGTATTATTATCAATGCTGTGCAGAAAAGAGTTAACACAGCAGGCCTGAGACTGCTAACCTTAGAAAGCCCTGCTTGTAAGGTTGGCCCTTAACTGGCATCTAGAAATTTAGATTTGGGGAAAATTCCCATCATTCTGTAACTGGTAAGAGTGGCTTATTATGTATAAATTGTTTGAGTAAACAGTATGGTTTATGCTAAACATAAATTCCGTTCAAACAGGAATTTGGAATTTTGGTGTGTGCTAGGTAGGAGGTGCCTGTGTAACCAGCGCCAGTAGAAACATTGGGTACTAAGCCTCTAATGAGCCTCCTGGTAGACAACATGATACATGCATGGTAATAATTCACTGCTGGGATACTTCATTGGGAGGGGCCTCTTGGAATCTTGTCCCTAGTTTCCTCCAGACTTTGCTCCATCTGCCTTTTCCTTTTGCTGATTCTGCTTTGCATACTTTTGCTATAATAAATCATATCTGTGAGTACAACTCTATATTAATTTACATGAGTCCCTGTAGAAAACCAAGGAACCTTGGTGTAGTCTTGGGACCCCCCAACACCGATGCTATAAAATGTGTTTAATCAAAATATCTTCTATTATTTTTCATTTTATATTCAGGTACATCATTTAGGAATAGAGAGAAATAGGCTAAATTGTTAAGATAGACAAATAATTATATAAACGTTGCCATCAGTAATAATCTTATTAGGCAGGAGATGAAAAAGGCCAACAATCACCTAATTATGAAGTCCAGAACAATTTGAGTTTTCTCCTAGATTACAGCCCATTTGATTAATGTAAATGTTGGATTATTTGTAATGGATTATAATCTCCTAACCAGGTTACTGATAATTTTAGCAATTTCACTTCTTATAATAGAAATTGATTTTCCTTTAGGGGATGATAATCAAGCCTAATCATTTTAATTTCAAAATGGGATATATTTGTTTTAGGATGTCTTGTTTTTAGTCTTAAAAAGCATAAATATATTGGCATGCATTCACTTCACAGCATGTCTTAAAATCAAAATCTACTTAAATGAAAATTCTGAACTCTTCAAATTCGTCTTAAGTATTTCTCAATAGTATTTCCAATGGTAGGGAACTTACATTTTTTTGCAGTGTGGGCATTTTGCCAGAGTGTTGAACCTCAGTTCCATCCACTGTAAAATAAATAAAGAGAGGAATTGAAAAGAAAAACAACTGAAAACTATCCAATCTGATAAGACATTTCTTTTCCTTTAAATGTCATCAGGGATCACAACAGAAGCAATCACCTTCTCACGGTTACATGAGCTTTTCCCTCCAACACTTCTCTCCCTCTCTTAAAATATAGTTTGGGATCCTCCTCTGAAATAGTTCCCATGACTTTTCCAATGCTTTGACGTAATCTAGGTTTGCTTTACATGAATACTGAATGTTATATCATAACTGGGGTCATCTTGTTCAGTAAGTCTCAGTTCACTTCCAGGGAATAAAAACATATTTCATATACCATCAAAGTTATTTTTATTTAAGTCTTCAGGGCTGGCCTTTTAAAAACTTGAATATTAAGATTCATTACTAAAATTAAACTATTCTACTTATGTGAGAAACTCACTAAGTACATAAACTAAACGAATTAGATATAGGTAGTACTGAAGTCGGGAACTGTTTTCTGTTCTGTCGTTGCCTATACAATATAACAAAAACATACTGCTTAGTACAATTTTCTTCCTGTAAATGTAAGTAATAAATGTGCTACCTTCCTCATATGAATGTTATTCAGATACTTGAAATGACTTACTGGTTATAGATAGTCTTTGAAAGAATATGCAATATAAATTTAAAGTAAATCTTTATCCCATGAAATACATTTTGTTCAATGACTTTCTAATAATCTTCTTCTATCTTGTTTGCTTTTCTATATACTTCCTTATAAAGGGTATATTTCCTTGATAGTTTTGGGAAATTTTCTTTAAGTACTTTGGCAGTTTATCATCAAAACAACTTATTTTTATTAAAATTAAGTTTCATTTGGGAATCTAGGCCATCAAATTTTCTTTTCAGAAGGCTCAAATTCTAGATACAGGGGTTTCAATAACTTGTGGATATTCAAACATTTTCCACACAATAGAAGATATCTTTTAGAAAATATCTGATGCATACTTTTTTCTTTTATGACTAAAGAAAAGAACATATAAATTTGGGTTTCCTAAACTCCTTTCTCTTCATTTTTATTTCAAATATCATGAAATTTAGTTAACCTTGTTATGATCTCTTTTAGTCACAACGGGAACATATAGTCCCAAGATAAATTAAAGAGAAATAAAACTTCACATGAATGTTCACTCTCTTTACAAAATGATTATTTTTAAACATCTGCAAATGTCAAACCAAGGGCACTTATTTTTCAACAAGAGTATTTCTCTCATTACTTATAATGACAGAATTACTTATAATATCAATTTGTAACAAGTTGATTTATTTTAAAACTGCTCTTAAAGTAAAAATTCTTGAGTTAATGTGCTAAACAGATACTAATATAGATTTCTACAGAAATTGGTACAGAACATTAAGCAGTGGAAGAATATAGAACTATTAAGTGCTTTTTTATGTTTCTGTAATAGGCTTAGGATAGTTACTGAACTTGTGATGTCATTTCAAATGTTCTTTATAAATCACAAATTTAAGTTTTTCATAGTTAAAAGAAGCAAACTGGTTTGAGAAGGCAATTATGAAACCTTTGAGTCAAGAGTAACTCAAAATCCAAGACTTAAGGCTAACAGACTAACATAGGAATTTCAGTATTTCAGATGACCCCTAAGGAGACTGTTTTCGTCCACTGTTACCATTTTATAGTGTTCTTCATTTTAACACAAATTATGCATGATAAAATCAATGATAACTGACAACAGTGGGGACTTTATTCTGTAATTAATGTATTACATTGCCAGCAACCTACCACATCTGGTTTTGCTGTTATCTGCAAGTACTCACTTAAATGGCGCAGACTAATAACAAAAAGCATCTATTATTAGAATAATTTTCTTATAATTTATCCAAATGAACACCAATTCTTATGCTTTGGAAAAGAAGTTGACTTAGTACTGTTCTCTCATCTAAAATCTGGCCTCTGGATTCTTAAAATTTTATTGCCAGAATCTTAAGTCCCATTAGACCAAAAAAAAAAAAAAAAAAATCTTAATTATATCAGCAAGATTAAAAGCAACTTCTCTAAAACCCAATCATTTTTAGTAGAGATCTTCTAATATTTGACTTATTTCTAACTATTCTATAACATGTAATGGATAAATTGAGTTTCCCCAAGATATATTTTGGAACTAATCTTAGAAGATTTGTTAAAAAAAAAAAACAAAAAGCTATATTGCTTAAAACTACTAATTTAATTTTATAGTATCTTATAAATAGATAGATAGATAGATAGATAGATAGATAGATAGATAGATAGACAGACAGATAGATAGATAGATAGATACATACATACATACACACACAGATACATAGATACAATAGGCAACTGGTAACACTTTGAAATATGTTCAAGTTAAAACTGTTATCCCCCCATGCTATGGCACCCATTTGTCCCTAGATACAAATGAAAAAAGTCTGATCCTGCCTGAAGGTACTAAATTGGCCCACTTCAGGGTAAACTTTGAACCAAGTTGTGTTCTCTTTTATTAAAGAACAACAACCCTCAGTCAATGTTGGTTGACAAAGTACCTGGATACGCCTTTCATCAGCAACAGAGACCATGGGCCCTACAGAAAAGTAATAGTAAACTCTGCTGTTCAGCTGTATTAAGAAACTTCTTTGCATTCATGGAGAACTAGCTAAAAGCTTTATAAGTCAATTCATTCTTCTGGAAATTATTTTTCAAACAATGCCCTTCAAATCACCACTCAGGCGAGATGATCTCAAAATGGTTTGGAGGGTAAAAAATCTTTGGACATACAATATAAAAACTCCCTCCTAAATATATACAATGGTATATGCTAAAACTGCTAAAGAATATCCTATTTTAAATTCTGTTTAATTTTTTTAATCCTAGCAATTCCCAATGAATATGGAACTCTTTACTCACAAACACCTGGTACTAACCTATAAAATGAATTTGCCATTGAATACACTTTGAAAGACACAAATCTAGCTTTTCTAAATTTATCTGTGGTCCCAGATAGGCTGTGATACAACTAGTGTAAATATTTTGTGAATTCCTAGAAAATTTAACTTCAGCATTATAACACTGGTATATTAAAAGATGTTATTATAAACAGAAGGAAGCTGTGAGAATATAGAGAAGTTATTCTCTAGATTGTATATTACTTTAGCAATTGTGTTTTTTTCCGGGGGTAAAATATCAAAATTAAATTATTTTTAAGTATAAATTTTTTAAAAATAATAAAAGCCTTGTCACATACAATAGTTCTTTTATCTTAATCCTTGAGAGAACTCTCTTGCAGGAGAGAGAGAGCTCATTATTTCAGGAAAAGTATTTCCTATGTGATCTTTTCAATAAAATATCTTGAATATTTTGTCACAGGTCATATTTTCTTCTTTTCTTTGACTCTAGAAAACTCAGCTAAGATTCAGCCTAATTTTATCAACTGTATTAGACTAAATATTAGCATACTTATATTATGCATGACTTCAGGTTTTTTTTTCTGCCCTACTTATTATTTTTCCTGATTTTTTTCACATTTTATTTTCAATCATATTGAATTTAATGTATCTTTGTAACTTATCTCAATTGCTTTGAACCTTGCAAGCTAAGTCTAAAACAAAGTAGGAAATGAGTAAATGAATTAACCTAATAATTAACAGTGTGAAGGGCAAATAACATATTATGAAGAATATAAGATTATTCAAGATCAGCATAATAATAAGGATAAGGCTCCAAGAACTTTGTAGTCAGTGTATTCTTCATAACACTGAGCATCCCTCATTAATCCAAAACTCTCAAAAGTAACCAATACGTCTCCTATAGGTGTGTATAGTGTTCCCCTAATCATCAAAAACTTTATTTTCTAGAAAATTTTGAAATCATCTTTAAATACTATATTTTAATCCAAAACATCTTTTCTTGCTAAAGAATTAAAGTTTCAAATCATAATTACTCTGCTAATATGATAATATGATTCACTTGCCTGCACTGAATGTTAAGTAAGGAAGAGCCAGTTTTAGAAGTTAGTCCCTGAAAGAGCCAGCTTTAGAAGTCAGTCTCTGGCTTGCACATTACTTTAGTAATTTTCTTCTTAGGGAAAAATATCTAAATGTATAAATTACTTTTTAAAATAATAAAAACCATGGCACATACATATCTATCTAAACTCTCAATTTAGATCAATCTCTAGAATTCATTACCAGATGATTCTAAAAATTAAATATAAACCTTTATAACAATTGTCTTTTTTATTGTTCTTTTTTCCTCATTCCCTTTTCTACCCTATTAATACAGTCAATTCTCTGTCAAATTCTTTATTCTATCCTTGACTATCATCATCACTTTCCTGAAAAATAAAAGCCGAAATTCTAGCCTTGTGCTTTTTCAGGCTTGTGTCTTTGCTATCCATTCGTCTCCTATCAGGTTAGAAAATTTCATGAAAGCAGAGACTATGCTTCCTGTTCACCACTGTTTCCCTGGCACCTAGCTCAGTGCCTGGTACCCACTCAATATATATAATTGAATAAATAAAATCATTCCTTTTGTAACGTGGCTACAAGGATTATCCATGGCAAATATTTGGAATATAAAACATAACAGGAAAGAATGCAAGGTAGCTGTGGAAGGGAGATCTCCAGAAGTAGGTTGAAACAAATCTATATTGAAGATTTTAAAAGTGTTACTTTCAAAAGTTTGTTCACATATGAAAAAGAAAATAACAAATATGCTTTATATATTTAATGTAGTTAATTCATTTAATATCTATTGGTAACTATAGAGTGTGTTAGCTTATATTAAATCAGTATATACTGATTTTTATTTATTTATTTTAGAGAGAGGGTCTCATTCTATCACCCAGGCTGGAATGCAGTGGTATGAACATAGCTTGCTGCAATCTCCAACTCCTGGGCTCAGGTAATCCTCCCACCTCAATCTCCTGAGTAGCTAGGACTATAGGTGCATGCCACTACCCCTGGCTAATTTTTAAATTTTTTTGTAGAGGTGGGGTCTCTCTGTGCTGCCCAGGCTAGTCTCAAACTCCTGGTCTCAAGCAAGCCTCCCATGTTGGTCTCTCAAAGCACTGGAATGTCAGGCATGAGCCACCATGCCCAGCCTATAGTGATTTTTTAAAAAGAAAGTTGTTACCTATTCCCACCAAGTATATTTTCTAATTTATGTACTTAGTCACGGATTTAATCAATAATATATAAATGTAACATAGGAGACTTACCCTACTAAATCAGAAAAATCTTAGCAATTCTGGTTAAATATAGTAAATTGAATCAATGCATGCATTTCCATTTTTTTCAAACCTGACTAAAATAATAGTAAATGAATTTTAAAATGTATAATACCATAAGAATAAAAAAAGATGGAATATGACTTCAAATTTTTGGACAATGGAAAGCAGATGGCCTTCGCAACTCACTTAGTGAAAAGGATGTTGAAACTTAACTACCTACAGAGAGATAAGTCAATGACGGCAGGCTGCTTCACACTGAAAGACCTATACTTTTAAAGGTAGAGGTTGGGGTAAGAATAAAGTAGGAGTATCACAATCCCAAGTTCATTGCAGCATTATTCATAAAAATCAAGATATGGAAACAACCAAATCTCCATGAATGGATAAAGAAATTATGGTATATGCATACAACGAAAAATTATTTAGTGTTAAAAAGAAGGAAATTTTGCCATTTGTAACAACATATATTAACCTGGAAGATACTATGCTAAGTGAGGTAAGCCTGACAAAGAAGACAAACATTGCATGATCATGCCTATATGTGGAATGTAAAATAGTTTAATTCATAGAAGCAGAGAGTAGAATGGTGGTTGCCAGGCACTGAGGTGGGTAAGGAATGGGGAGATTTTAGTCAAAGAGTACAAAGTCTCAGTTAGGCAGGCTGAATAATTTCTGAAGATCTGATGTACAGTATAGTGACTATAGTTAACAATATTGTATTATATACTTGAAATTTACTAAGAAGGTAGATCTTTAGTGTTTTTACCACAAAGACACACACACACACACACACACACACACACACACACACACGGTAATCAAAATGCTAATTAACTTGATTGTGGTAGTCATTTCACAATATAGATGTATATCAAAACATTAGGCTGTACACCTCATATATACAATTTCTGTTTGTCAAATATAAACCAATAAAGCTGGAAAAAACACAGAAGTATTGATTGTAAATTCTCACAAAACCAGAAAATCACCCTTCCCCAATACATTAAGAGAAGAATGATTTATTCTGTAGAGAAATTGTACTACAGAGCTTGTGGACCAGGAACACCGGGCACAGAAGAAGGCAAGAACAAAAAGTCACTCTAAAATTCAATTAATGTCTACTGTCTGAAAAGTGGGTAAAAGCTTCACCCCTATTACCTCTCTTAGCTCCTAAAAGGCTGTCTCTCAGGCCTATCTCCTGCAAGAGATTGGAGGATCCTTCCACAGAGAAATCTGCCCTAAAGAAAAAAAGACCAATTGATACTAATAGCTGACAGCTTTACAAAGTAAGAAGAGGAGGAGGAGGAGGAGAAAGAAGATAAGGGGGAGTGGAAGGAGGGGGAGAAGGAGAGAGAGGAGGAGAAGGAGAAAGTTTTCACCTATCCCCTGCCTGCATACATAGAAACTCCAATCAGTGACTTGCTGTCATATAAACTTCTGCGTAAAACTTCTATCAAAAGAAAAACCAATAGAGAAAGTAGTGAGAAAACAGAGGTAAGGCATGAAGAAGAACAATACCTCAGAAAAAATATAATTAA
Organism: Piliocolobus tephrosceles; assembly: GCF_002776525.5. NCBI lineage: Eukaryota > Metazoa > Chordata > Mammalia > Primates > Cercopithecidae > Piliocolobus > Piliocolobus tephrosceles. The sequence continues at coordinate 91,839,442 of NC_045440.1, forward strand.
TAGCTTCAGAAAGATGTTTGAAATGCTTGTTCTTTGGTACCATAAAGAAATAGCACTTAAACATAAATTTAATTTTCTCAGCAAGGCCACTTTTATACTTTCTGCAGAAAGGGTACACTTGCCAGCAGTTTTGCCACAAGAGTACACTGAACAAAGAAGTCAGGGTCATTTATAACCTGACGCGTCTACCTTACTGCTGTGTCTGGTTTCCATTGGCTGGAACGGGACTTCACATTCTGTATTTGTCTTGATTGGCTGGCAACTTAGAACTTTTTAAAATAGGCAAAGGCAGAGGAGAACAAAGGAAGGAGGAAGTAACTTGTGGAATTCTGAGAAAGATAAAAACACCTTCAAATAAAAAGAGGAACAGGCTATGACCTAATGCTTGCTTGGACCAGTATAATCATGCCAGCGCAAATATTTAGGCTACATTGTGGGAGCTAAGAACATAAAGTACGCTGATTTCTTTATTACGGCTAGCAGATATTTAAGAATGTTAGCAGAGGTCTTTGAATAAATTTTGCTTCTAAGAAAAGTTACTATTTACTCCTAATTAGACAGGGAGGACAGTCTTTGAAGAGGAACCTCTACTTTACTTTTTGTAAAGATGTCATGAAAAACGAATGCTATTAAAAAATCAGAGAACAAACAAAGGCTCCTAGAAATTAAAAATTAAGTTAGATCATCTGAAATTAAAATTTTAAATTAAGATGAGGAGATATAATGAAGAAGTTTCCCACTAAATAATATTTAAAAAACAAAATTAAAAACAAAAAAATGGAATGGACAATAACAGGGCCCACTGACTATCCAAATGATGAGTTCAAAAAGACCCTCACTAAGACACAGCCTCAAGAAATTTCAGAACACTGAAGAAAATGAAAGAGGAAAAAGAAAAAGAAGAAAAAACACGTCATATCAAAAGGATCAGGTATCACAATAGCAGTTGATCTTCTCATTTAACAATGGAACAAAGACTTTAAGTTTCTGAAAGGTGACAACTGGCAACCTAGAATTGCATATCTATACAAATTATAAAGTGAATGTAAGATCACATTAAAAACTACTTAAGATAAAGAGTTCAAATATATTTCCCTGCATCTTGTCTCAGAAAGCAGAGTAGATGTGCTCCACCAAAATGAAGGAATAAACCAAGAACTGTGAGGATGGCATGGGATCCAACACAGGAAGGAGGTAAAAGGAATTTTCCTGATGATGGTGAAGGGAAGGATGACAACTATGTAGCAGGAAGCCTAAATAAAGATTCCTTGATGCATTTAGTTATAGTAATAGGTATTTTATAGTTCTATACAAGAATATGAGAAGAATGAATGATTTACATATAGAAAATTAAATCCAAAGGAGGAGGCAGTTATTTATAAGTCCAAGAAAATGTTAAAATCCAAACACAAGAAAAATGTACCATATTGCTTGGTTCAGCTGTGAACATAAATTACCTAATCATAAAAATTGTAAGCACTAAGTATTAATTAAACAAAATGTTGCAATTTGGGAGTATGAAAGCAAGGAAAGGAATATGAGTGGGAGGGCAGTATGAGTGCTAAGTTCTCATCTTGCAATTTACTAGTTAGTGGGTAATGTCTAAAATTGCTTAATCAAATAGAAAAAGGATAAGCAAGCAATTTAAACACATAGAAGTCTGGCCAAACTTGTGTAACCCCATCTCTACTATAAATACAAAAAGTAGCCAGGTGTGGTGGTATGCACCTGTAGTCCCAGCTACTTGGGAGGCTGTGGCAGGAGAATCACTTGAACCCGGGAGGCAAGGGTTACAGTGAGCTGAGATCACACCACAGTACTCCAGCCTGGGCAACAAAGTGAGACTTCATCTCAATAAATAAATAAATAAATAAATAAATAAATAAATAAAAATTTAAAAATAAACACACAGAAGTGACTATCAATAAAGCAGCTAAAAGAGTTGAAAGCATTTTAGGAACAGTAACTGGGGGTCAGCTAAATGAGAAGATTGCAGTCCCCTTTGACATTAAGAACTATATACATAAAGTTCTTTAATAAAAGTAAAATTACAAATAAAAAGCAAATCACTTATATTTTCTTAAGCCCATTCATGTCTTAGTGACAAGAGTTTTTGTTTATAGACTCCCATGTGTAAACTCCGATAAATATTTTTCATATTCAAATTCTAAAGAAAATCTTTTGTCTCCTATATGGGCTGAACAATAAAAGAAAACCTGTCCTTATCCTTCCTGACAGGGTAAGTTAATTATGAATTTAACTTTAAAAAAATCAAACTAAGTTTAAGTTAGAAGTAGTAAAACAGAACTTCTATAACTTTTGCTCATATCAAATTACTTACACTTTCTTATTCTTTATCTAATGGTTTTACCTAATTATGGGTAACAGTGTTAATTCCCTTTGCTCCAAGAATAATTTACAAAAGTCAGAAAATTTTTGATAAACTATGATTCAATTTTTCCTGAATCTAGAAGACATGAAGCAAATCTACTGCATGAGACTGTGCACTTTGACCTCTGCTGAGCAGGTGAGAGCAGAGCTAAGACTCAGCTGCTTACCAAGCCAAGATGCTCATGGAACTAAGCCTGGGCACGATTTCTCATTGGCTTACATAGAGAGGATCCTTTTTGCAACTGGACCTATCAGAGGACGTACCTTTTATCTAGTTCACAGAAGATGCTCTATATCCTAGCTGCACTTCTGATTGTCTGCCTAAATAAGGCTCTATTTTAATATTTTGATTAATTTGCATTTGGACAAAACTGTAAGACTATGACCAGTGGTCTAATCTGTAAGATCATGATCTATATTTACAGATTAATAACACATGTCCAGTGACTTACCAGGAATGTGTTTCCACAGTGCCCACACACGACCCTTGTACCTTCTGGTTGGATTGGCAACGCAGGTTGAGCTGGTTGTTCTTCAGAAATAAGCATTACTGGGCCAAGGTTAATTATCCGTCTACTATGAAAGGGAAAGGAAACAACTTCACTATCCCACAAATGGATTGAGAGCAAAACCTGTAACATAAGGCTAGAAATATGAAATGTGTTATACTTGTTTTATAAATTAAGGGAATTAAATGTCAAGCTGGAGGCAAAACTACAGAGAGTAGCAATAGTCAGTTTTTCAAAAGCAAAATATGAGTCTTTCTGTACTTGGGACAGAAACAATATATTATAGCATTGGTCCTAATCAATGGCAACCATTTAACTGCCATTTCCAAGTTTTTATAAGTTCAAATCAGAAAACAGTTGTTACCCTTCCCTATCTAGGAAGCCAACTTGAGTCTGGTAGAAGACTAAGTTAAAAATATTCTACATCAACAAAAATCTGTGTGCCATGAAGGCACCGAAGGGCTAGGTTACAACCAAATTTCTCTGAGCAGTGTGATATTCCTTGATGCCTATTTAATCAGAGATGAAAAAAAGCAAACAGGATCCTCCTTTCATTTCTATTCTCTAGTCTATCATTGGATAGGGCTGTACATGATTCATGTAATGGTCAAAAAGCCAGAGATCACAGGAAAAAAAAACACAAGTAAGGCCTCTATATACTTGTATCTGGGTACATCCTCCATAATGGTACTGGGCATGGGTGAATAATTCCAGAATTTACTGCACATATACATTCAACAGAGATTAGTATAACATACAGTGAGATACACAAAAATAACTAAAACACTTGCAGGTGAAGATTAATTATATCAAAAGTAAACTAACTGATTTTTTCTTTTAAGAGACGGGACAGGCATGGTGGCTCATGCCTGTAATCCCAGCACTTTGGGATCACTTGAACCCAGGAGTTCAAGAACAGCCCGGGCAACATGGTCCAATCCTGTCTCTACAAAAAAGATACAAAAAATTAGCTGGGAGTGGTGGTGTGTGCCTGTAGTCCCAGCTACTCAGAAGGAGGCTATAGTGGGAAGGCTATAGTGCAGAAGGTAGAGGTCACAGTGAGTCAACTCTGAGATTCTTCCCGTTGAGACACTATGTCAAAAAAGAAAAAAAAAGAGAGAGAGAGACAGATGGGGTCTCACTCTGTTGCCCAGGCTGGAGTGCAGAGGCACAATCATAGCTCACTGCAGGCTTTAATCCCTAGGCCCAAGTGATACTACTGCCTCAGTCTCCCAAATAACTGGGAATATAGGTGCATGCTGTCACACATGGCTACTTTTTTGTAGAGATGGGTCTCATTATGTTGTTGAGGTTGGCCTCAAATGACCAGCTTCAGGTGATCCTCCCACCTCAGCCTTCCAAACTGCCAGGAATACAGGCATGAACCACTGGCCTGACCTCATTATTTTTAAATAAGTTCAATGAGTCATTGATTTATTACAGTGCATTAAGTACTTACACAACACAAATAAAACATTCATTGCTCATCTAAGAATATTATATCCCACAAATATGTATGACTAAGTTCAAACTAAGATTATCATTCCTTTAACAACAACAAAAAAATCTAGATTCTGGAATGACTTTGAAAACAAACACTCTTTCTAGAACAAAGCCTGGCACATGAAGAACCTTTAGTAAATACTTGTTGAATGAACAAATGAATGAATGAATGAATGAATGAATCTTTATCTCTTACCAGTTGGGTCTCGGGCATCCTATTCGCCGAGATGTATCCTTACAAATGAGAAGACAATTACAAGGGCATCTAACATATTTCTTCCCTGTTGGGGGGTTTTTGATTGGCTGGATAAGGGAAGAAAATGCAAACACAGCAATGAACCAAAGTACAGATTGTCAAAGTTTGTTTGTGTTTAAAAAGGAAAGGATTCCATTAAAACTAATTAAATACAATTGCTTTTGTGACTTAAGGTTTTATTTTATGATTTTTCTATAAGACATATAAAGTCAAGTATTCATGTTTTGCAGTTCTTCAAGACACAATAATCCCTGCCTGACTTTTTTTTAGAATTTTCTAAAGAGAAAAAATTAAAATGTCAAAGATAAAATTAATACTTAATTGTAGATTTTAAGAGATCAAAATTTAATATATAAAGCCTAACTATTAAATAAATGTATTTCATCTAAACCAGTGTATGCTTTACCAGTTTGTTACTTGAAACTATAAAAATATTGCTGAAAATTTAGTTGCTCCCCAAAGCTCAATTTTAAAAAAAGGAAAGGTGTTATTCAATATTTTAAACATTCCTAAATTACTATTAACTAAATTGAATAAAATGTCAAACTATTTGTAAACACTTTGGAACAGATGCTAATAACAAATGCATAATCACAAAAGCCCAGAAAAACAATAGTGACATCCTACAGACATAAAATAACTTTAAATAATTTTCCACATAAATAGGATAAAGTTTATGACTGTAATGAAGTTTAGTACACAATATTTTCATTTTAGTGAAAACTAGAATGAATTTAGTTGTGATGTGGATAGATATTGAAGGTATTTATACATAACTGCCATGCTCAGTCTAGCTTTTGAGAGTAAAAAGCCAAAAGGCATAATATTTAAATTCACCATGAAATTCTCTTAATGGGATTAGCTTTAAACACAGGGAGGTATCCTATGATGAAAGACAGACAGAAGAAAAGTCAGGAAAAACGATTACCATATTTGTATCCAGCCCACATATACTTTTAAGTAACATTATTGAAGTACTTCCTTTAGGAACAAAATGTCAAATAACAATTTATATTTTTACTAATGGAAATCTCCACTTACCGTAGCTTCATTACAAACTGTGCACTTAACCACATGCTGGTGAAGCTTGCCATCCAAATTGATTAGTGATTGGCACACACGGCAGTTTATTACTGGAATACCACTGGCATCTGGACTGGCAATGGCTGTATATGGAGGTGGGAGCTCCGCTGGAAAGATATTAGTCACTGAATCAGAGTCTTAGAGAAATTACTATGGCTGGTTTGAGTATAGAAGCAATAAAAGTAAAGAAGAAACAATCAAGATTTTCCCACGTTCTTTTATTTATTTTTCAAAGCTAGCCAATTTATCTTAGCATAAACATCCATGAGACTCTTATCAAGTAAAATAATTCTTAACTCTGATAAAACCTAAATCATGTTTGCCTAGGTCTATCCCAATAACCCAGTTTCCTTTTACTAATCTATACTCAAAATGTCACTCCATTCCTATTAGTAAATTCATACAGCCTCTAATAGGACAGTGGTGATTTATGCCTGCAATAAAAATCTTACACAAGTGATCTGACTCCCAGGAAATAAAAATGGTCGATGAAAGCCAAGTTTTAAAATTGCTTATCCATACATATAAATTATGTAGCTGTCAAGCTCTGTCTTTATAGTGGAACCAGTATAATGACTGCTGGCTATGACAAGAATAAAACAAGGTTTTGGAGGAAGTCAAGAAGAAACAAAAATGAACCTAAGAAAACTAAACTTCTCAGCATGGAACAAAAATGGGAACCACGCTAATTTCAGACACAAAACAAAAATAAAGTAAATATAACAATTTTTAGTCTCAAAATTTACCTACCATTAAAAATGTAAGAAATGCACCAAAGTGTTTATTAGTAAAAAAATGTAGTATGTGGGATTAAAAACTTCAAAAACCATAACAACCACCACCACAAAAAGAATGGGGAAAAAGATGAAACAAGAGTAGCAAAATGTTGGTAACTGATGAATATAATCACATGGAAGGTCATATTTTCATACTACTTTTGGGTATGCTTGAAAATTCCCATAATACAAAGACACACACACAGTGTTTTGGAGTCCTAAGGTTGACTCAGTGAGTGAGTAAAGGGTGGAGGCCCACCTTCAAAATCAGGTATCTACCAGAAGTGTATATTTGTGGCAAAAGTCTGAGAAAACGAATCCTGATATACTACTCTGGAATGTGATTTCTAAAGGACTCCTAACCCCTTTCTGTAACCATCTCAACTAAAGAATAGAAGACTTTTCCAATGTAAAGTTTTGTCTTGGGACATTTAGAAAGGGCCACACTCTAATACATGATGGAAGCACGAAAGAGAACTGATATCTCAAGAGGCTTTTGTAACACTATAAAATATATCACAATAGCTAATCATAATAAGAGCTGTTTTTGAAATAGAGGTTTTCTATCCACTGTATAAGATTCGAAACTTTGTGATATTTTAAAAAGAATTAGAGCATAAAACATTTTGGTATGTTTAAAATACACATATTTCCACCTGATCCTTGGATTATGATATAGGATTTTTTTCAGACTGCTAAGGATTAGCAACAAGTGGTATTCATTCAAATGATTCCTAAGACAAATTTCTGCAGCAGCCAAGGCTCTGAAAGAGGCCACTTTGAAATGACAATATGCTCACATTTCTGGGAGGCTTATAACAGAACACTGCCAAACACTGAAATTCAAAAGGAGCTGTACATGTCTTAAATTATAAAAATAATTTTAAATCCGTGAAAAGAATTTGAGCTTGATCCAGAGTGAACTGTAATATATTAATCAAGAAGAAAAAAACACGTTAAAGAAACAGTTAGTCAACAATATACTTAAGGTCTTGCAATTTGCAGATTACTCTGTCAGATCTCAATAAAGAAGGCATTATTCTCGGGGAAAGAATATGTACCTCACTAGAAATTCAAGACACACTGCCTGGTATATGATAATGAATATTATTTTAATAATTATTTGCAGTAGGATTATTAATAAAAATTGCTTCCTCTCTGGCCTTTTCCTTGAGTTATACAGTAACATTACGTAGTTCTCTCATAATCCCAGGTCTCTATCTTACACAGAACAATAGAAAGGAAATTTAAATGCAAGACAGTTTTATTAAGAAAACAAGGGCATTGGGGGAGAGTAGGAGATGACATATTGCTACACTACATAAAAGGACACAAACCTATACACTCCTCAGCTTTGCTCAAAGAAATCTCCTAATTTCATAGGGTGATCTTAACAGTCATTAAAAGGGTATTAGAGCCAGTAAAACCCTGTGAATTTTTCTTCTAAGATTTGTAATACATAATTTTTAATCTGCCAAAAAAAAAAAAAAAAAAAAAAAAACGCCTTCAATGACAGAAATATGCTCAAATCTACTCTTTTGGAGGCTTGGGAAGTGGAGGGACATGGACAGAACGACCAGTGAGGATTATAAATCTAATATGAGAGAGACCATAAGCTCCACAAGGGCAGGGGCACAACTGGTTTGTCCACAGCTACTTCACCAGCGCTTGTCATAATGCCTGGTCTATGAAGATGCTTACTAAATGTTTATTGAATGGCTGAATGAATTAATACATCAATGAGTCATTAAAATTTATTACACATATCTATTTCTCTTGGAAAAATAACACTATTAGGTTGGTGCAAAAGTAACTGCGGTTTTTGCTATGACTTTCAAATGGCAAAAACCGCAATTACTTTTGCACCAACCTAATATATTAACCCTACTCTCCTTGCAGAGGAGCTAAGGTCCTAGCAGGGGAGTGCAGGTTGATGGAAAACGAGGCCTTCTTTTATATAGAAGACTACCCTTTCCAAATAATGCACTGAGAGAGGTGAAGTAGTCAGGGGACACTGGCCTGGCCCACCAGATAAATGGAATCAATCCAACAGATCAATAGAATGACAGATGCTGCTGCCTAATTGCCACTATAAACAGTGCTTCCCGGCCTTTCATTTCAATGTTCTATCCATTACTTTAGCCTTCAACTGATTTAGACAGAGATATTTCTTGTACTTTTGGCCTTTCCCTATTACTCAGATTTTACTTCAAGGAAACATTTACTTGTAGCTCCATCTCCTCTTATATGGGACTTGTAATTCTGGAGATTCCAGTTAGTAAACCTACAACAATTAGATTAAGATTATTAATTTAAGCGATTAATAATTAGATTATTATAGATCAAACCTATAATAATTAAATTAACTTAGATTTATTCATTTTGTCTCTTTTCACTTTGGGATAATCATAGCTCAATATAGCGTTGAACTCCTAGGCTTAAGTGATCTTTCCTCCTCAGCTTCCTCAGTAACTAGGAATATAGGCACGTACCACCATGCCTATATTTTCACTATAAAACAACCGATCACCACTATTCTACCTATTTTAAATTTCTGTACTACATTTAAAAAGTTCACTGTAATCTCAGAACTTGGGATCATTAGATATTGAAAGTCACAAAAATTCCTCATTTTGGAAGAGTCTTACTTGTTATCTAAACAATAGTCATTTTTCTCCATGGGGTTTGCCTAAATTAAAAAGCTTTTTTCCTACATGTGAGCAATATTTGTTAGGCCAGTAGTCCTTAATCCTAAAAAAAACTCCCTCAAAGCTCCAGAATAGAACAATGTTAGAAATTCAAACAATCTTTGGAATTATGAAGTTTAATTTCTTTATTTTACAAAGAAGAAAACAAACCCAGACATTCTGACTTTTTAAGGGTTTTTCAGAACTTCAGCAAAGCCAAGAGCTGACTCCTCTTCTGGAGATCTCTCCACAATAACAGCTGTCTCCTTTAATAAATAATGACTTAATATAGGGAAAAGATTTAAGGACCAATGGGGGAATTTTTCTAGGAACAAGCAAACATCTGATAATGTAGATTTCTGGAGAATGAAATCTTGGTTAAAAAGAATTAAGAGGAAGAGGAGAAGGAAGAACAGGGGTGGGGGGAATTAGAGTATGTTTTAAAAAGAAGAATCATTTCACAATAAAAGCTTCAGAGAAAAACGGACTCATAAAAGGGAGAGAATGATAGTTTATTAATCACAAGGCATACATAATGATCTTTCTAAAACACTCAAAAGGAAGCATTATATTCCATAAACCCACAAGTGATCAGATTACATTTCCCATCACAAACATTTACCTAATTTATGTATTTTATGCCAAACAGTCCCTCTGTCTTGCTAATTCATCCTGGTGTATTAATCCATATTTCATTTTTTCTCAGAGACATCCTCCAGTATTTTAAAGATTGGAATTGTTTTGTTGGATTGCTCTGACCTTTATTATCTCAATTATTCCTTTATATGTCTCCTCAATGACAATATTTGGCAGTTTAATTCACTTACTACATTAGCATCCTCTATATGCAGCCCTTCAGGCTCTTGACAAAGATGTTATATCAAAATTGAAAATGACATCAGCTTAAAATGAGAGATATTTTACGATTATAAGAGAAGCAAGAAAAGTATAAAAGGGCAGCCTTTGAGGAAAGCCTAGCTTTTTTCTCCTCTAATTTTCATTGCAAGGATTCATTTTCCCTAGTATCTTTGTGCAGAATGTAGCTTAGGGACAGACTCAGCTTGGCCACTATGGGTTAGCTGCTTTTAGCGTCAAACCTCTCCAGTTCAGTTCAATACAGAGCAAAGGAAGACTACTTTCTGCTCCTCCCCATCTTTGAAACCAAAGAAAACTGTTTTAGGAGACTCAAGTTCTCCCAGAACAATGACATTCTCTGAAAAACTAATCTGGCTGAAGACAGGTTGAAAATATATGTGCTAGTTATCAAGTTACTGACCCTCAGTTCCAAATCCACCTTTACTCTCTTTTGTGATGCTGCAGCTGGAACTCTGCAAACCACATTTTGGTTTTGTCAGCTGGCTCCAGGTTATGCTCTTAATAGGAGGTGATACTGGGAGGCTGCAAGGCTGGAGGAGGAATAAGGGACTTATTCCTTCTATTTGTTACCTGTTTGCTCCCAATCTGCTTGCTGTTTCTCTGGACATCATCCTAGGAGTATTACTTCACCCTGGCAGTGGTAGTTCTTTCCCCTGGGAACACTGAAGCCAGTTTACAGTTTTCAACATTTGCCAGAACCAGTTTCCTTGTATAGACTCCCATTGCCAGTGCTCCTTCCCAAGAAAGTAGTTCAGAGAGTTTCTCCAGAGTTCAGAGACACCAGTACAAGCTGGCCGATGATCTTCAGAAGTCATATTTCAGTTCTGCAGGACCCCTCCTCTAGGTTACTAAGTTTTAATAAGTTCAATCTCTTCCCTTTGTTCCCTCAACCCTAGTAGTGGCAGTTGCTTCTTGTTACCTGCTTGATACCTTAGGGTAATATGTTTACCTTACAGTTACCTAGTTAGTAACTTTATACTTGGTTAATGATTCTTTATATTAAACTCCATTGTGTGGTTTCTATCTTGTGACCAATCCTGACTGATATAGAAATTCATATCAGAAGTGATCTCAGGAAACAATTCCTCAAAGATAGAATTGGATAAGTGGTTTGGTGAACTTGAGCTTAAATGCTATACCAAACTCTTTACCAATGGGAATTGGGATGGTAGTAATCTATGACACATGGTGCCATCCTGATAAATCAGATCATCCCCTGTAGTTGATTGAGATGTTTGCGGCTCCTTCACTTGAGCACTATGGTAGTAATAATTATTATATGGACTATGATGTGGATGGATCCTTATGAATGCACTGGGCCTCTACAGACAGAAAATGAGAAGCTCTGGTCTTTAAATTCTCAGCTCAAGTCATGGTTAGAGAACCAGAGAATGTCTATCTTAGCCTTAAAAGTATCACTTATTTCTAATAAACAAAGAATTTATTGCTGGAAGTCAAACAGAAATATTAATTTTGCAAATTGCAAAATTATAACATCAAGTAATTCCACAGCCTTCCCAGGTAAATCCACAGCCTTATCAAGTTTCTCACTGAAAGTTGGGGTATTGATTGCAAAGAAGTGGAACTCTAAAACTTGGAATGAAACCATCTGATTGTACCCAAACAGAGCTGAAAATCTTAAACTCCTGAGTCACTCTGAACCTCCACTGCAAGTGGAAAATATCTTTCCCTCTTGTGCCTAAGCCTTCCCTTGGAAAACTCTGTAATGCCCTTGCCTGAGGCAGTTGCCTTACAAAGGGATGGCCATTCTTAAAATCCACCCTCAAGCCCCTTATTGTCTCAAGATCCATAACTAAGGTCAAATCTCAACATGTTTCAGAAGGGCAAATACAAAGTCTTATTCAGTAAGAGGCAGCTTCTACATAAAATAATTGCAACATTTTGATAATATGTGTTTCTAGAAACCTGGAGAGTGCTTGTGAAGTGGATCCTAAGGGTGTTAAACCACAGAGAATAAAATACAACAATGAATTGAGCGAGATTTTCTGGATTCAGTGTTTGTTTTAAAGCTAGAAGTAGCTTTAAGCATTTACTTAATTGGTTGATGAGACTTGGTCTTACATTTAATGAGGCTGAGATGCTAGAATATCCCTAGCATAATGCAGAAAACGCAATCAAAGGCATATGGAGTTAGGAATGTTGAAGTGGACTTATCATATGAAACCTGCATATTCATACCTCACTACATCCCCTGAGAAGGGCCAGAGCATACTCCCTTCACTAAGGCATTCATAAATACTTATTTAGATACATGCATCCTGTTATGGTTTCTCTCCAATGCAGACCAGACATTACACTATGAGATGACCCCATTGAGATGTGCTGCCTGATTTCAATGGGGATGATGAAATCCTGGAGTATCAGGCCAAATAGCAGCAATTAAACACTGAATACAGGTAGGTGCATTTATTGCAAAAAAAGAAGTAGTGGATATTACAATATTTTAAGCCACAGGACTTTTGGCAGTGGCTAATTGAAATTAGCCTAGAATTGAAATGGATGGGTTACCTGCAAAAATGTTGTTTGGTTGTATATCTTAGAAAAAACTCTAGGTATTTTAACCAGCAACCCAACTTTGGTAGCCACAAGAAAGAGTCACAATCTTTCAACCAGTCTCCAACAAAAGTGGGTTCAGCATGTACTGTAAATCTTCCTTCAAACTTTCTGCACAGAGACCTGAGGCTATTTACAAGACTGTGTACTGGGGAAAAGAAAATACCCAGATGGTTCAGCAATTACTAGAAACTGGTGGTTAAACAGTGCTAATTCCAGAGGGACTCAAAGCAGCTATCAAGTGATAGATGATGTCTTAGCCCAGATCCAACTCACAGTGGTCCCAGTAGACATGGGGATCCACTCTGAAGTTATTTTATTAGTTCTGAATATACAATTGGAACAAATACTCTTAGCAACCAGTAAAATTGCCAATTTTGTTCCCTGGCCCATAGGTTAATATAGGAATGGCCAAGTGGCAGTCCCTGGAACTGATACCAAAAGCAATACCACATCCCTGGGGAGATTTCAGAGATTGGTGAAATCTCTGAAATCTGTTAAAATGCAAGCATGGTGATACCTATCACATCTTCATTCCACTTACTTATTACCTAAATTTGACTGCTGCTTCTAACTCATACAGTGGCCTTATCACATCTCTTATAGGAAGTAAAAAGTAGATCTCATTCACACCATTGCACTTCAGCCTGGGCGACAGAGTAAGACTCAGTCTCAAAAAAAAAAAACAAAAAACAAAAAACAAAACTGTATGAGCTCTAATGCCAGAGAAGTCAAGAGTCTTTAGAATCAATATTTATCTTTTTAGGTAGGTGTTGAGAGATATCTAGTGAATAAATCCCTTAAATTCTACTGTTTATCTGTAGTCTGTGGATTAATGGAATTTTATTTTAAAAATATAGAAATTACGGCTGGGTGCAGTGGCTCATGCCCTGTAATCCCAGCACTTTGGAAGGCCGAGGTGGACAGATCACGAGGTCAACAGTTCGAGACCAGATTGGCCAACATGATGAAACCCCGTCTTGACTAAAAATACAAAAATTAACCAGGAGTGGTGGTGCATGCCTATAATCCTAGCTACTCGGGAGGCTGAGGCAGGAGAATCGACTGAACCTGGGAGGCGGAAGTTGCAGTGGGCCAAGATCGTGCCATTGCACTCCCTCCAGCCTGGGCTACAAAGCGAGACTCTGTCTCAAAAAAAAAAAAAAAAAAAAAAAAAAAAACTACTAAAGAAGTCTAGGAATTAAACCATTAAAATGGTACCCCCACTGTAGCAAGCAGGGGTTACAGCCATGGAGTTCTTCCCTCTGTCACGTGGATGTTTCTAATGAGGAAAAAGATCTGACCACATGCTCTGCTGGATCACTTCTGTCTTTTGTTCCCACATTCCTCCAGCATCCTGTAAAACTTTCAGTCCTAAGTGACTTTATCATCACCATCATGACATCCTTCCCTATTTTCTCAGGCTATCACTCATTCATACAATTGGTATTTGTTAAGTGCCTAAATGTAAAAGTTCATAGGCAAGGGACTATAGTAGAGCTCCCTGATGAGACCGGAATCCTATTTCCCTCTTTGTCTCTCCCTATGGGATCATGTGCATAGATAAGTATTAAGATATGTAGTGCAAGTGCTTTGGGAGGCTGAGGTAGGCGGATCACAAGGTCAGGAGATCGAGACCATCCTGGCTAACATGGTGAAACCCTGTCTCTACTAAAAACACAAAAAATTAGCCGGGCATTGTGGCAGGCGCCTGTAGTCCCAGCTACTTGGGAGGCTGAGGCAGGAGAATGGCATGAACCTGGGAGGCGGAGCTTGCAGTGAGTCAAGATCGCGCCACTGCACTCCTGCCTGGGCAAGAGAGCAAGACTCCGTCTCAAACACACACACACACACACACACACACACACACACACACACACACACCAGATATATAGTGTAAATGTAAGGTATTGTTTTGGGAACATACATATTCCAGCAACAGAAATTAGAAAAGACTGCATGAAAGAAAGGAGCCTCAGCAAATGTGTAGAATTTGAATGTCATAATTTTAAGAATTCCTTTCCTACTCATCTACCTATAGGAAGTAAAAAGTAGATCTCATTCATACCATTGCACTCCAGCCTGGGCGACAGAGTAAGACTCAGTCTCAAAAAAAAAAAATAGATCTCATTTGGAAAAGACTATAAAGGCTAATAAGTGTATGAAGCAATGAGTATAGTCTTAGGGAAAAGTGTATAGATAGTGATAGATTTTCCATCTCAAAACAGGATTCTTCCTATTAATATCTTGATAGGCTGGAGTAATCAAGCAGGATGAAATAACACATGCAACTGCAAGGACCTATACAGAGATGTGGGGACACAGTCTGAAAAAATGACTTTGTTAACATGTTTGAGGTACTAATCCAAGACAAACTTCACAAATACCAATAATATAATATAGCCAAAGTTTACCGTATTTTATTACACATTAAATTTGTATTAGTAATATATTGGCATGGCTCAAAAATCAAAATCATGTAAAAAGGCATATGCTCAGAATTGTTACTCCAACCCTTATGTCCATTCGCCAAGTCTTACTTCAGAGATTTCCACTTATGTTATTATTATGTATCCTTTTAGTATTCCTTGAGTGTAGCACAGGTAGTATACACATATACATATTCTTATTTCTTCCATCATTCTTACACAAGAGAGTAGCCTTATAAACTATCCCTCATCTCATTTTTTTCATTTTACAGTGTATCTTTCCATAACTGTATATAGAGTTTTTGTTTCATTCTATGGATATGACATAGCTTATTATAGTGGTTTTACAAAATAGCCGTAACTTCTTTGGCACTCCTCCCATTGAGAGGTGAAGTCTTTGTACCTTGAATCTGGGTGATTTGTAGCTGCTTTGACCAATAGAGCATGGCAGAAATGACATTATATTTGACTTTTGAAGCTGGGTCATAAAAGACCTTATGGTTTCCACTTAGGTCATCTTGTATTTAGGCATGTCTGACAGTTTTAATAATGACCTATGTCCTCATTAAGGGATGGTAGCAAATCCAAATATGACTTTTGCTGAACCTGGCAAGGTATTTTATATAGAGAACTAGAACATGACAACCAAATTCTATAAACTTGGAAAACACTTTGTTACAAAATTTTAAAATAACTTTATATTAGTTTGTAAAATCCACACAGCTAATATAAATCAGTGTTTATTTGGGATACGTCCAGTGGTCTAAAAGGTGTCTGAAAATCTCACTTTAAGTCTACTCACTATCATTTCTATATATTGTTTCTCCTCTGGATGGTCAGTCTTAGCACTTAATCTCTCAAACAATAAAATGTCATATCGTAACATGCCTTCTTCCAAATTCTCCCCCTGTAGAAATCACATGTTAAAAACGTCAAAAAATTCAGGGCTTTCTTGTACACTATTTTAAAATCTGTATTACAGGTTGACTAAGCCTAAACACCTCAACAAAATATGAGAGGAAGAAAAATTTTGCCATTGCCTTTAGAAGTAAATGCTTAGAATAAAATGCGCTAATCAGTCATGCAGCACATGCGAACACATTCTACAGAGAAATAAAACAGTGCAAGCTAGTTGGGCTTCTAATTTTTAAAAGAGTCATGTAACATCCTTAATCTTCAATATACTATCTTTCCCATTTCTAGAAGCATACTGGAAGGAATAGCTATTTAGGTGAAAGAGGGACATTGGAACTAAAAGAGGTAAGAAAGGATAACAAGCATCTACATTTTAAATTTATAGATATATTTTCCTAAATGTGTCCAGCTTCCTAAGAACAACTGTGTCATAAAATATAAAAGCCAAAGGAAACATAATGGACCACTCCTTTGATAAATGTGGGAAACTGAGGCCCTGAGATGTAAAGTAATGATTCCAAGGCCAAACAGGTAGTAACTGGCTGAGATAAGAAGCCTCAGGTCTCCCAAGCCAAACACTATAGTGACGGACCCTCTCTGGACTCTAAAGGGAGTTACACATACTTGCACAATGAACCTGAAGTCCAGGAAAAGGACCCATGCTTTTTGCTTTTCTCACATTTGGTTGCTGCGGTTCTTACAGAAGAAAAGAAACTCACTTTACAACAGCAACCGGAAAAGAAAAAATCTAGAAAAGTTCAAATGCAACATAAACTCCTTTGCACACCCCCACTACCACCAAAATTTTTTCTAAAAAAGCATAGAAACCCTCGTAAAAGAACAGAAAACAGCAGGAAGAATGTATTCATTTTCAGGAGCTACTATGGAACACCATTCCCAATTTATTCAATTACCTCTTACTTATTATAAACATGAAGCACAGGCCAGGCATGGCGGCTCATGCCTGTAATCCAAGTACTTTGGGAGGCCAAGGTGGGTGGATCATTTTAAAATGGTCAGGAGCTCGAGACCAGCCTGGCCAACATGGTGAAACCCCACCTTTACTAAAAATACAAAAATTAGTCAGGCTTTGTGGCAGGTGCCTGTAGTCCCAGCTACTTGGGAGGCTGAAGTAGGAGAATCGCTTGAACCTGGGAGGTAGGGGTTGCAGTGAGCGGAGATCACGCCACTGTACTCCAGCCTGGGCAACAGAGTGAGAGTCTGTCTCAAAAAAAAAAAAAGAAAAAGAAAAAGAAAGAAACACAAAACACCTGAGCACAAAGGTGTATTCAGGGTTACCTGCTTTTCCCAAATGGAAGTATTACAGTTGCCATTGAGATCACTTCCCAGATAGCTGCTTATTGCCCTCAAAGATAGTTATGAACATCCATCCTGTTAACTTTCTTCTCCAATATCTATATCCACATAGCTAACATTTGTATGCATTTGGCAAACCTTCCAAAATTTTAACAGAATGCTCTACCCTACAAATTTTACGTTCTTGAAGAGTCTGCATAGTGCTTGGAAACAAACAGGAAATTGAGAGCATCATCTCCCACTCCAGGAAAATGCTACTGTACATTTAATAAATAATTGTTGAATGAAATTTGCTCTCCAACCCCAAGTTTTCTGAGACTCCAAATTTGACCAACAAACTGCCTAATTCACATTTCTAATTGAATAACTACAGGTATTTCAAACTCCACATGTCCGAAACAGAATAGTGATTTCCACTGTCCTTCTCCCACCTCCCACACACATGGCCAATTCTTCCTCCTGTTTGCCTATCTCAGATATAACCTTGTACCTACTTACTAGGGTCATTTTTGGAGATTTGTGATTCCTTTCTTTCCACTGATTCAACCCATTAGCAAGTCCTGTTTAAAATACATCCTGACACCAACCACACCTCAGTGCTTCCATCACCTGTACCCTGGTTTAGATCACCATCACCTCTTGCCTCTTCTGCTCTAACAGCATCCTGATTAGTGTCATGTCTCATTAGTCTGTTCTCCTCCACATGCCAACCAAGGGTGATTTTTTCAAAAAGTAAAGTGTTTTCATGTCTCTCCTTTGCTCCAACCTCTCCATGGCTTCTCATTATCCTCAGGACATAATCCCTTCTCCAGCAGGTGGAATAGAAATCTCTCCTGGGTTTCCCTCATCTACACCTCTGACCTCTTCTACCTCTTCTGCTCTCCCCTAAGAGAGCAGAACCCACTGTCCCTTGTTTTTGTTTATTTATTTATTTATTAATTTTTGAGACAGAGTCTCACTCTGTTGCGCATGCTGGAGTACAATGGCACAATCGCAGCTCACTACAGCCTCAAACTCCTGGGCTCAAGAGATTCTCCAGCAGCAGACTCATGAGTAGCTGGAACTACAGGCATGAGCCGCAGCACCAGGCCTCCTCCTTGTTTTTAAAATAGCAAGTGTTATACTTGCTGTTCCCGTTGCGTGGAGCACTCTTTCGGTAAATCTTCCAAAGGCTGATCCAATTCATGTTTCAGGTCTCTGGGTGCTATCTCTGAGTTGTCTTTCCGGAACACCCATCTCAAACATTTGCCATCCAAACAGTTACTCTCCACCCTCATAGGCTGCTTTATTTTCTTCACCCTCTGAAATGATAATGCTTACTGTATGTATCTCACAGGAATGTAAGCTCCTCAGCATCTGGAATACTATCATAGGCATTCAAATATTTGAAGGATGACTGAATGAATGAAACATTTCTTGATTAATATTTTAAAAATGTTCAGTATAGACAGAAGGAAATGTGGATATTATAAAACAGAATAAAAGAATCCTGGAGCCTGATGCCTACAGAATAATGAAAAAAAAAAAAAAAAAAGACTTTAACAGCAAATGAGCTCACCACCACACTGGAAAGCTAGAAGCAGATCTATTTCACCAATGTGTGGGCTCTGTTTTTCCTTGATGAGGATGTGGTCTCAGTGAAGCAAATTTTTATTTAAGAACCATTTTGGAAAAAATTCCCTTAAATGGAGCATTAGCAATAGCATAGCACAAAGGCTTCTCATAATTCGGCAAGGCCCTGCTTGCTCAGTATCACAGCAGGTGAACACTCTACTGGGGCTTGGGGGAGCATCAGGAAGCTGCTCTCAAATATCCTGCCTCCGGCCTGGTGCGGTGGCTCAAGTCTGTAATCCCAGCACTTTGGGAGGCCGAGACGGGCGGATCATGAAGTCAGGAGATCCAGACCATCCTGGCTAACACGGTGAAACCCCGTCTCTACTAAAAAATACCAAAAAAACTAGCTGGGCGAGGTGGCGGGCGCCTGTAGTCCCAGCTACTCAGGAGGCTGAGGCAGGAGAATGGGGTAAACTCGGGAGGCGGAGCTTGCAGTGAGCTGAGATCAGGTCACGGCACTCCAGCCTGGGCGACAGAGTGAGACTCCGTCTCAAAAAAAAAAAAAAAAATCCTGCATCCTTTTCTCCTCATTGTGACAACCTGGCTTCCAGTGGGTTTCCGAATCCTTGGCAAGTAAAGTGAGAATTTAATCTAGCCTTACAATGGGTTGTACATGTGGTAAGGGTCCCTGGATCTGTGTCATTTCTTCCTGCCAATCCACAACCTTATGCTCCCTGCAAGTATGCAGGGAGACTTAGAAATTTAAAAGACTGCCAAAATATATTCAATCTCTCTAATTCAGTAAAAGTCTAGCCTAGTGTAGAACACAGTTAAAAATGAACTAAGACTTTATTTAACTTTAAACTAAGACACTATCTCTAACCTTAGATTTCTCCAGGTATAGGACGTAAGAGAGTCACTAAAAATAAACCTATTTACTGTAGGATTTCTAAGAAAGCTTAAGAGTACATATTAAATAATATGTCTCAAAACTAGGATTCAATTTCTTTTATTTTTCTACTCACTGAAAACATTTCCTCAAGCAATTTCAAGTTTACATGTTTTTTTTAAAGGTGAAAAGGATAGGACAATGTCTTCTAAAACACAATTATGACAATTATGCTTCCTAGAAAACCTAAATGAGTTTCAGAGTAAAGGAATATTAACCTTTTCATTTATGTTAAGCTGCTTTGAGGTCAGTTTGCAATTAAAATAAAAGTATACTGGAATATTACATTAGATGGAAATAGATAATTCTTCAATTCTTTAAAAAGAGCTTGAATATAAACAAATACAAAGAACTGTCACTAAAGTCCCTAATGATCTCCATGACATTAACTTCAAAAGACATTTTTGGTCCTTATCATCTTTGCTCTTTCTTAAACTTTTGCATGATGACTCCTTTCTTGAAGTATTTTCTTGCTCTTGACTCTGTGATATTATCATCTCCTGGTGTTTTTGTCCCTCCTTGCTGGCAGCTACATTCACCTTCCTCTCCCTAGTCATTAAACATCAGGGTTTTTCAAAGCTTTGTCCAGGTTCTCTCCTTTTCTTAGATTACTCTTTCTCCCTAGGTTATCTCATATGGAGCTTCTCAAACTTTTTCACACTGTGGTACATAGAGAAAATGACAATATGTGTATGACATCTTAGAACTGGAGGTCTCTGGGCCTGGTGTGGTGGCTCATGCCTGTAATCCTGGCACTTTGGGAGGCCAAGGCAGGCAAATTGTTTGAGCCCAGGAGTTTGACACCAGCCTGGGCAACTTAGTGAAACTTCATCTCTATAAAAAAAATACAAAAAAATTAGAAGAGTGTGGTGGCTACTCAGGAGACAGAGGTGGGAGGATTATTTGGGTCCGAGAGGTCAAGACTGCAGTGAGCTATGATTATACCACTGCACTCCAGCCTGAGCAACAGAGTGAGAACCTGTCTCAAAAAAATAAATAAATAAAATAACTGGAGGCCTCCGGCCTGAAGGCTTTAATTACTACCTTAGCACATGTATGTTCCATCACAGCACATCCTATGGCACACCGGTAGTGCCCTGGGAAGTTCTGAATCAACATCCATGTATTTAGCTATCACCAATATGCAACTAACACACAATTTTATATATTAAGCCCATGCCTCATTTCTTAGTCCTAAGAAATGAGGACTAAGAAGAGATGTGACAACTGGATCTACACTACAGGTCCCATTTGGCCACATGTGGCGGCCAGGACCTGCAGTGTAGATCCAGTTGTCACACCTCATCTTGGATATTTGAAAGCATCTGAAATACATCATGTCTAAAACTAAGTTCGTTATCTGTGTTCCCCAAAACTTGGTCCTCTTTTGGTGTTCTCCGTCTTCTAGTGTTCTGGTAATCACACCATGAAGTTGTATAGCCAGAATTCTAGGAGATATCCTTGCCATTTCTCCCTCACTTCCATGTGCAATGCATCATCAAGCCCTGTTCAATCTACCTCCTTAACATCATCCTTCATCTCTCCATCTCTACCACCACCTGAGTCCAAGCTACTGAAATAGTTCAGTTAAATGGCCCGAATTATTACAGTAACAAAGGAAATCATCTATCCTTGTCTAATCTAGCCAATCCTCTAATTCATTCTCTAATCTATAGAGTGATTTACAGTAACAAAGGAAGTCATCTATCCTTATCTAATCTAGCCAATCCTCTAATTCATTCTCTAATCTATAGAGTGATTTAAACACTAATAATAAAGATTTAATCCAGTCATCCCTTTGCTTATGGCAATATTCCTTAACATGACCAACAATATCCTGGATGGGTTGATTCATATTCATTATTCTGGTCATCTGTTGTTGCAGAACAAGTTGCCCATATGTGGTTGTAGTAAGAATTTGGCCAAGGCTGGAGTCATGTGAAGGCTCAATTGAACTTGGCATCCAAGATGGCATCTCCCTTCACATGTCTGAGGGCTGGTCAGGCATTTTTCTCTACGAGACTAGTTTCAGGTTCCATAAAGCATGGCAGTCTCAGGGTGTTCTACTTCTTACATGACAAGTTAACTTTCCCCAGAGTGTACTTTACAAACGACCAAGACAAAAGCTGTAAAACCTCTTCTGACCTACCCTCCAAAGTCATTCAGCATATCTTTTACCTTATTCTAGAGGTTGAAATCAAGTCATAGCATCAGCCCAGATTCAAGGAGAGGAAACCGAATATCGACATAGCTTTTTGAAGGGGAAAGAGAATCTTGGGAGAATACCCACCATACCTGTCTCTCCAATCCCATTTTGCAGCGCATTTCCTATTGTTGTTTCCATTTTAGCCACGTTGGCCTTCCTTAAGTGCCTTGTATTTGTCATACTCCACCCTGCTGATGGCTTTGCCAATACTGCTTTCTTTGCCTAAAAAGGTCTTCCAGTCCACCTTTTGCCAAGTTAACTCTTGCTCAACTTTCAGATCTCATTCAAGCATCAAGAAAGGCTTCCCCGACTCCCTCAACAAAATTAAATCTTAATTTGTACTCTTAAGGTATAGCATATAGTTCCAGCACTATCTTCATCCCCATTGCATGTTGCATTTGTTTGTATGGTTACATAATTTATTTCTCAATACCCTCACTACACTGGAAGAGGAGCCATGTCTATTTTTCCTCTCCTACCACAGATTTGGCTGGCACTCAAATATTTATTTGCTGAATAATTAAAAAAAAACTAAGTAAATCAAACTGCCTCTGTATAACAAATTATTATTTTCCCTTTATGAATTATAGTGAAGTATATAATCCCATTCCCATATTCAATACATAATGAGACAACCCCAGATATAAACAATTTTCACAGAGAAAATCTTATAAATTCAAAGGTCATATTCTTTTGTCATATCCTAACTACAAAATTAGCAGATGTATAAAGGAATCAATTAATACATCAAAACTGTGTAAGTTTTGTGGTATTTCTTCCAATCTCCTTTCAAATGAGCCTAAAACTCTCTTTAATTTTAATTTCTATGCCTAAATGAAAACTGGCAAGTATATTAAATGAAGCACTGTAAACAGGAGAGAAGCGATTTCCTATGCACAAATCCAATACTGACAGTAGAGAACACTAGACACACTCCACTTAGAAACCCACATGGATTGTTACACAGATCACACATGATTTTTCTTGTGCTAAAACCAAACACACAATACTAACTGCTCCCTGTTACATTATTAATAATCTGTCCAGAAATAAACACTCCACCAACTTTCAACCTGAAATGGACTATTTCATCTTGGAGGTGGGAACTAACATCTCTGTACTTTAGAAGGTAACAGAAAGAGAAAAGGGTTGGATTGGAGAAAATATTCAGTAGTTACAGCTTTTAACTTCCTTTTTTTCTTTTAAATAAAAGTCTGAATAACTATAAATGGGATCATGAATTAAAATTCATTATCAGAAAGTGCATTCTATTTCTGATCGAATTTCAACTGTCAACCCTAATGGTTTTCAACTACCAAAAACATCTGATCTAGTGATAGAACGTTTTTTACAATCTGAAATAAATCAGCCGTGTGTTTATTTATTCTTTCTCCCTAATACAATATAGGCTTCATGAGGGTATGGGACTGATTATGTTTGTTTCCCTAGAGCAGTGTATGGCCCATTGTGCTTCCCAATAAATTAATAAATGAATGAATAGTGGTGGTCTTCCAGAATTAGATCTTGTGTGTTACTCATAATATTTATTACAATGTTTGTTATTTATGAAGAAAAATATTTTGTCAAAAATGAAAATAAAATGCTTTTACCTCTCATTTATGCTTCTTCCTTAGTAGGTGTTACATCATATGAAATTAAGAGTTTGTCTAATCATTTAACCTGTCTCATTCACCAGTTAAGAAAAAATGTATTCTACCATAAGGCAGAGAAGCTTTTTGCTAAATCATTGTGTCTCTCTGGTTGTTAAAAGTTTTCTAGAATGACACTACTTTTTCTCAGCGGCTCAACTGGAACTTGTGTAGTTTGAGGAATCTTACTAGGTTAAACAAATATATGGCAAATAATGAAGATATTTAAAAGCAGGTCCCTGAGGGTAACCATTTTTAAAAAATAATTTATCCACTAGTTAAGGTTATAGGAAAATTACTGAAATTGAAACTTTGTCTCCTAATAAACTGTCAAACATTTTGCCATAAAAGGATGACTTGATGAAGTTGAAACATTCATTAGTGAGTGTTTAAGTCTATTCTACATAATACAATTTATATAACAGTAAAATATTCATATCAAACTGGCCCATTAGAGGAAATTCTCTTGCCTGGTGTCCTCTGATACAAGTTTAATCCTGACCAACAAACATGACCTGTAGGTTTTCTGTGGGCAAGTCTCTGTACCTTATTTCTCAAGCCATGGCTCACACTGAATTATTTACAGCTAAACATCTTTTTCTTTGTTTTCCTTCTTTATAAGTATGGACTAAGATCTAGATAGTTGATTTTAAAGTTATAAAATGTTAAATAGAAATTTTAAATACTAAGCAAGTTCAACCTGCTCTACATCAGCTCTAATTCCAGAATTCAACTTAAGAAGTTGTGTTACAAGAAACATTATCTACTCATATTTTCAAAATCATTAACTTTTGCTTCATTGGGTTATTAAACTTCGCTCATATTCAGCCAAAAAAAGAGGGAGATGCACTTAAGGAACATTTGCAAGTGCCATTTTGACCAATCTTTTCACTAACCTAAGTGGTTTGTTTTTAAGTCTTGCCTTCCATTTTCTTGTTAACACCTGACTCCACCTTATTTCTTTACTACAGCAATCAACTAAAAGGCTTAGAACAACGTTTGATTTTTAAATAAATCGAATAGTATGGTAAATAGATTCCATATTTCTCCAGATCCCATTGCCATTTAGTCTTTTTTTAATTCTTCTTGAGGAAAAAAATAGAAATATATGTAATATGAATTTGGGTTACTTTTTACAAGTTAATTTCAATCTCACCAGATATGTATTAAAAATATCCCATCTTCCCATCTATCAGAAGTAAGGTCCTTCCTTCTCATTCACAATTCTCATTCACAATTAAATCTAACACATCCTCCTTAAAAGTAGGAGTAAAAAGGTAGGGCAGGAATTTCAGACATATTAGGAATACTGATTAACTGTATTCGTTTTGGATATGGCAATTCACTGAGTGAACAGAGCACTGTTGGGTGAATGGTAGCAAGAAGCATATTGTTCAAGTTAAAGCCCTTTCAAGGACAGTTGCCAAGGTGAGCAATACTCCTGGTTTCTCAGCAACGGAAAAGGATTTGTGAATGATTGTGAAAGATTTGCACCACCTCCTAGCTGCGCTTAGGGGTTGCTCTGAAAACAGCTAAGCACAGCTTGGGAGATTCATGTCACATCCTGTAAACCCGTGTAAGAAGTGGTGAAATACAAACACACACACCACTACCACCACCACCACCACCACCACCACCACCACCACCACCACCACCAC
>NC_045440.1:91864783-91903048 GCF_002776525.5 Piliocolobus tephrosceles
ACCACCACCACCACCACCACCACCACCACCACCACCACCACCACCACCACCACCACCACCACGACGAGCACCACCAGCGCTACGACCACCAGAAAAGCCCTGCGGAGAAGCTATCAGGCAGGCGGGCTCGCCTGGGAAGGCACAGTCAGCATCCTTGCTCAAGCCCAAGCGAGAGGCTCACCTCCACCTCCAAGGTAGAGCTCCCAGGTCTTTATCCTTCTGGGCGTTTCCTTGCAAAGTAGAGGGACCTATGCTGGCCTTACCTCTGGGGCTGCTTTCTTGCAAGTACGGTGGGGCGGTGGGAGTGACATTTCCGGAGTGGGATGCTGACAGCAGAGGCGAGCGTTCGTCCACCCCATCAGCAGCCATGACTGCGGCAGCGGAGGGGCCTGGAGAGGCCGAGCCGGGGTTGCGGCCTCGGCAGAGTGGTAGCTAGTGCTGCTGCCTCTGCTGCCGCTGCTGCCGCTGCTGCTGCTGCTGTTACTGCTGCTACCGCCTCCGGGAGGGCCCAGGATGTGTCACAAGGCAGGAGGCAGGGGGAGGGGAGGGTGCAGGACCGAGAGGCGGGGGAAGGGAAGCGCGCTGGGAGGCATGGCTGGGGGAGGGGAGGGGAGGGAGAAAGAAAGAGCCCGCAGAGTGGGAGGAGCGGGAGTGGAGGAGCTGGAGCCCAGCCAGCCAGAGAAAAGGGGAACAAATTAGGACCAACTGGGAAACGCGAGGCGGGGAAGATGCCATGTTACTGAAAGGGGGTCGAGAGTAAATGGGATGGAGGGGGACAAGTCCTTTTCTCTAGGAAAGACGGATAAAAAGCAGCCTGAAAGGGGCTAGGAAAGAGGAAAGGCCTGTGACTTGATTACAAGAAAACTGGAGCAAAAGCAGATTATCAAGTTTATCTGCCCTAGGGAGGAGGAGGGACTGACTCTTTGCTGTCAAACTTTGCAGCAGTTATATAAAGAAAGCTTCTTCCTGGGGTTATCAGTTTCTTCTATAGGGGTTTTGTGTAGGAAATCAGTTTTCAACATCTGTTATCTAAAAGAAAGTAGATCTTTGCGGAAGTGTCACCATTGCCTATTTTCCTGATTGATTCTTTTTTAATAACAGGAATGTTGGCCTGACCGGTTTGGAACTCTGGTAACTGTACCTTTTTGGAACTATGCAGTGTGTTGCCTTTCACAAGTTTCATTTTACAAAATAGGTTGTCATCTTAGTTTTGGTTTTATAGCTTATTGTCCCTGACACATATACAATAAGTAGGTCTATGAGTAACGTCAAACAACGAAAAACAAATTTCTTGAGATAAAAGTTTTAAAATAATTGTTTACTTGTAAAACAGAGTTAAAGCAAACAAAAGACCCTAAGCACTGACCAAGATTCTTTGCTTGGTCAAACAAGTAAGGTTTCTGAATCTTCTGCTGGGACCATCTGCACTTCCTTATAAAATCCAGTTTTAGCAAATAACCCTACTAACTTTATTTAGCAAAAAGCCCCATTCTCAATATTGATATTTGATCAGGTTCCTCATCCTCCAGCATCCCCCATGTGAGGCCTGAACTCCTGTTTTCAGCAAGAATCCTCTTTGCTTGGTTTAGTCAGAATCCCCCTTATCCCTGATGTTTCCTTGGTAATTTTCCATCTACTGCCCCTGTTCTACATGCTCCTTGGCTATAAATTCACACTTGTCCACGCTGTATTCAGAACTGAGCCTAATCTCTTCTTCAACATGGCAAGACCCTGCTGCCATGGTCCCTATACCTATCAGTATAGCCCTAAATACATTCTTCCTTACCATGCTTTGAAAAGAATCATTGAATAACTTTTTTCTTTACAAACACAGTTCTTGCCATGTTTTATATGTTTTTCTTTTCTTTTTTCTTTGGTGGTTTGTCATATTATCCTAGTTTACATGAATATGAAAACAAATTAAAGTTTTGAGGCTGGGTGTGGTGGCTCACGCCTGTAATCCCAGCACTTTGGGAGGCCAAGGCAGGCGGATCACCTGAGGTCAGGAGTTCGAGATCAGCCTAACCAACATGGAGAAACCCCATCTCTACTGAAAACACAAAATTAGCCAGGCGTCGTGGCGCATGCCTATAATCTCAGCTATTCGGGAGGCTGAGGCAGGAGAATCGCTTGAATCCGGGAGGCGGAGGTAGCGGTGAGCTGAGATCCTGCCCTTGCACTCCAGCCTGGGCAACAAGAGAAAAACTCCATCTCAAAAAAAAAAAGTTTTGAACATGTCCGAATAAAAATGCAATAGAAAAATAGTAATGATCTAGGATGATAATTTTCCTGCAATAATTTTTTGAGTCACTCAAAAGAAACATTTATTACTCATTTACTAAGTCTAAAAGATAACTAGGGCCGGGCGCGGTGGCTCAAGCCTGTAATCCCAACACTTTGGGAGGCCGAGACGGGCGGATCACGAGGTCAGGAGATCGAGATCATCCTGGCTAACACGATGAAACCCTGTCTCTACTAAAAATACAAAAAAAAAAAAAAAAAAAAAAAAATTAGCCAGGCGTGGTGGCGGGCGCCTATGGTCCCAGTTACACGGGAAGCTGAGGCAGGAGAATGGCGGGAACCCGGGAGGCGGAGCTTGCAGTGAGCTGAGATCCGGCCACTGCACTCCAGCCTGGGCCACACAGAGAGACTCCGTCTCAAAAAAAAAAAAAAAAAAAAAAAAAGATAACTAGGACATGATCTCAGTCCTCAGGATGCCTGAGAGAGTCAAAAACAAGTGGAAAATGAGGATAGCTGTAGATTTCAGTGAGCATGAGGAAAAGCAGAAGTTAGACATACGAAACTATGTTTCAAATTACATTAGGAAGGAACCTCACTTTGCTTTCTGAAGATACATTCTTTCTTCCAGAAAAATCCACGTAGGCACCAGCTGGAAATCAAATAATGATGTGTTCACTCGCGCAGCATCTTTTGTGGGTCAGTAGCATCAGGACACAATACAATATAAGGATCCCCATATGATATATGGGCATTTCTAGGTCTCCTGAAACCTGGGAAGTACAGAATCAAGATGTAGCACTTCCTGCAAAAGTGCCTGTAATTTACAAAAATGAACAGCAGTGTTTTTAAAGCTGCAGCCTGGAGACTATTGAGTTAAAGAAAATTATAAGAAAAATCAACAAAATCTTACTACTGTAGTATTCTGTCGTGTTACCTGTCCCACTCCATTGTGACAACTCCAGCCCCAACCAACTTTCTGAGGTCAGAAACTTATCTATCTTATTTATAACCAGATCTCCGTTATCTAGCACAATGCTTGGCACATTAGTAAACACTTGATATTTGTCAAATAAACAATTGAGTGAATGAACAAATATGTACAGTCTCAGAATCTTACTAAAACAAAACGTTTGGCACAAAAAGATTAAGAACATTTCTTGGCTTTTTGATGAAGATGACAGTTTTACCATCTGACTGATCAATTTTTTTTTTTTAATTCCATCATACCTCTACAACTGTCTTCTCTTTTGCCCACGTAGTGATCGGTATAAAGGTTTTGTTTTGTTTCTTTACTTCATTATATGGTTTCTCTACTTCAGAACTCATTTGAGGCTCATGGCAGTTACTCTTCTTACACTACAAAAGGCAGTAGATATACTGAGATTATATTTGCAGCAATCTCAACTTCCACAAAAAGCAAAAGGCTTTTATGAAATGAGTACCACTTCATTCTAGTTTAAAGATGATACTATGGTTTATGGTTTCTCAATAGTTGTTAAATAATACTCATCAATCTAAGGTATTTTTATGATTATGATTATGATATTTTGCCATCTCTATTCATGAGATGAGCTAATGTGTCTATTGGAATAAAAATACTATATAAACAGATAATATGTGAGATATAATATACTTAAGCTGCTGTTTCAGTTATCTACTACTAACAAACCGTACTGATACTCAGTGGCTTAAAACAACATGAGTTGTTGTTTTCTATGATTCTCTAGTTGATTGGGTGGCAATTCTGTCAGACTTGCCTTAACTTTCAGGCAACAGCATTCAGCTGGCAGGTTTGCTGGGGGCTAGGCTCAGCTGGGACATTTGGGCTCACTGGGCAATTCTCTTCGTGTAGTCTTTATTCCAGACTTCTTCATATACCTCGGAGTCTCAGAACACTATTCTAAGAGGATGATGGTGGAAGGTAAGGGACCCCTAAGATCTAGGCTCTGGTTCTCAAACATTGCTTCTTATCACATTCTCCCACCATCAATTCTCAGCCTGCCTCCTGCTTGGAAAAAAACGAGCACCCAGAGGCCTCTTCACAATCAAAGGAAGTCACAAGGCTGGTGGAGGAACAGATTCCATCACTTCAAGTGAAGAGTAGCAGCGTCACATTGCAAAGGGGTGTGGAACACAGCAAGATGATCCATTGGATGCTATTGTATAACAATCTACCACAGTCTGCCCACTGGTCACTTTGGTTCACGTCCTCCTCACAGGCAAACTACACTTATGCACTCCCAACACCCCAAAGTCTAATTTAATCACTGAAGTCAACTTTATGTATCTTTCACCTAAATCCAATCCAGGTGCAGTCAAAATGCCTGGGGGATGATTCCACAAGTCCAGCTCCTTGGGTACAGCATCTGTTGATCCAGAGACCTCTGAACTAAAAGGACAAAGCATGTGCCCTTCTTCTCTCCCAGCCATCTCAACCCCCAACATTTAACAGTGGAACAAGAACAGGGTAACAACCGACAGAGGAAGGGAGAGGGGGCATTCTGAATAGAAGGTACATAGAATACATGGGACCACAGAATTCTGAAATCCAGTTGGGCACATGTCACCAGCTCTTTTGACCCCAGAGACATGGAATGCTTCCCTATTAGGGCACAGTCTGCTTCTGTTGCTACTCCTTTTCCTCATCTGTTCCTATCCTTGGCTCTTGGCCCTTCCCACTGAATCTGGTCTTTTTCATAAGAAATGGCTCCTGTTTGCACCTGCATAGCTTTCTCAGCCTGCCTCCCCACAAAGAAAGTTGAGAACCCAGAGGCCTCTTTTCATTTTGAACTGCCTCTGTCCCTTTTAATCCAAATTGGCACAACTTCTTTAGAAATGTGTGGGCTTTTCCAATGAATCTGAATGGGGTTTACCTCATGCCCGCAAAGCCACAAACATAATATTTTTTTTGAGACAGGTATTTCTCTATGTTTGGGTCACACTTGAGGCCCTTCAAATTCTTAGAAGCTCCCTTTTCTATTTAAGGAAGTCTCCAAGTCACTGCTTGAGTCTCTGAGGTCTTCAGGGAGGGTTTTACAGCCATATCCCTGATTTGAACTTTATTCTGAGGCCATTTCTTACATTGAGAATCTTTTGCTGGGTGAAAGACTGTTTTGAGCCACCTATATTTCCTCTAAATTCAATTGCAAACTGAAAGTTCCTACTTTAGTTCATCTCTGTGGTTGGCAAAATAATGCCTCCCCAAAGATGTCCATGCTCTAATCCCCAGAACTAGTGATTATTTTACCTTACCTAGCAAAACGGATGTTGCAGATATGATTACAGGGTGCAGACCTTCAGATGGGAAGATTATCCTGGATGATCCATGTGAGCCAAACCTAATTATGAGTCTTTAAAAGCTGAGAACCTTTCTCAGCTGTAGTTAGAGATATTCACAGGAGAGATTTAAAGTGAGAAAAGGACTCAGCCTACCATTGCTGGCTTTAAGGATGGAGGAAGGGATCAAGGAGTATGGGTATCCTCAACAAGGTGGGAAAGACTTTCAGCTAACAGCAGCAAGGACATATGAATGTTAGTCCTAGACCACAAGGAACTAGATTCTGCAAACAACCCAAAAGAGCAAAGAAATAGATCTTCCCCTAGAACCTCTAGAAAGGGACATAGCCCTGCTGACACCTTGATTTTAGCCCTGTAAGAGCCACGATAAACTTCTGACTTACAGAACTATAAAATATTAAATTTGTGTTAAGCTGCAAAATTTGTGGTAATTTTTATGGCATCAGCAGAAAATGAAAACTTTCTCTTAAAATACCTTATTTAACACAGCTAAAAGAAGCTAGTTGTCACTTTTAATTTTCTATATGGAAATTAGTGAAATCAACAAGTTCATTAGGAAAGTTTTCTATTTTCTAAGTTACCACAGGCAACAGTTAATTGGTTCACCTTTGTTTTTCTAGTCTCCAATAGCAATTTCCTCCCTGCTCTTCTAGTTTCACTGTCTCCTCTCCATCTTTTTCAGTACTGTTCTGTGCCTGGCCCTAAAGACAATGTCATATACTTGGGGTTTTGTTACAGCAATATCAATTTGCTACATTTATCTATTGATTTGTACTTTCAGTGCCAACTTCTATTGGATTTATCTGTTGCTTTGTACTTTTATATCATGTTCTGTTTTATTTATCTATTGCTTTGTAAGAATCCACCATCCTAAAACTTAGTGGATTAATTGTCAATGTACTGTATTTTTTTAAAATAATCATTAGGGTTAATCAGGTAGTTTTCTGCCAAGTCTCACCTGCACCCACTTAGGCCAATTCATTCAGCTGGTGGATCAGCTGGGGACTGAGCTCAGCCAAGAAATCTGGTTGGCCAAACCTCTCTTTCCAAATGCAGTTTCATCGTGAGAGTCTTTATTGCATGACAGTCTCAGGGTAGGGTCCTTGGAGGCCAAAGGCAGTTGCTGCAAGGCCTCATGAGTCCAAGGTTTTGGAACGCACATGACTGCATCTGCCACATTCTATTGGTCAGAGAAAGTGACATGAACAGCATATATTGAAGCAGGCAGAGGGATAAATTGTCTCTTGATGGAAGGTGTGGCTATGTCACATGCAAAGGGGCACGGATGCAGAAAGGTGTGATTCACAGGGGAACTCATATAGTGACCTATTCTAGCTACAAACATGTCGTTTAAGAGAAACAAGGAGAATGACAGAGGAGAGGTCTGTATGGAACACCATGCTTTTGCAAGGAAGTTTAATATGAAATTCTAAAGTCAATATGAGAAGTATATTTTCCAGCAGACAGAGTAATAATCCTGAGAGAATAAGGCCATATTCAGGAATTTCAAAGGGCACAACATTTTGCAGAAATAATAGAGGAAGATTGAAGGCTTAACTACAGTCACAGAAGAGCCCAGGGAGGAAGACAAAGGGCTAGAGCCAGTCAATAACCCAAAGCAGCAGTAGAGAAGCCTAGTGAAGGTTAAGGTATAGGTGTGGAATAGAACTAGAAGAGATCCTGTTTCCCTGTATTATCTCCAGACACCTCAGGGAAAAGGCAAGACCACATGGTTTTCTCCCAGCTGAGTAGTTCTTCAGAAAGAGGCATCATGGGAGTTCTGTTAGTGCTAGTGTTGCAAGAAAACGTAAGAGGTCAAACCTATGGACTTTGTGGTCCCGAGTTCCAGCCTTTTGTGTTCTTGCCAATCCTTTAAATACCCATTCAAATGCCAGAGTTGAAATTATGTTTTCCCTTACTGTATTTGCATGACTTTTTTTTTTACCATGATAACATCATTTTAAAATATTTTTATTCTATTTGACACATATACATGAGCAGAGACGACTTGTTTCTTTGCAGCATCTAGCGTAGCACCACATACATATGTGGCGCTCAGTAAAGGTTGTTTTTTTTTTCCAAGTAATTAGTCCTAGGTTGCCTCTTACTGTCTCAGTTTCATCAGCAAAATTGAAGTAGCTGTCCTGCATCTCACAGGATGCTAATAAGAGTAAAGTAAGATAAAAGCTCTATAAACAATTCCAAAAAGAAAAGAATGGAATGCAAAAGAGTGAAATGCAAAGCTCAATAGAGAACATGTAACTTGAAGTTGTATGAAACTTTCCCTGTTATACAAAACATAGCTAGGATCCAAAAATGAGGATGGAACCCCATATACTAAATCCGCAGAACTAGCCCCTCAATAACCACAATTACCTCAATCCATATAAACAGGAGAATAGGAAGGAGGAAAATGGGAATTATTAGA
This sequence comes from Piliocolobus tephrosceles, assembly GCF_002776525.5. Classification (NCBI taxonomy): domain Eukaryota; kingdom Metazoa; phylum Chordata; class Mammalia; order Primates; family Cercopithecidae; genus Piliocolobus; species Piliocolobus tephrosceles. The sequence goes on from NC_045440.1 coordinate 91,872,750, forward strand.
GTCATGACTTTTGGCTTGGGAGGCACTGCTATGGCTTGCTCCTGCCCCTCCCCAAAAAGCCAAGTGAGATGGACTCTAAGGGAGTCGCTGGCAAAGTCTGGGGATGCCTGAAAAAAGGAAAATCAGCACCTAATTTTCTAGTTATACATTAGATTAGGATATAGGCTACTCAATCTTCTCAAAGTCTATGTGAACAGGAAAAAAAAAAACAACTTGAGAAGGATGGCAGGGCACACAGAGAGCCCTGTGGTGCAGCTCAGCTATTACTTCTGCTTTGATGGGAGCATATATGTTTCCGGTAGGCAAAGTGAGCACCACAAAAAAATAGCCACACTTACGCCATCATGCTGACACCAACACAAAAAGCTAACTCCTGGATGAAATAACCAGCGACAAGAGCCCATGGAGTTTATCAGTAAACGCAAGGGCCTTGGAGGGTTAGATGAGGTGAAGCAGGACACTATGGATTGGGAAGGCTTTGAAATAACTCACATTTGTGTCTCCTCTATAAATCCAGTATTTGAGTGCCTGCCATCGAGAGAGCATTGTCAATGGACAGTCATTATTGGCCCAGCAATTAGTGTCAAAGAAGACTTCACTAGTGGCCCAAGGAATCTTTCTGATTCTTCCTGTGTCCGCTCACTGGAGAAGCTAGAATATCCAAGAGGGAAGAAGAAGCTAAGAAGCAGAGGCAAAATATGTTGTCCCCAATGTAGGTAATGGGAAATAAATAAAAAGAAGACCATATCCTCCTTCCCTGTGTTAGGTCCCTCAAGCCACAATGCTAGAAGTTAGCTGCAAAGAGAACATCTTTAATTTGCATAGGAAATTTGAATTTTAGACCATGCTTGTTTGTTTTGCTTTGGTTTTTGGCAGGGTCTCACTCTGTCGCCCAGGTTGCAGGGCAGTGCCATGATCTCAGCTGACTGCAACCTCCCCCACCCCACCCCTGGGTTCAAGTGATCCACTCACCTCAGGCTCCTGAAAAGCTGGGACTACAGGCTGTGTGACACTATACCTGGCTAACTATTTTTGTAGTTTTAGTAGAGATGGGGGTCTCACCATGTTGCCCAGGCTGGTCTGGAACTTCGAAGCAATCCACCTGCCTTAGACTCCCAAAGTGCTGGGATTACAGGTATGAGCCACTTCACCTGGCTAACAGTGGGTTTTTAATCACTGAAATGGACTGGGAAATTATAGAATTTTCCCAAGATGTGATAATGTGGTAAGATATCTGCTACAGGAGGCAAGGGGCATTTAAAATGGCCTTGTTAGTGGCAGTATTTGGAGAAAACTATAAACATTTCTAATTCTACAACTTCAGCTTATTTAATAACCTACAGAGAGAGAGAGAGAGAGATGACTATTACCTCAGATTCATGTTCCCCTTGATTTAAACATTTTTAACTAATATAAGTATTTGGTACTAAATGCTGGGGTTACAAGACGGGACAATACTGAGACAAACCATTCCTTCCTATGATGGAGATAAATACAATTCTAAGAAGAAGTTGGGAAGATTACCAACATATATTGAAAATGTGACCACTTATCACCACGGTAACAAATTATTTTGGTCAAAAATACTTTTTGATGTTTCCAGACCCTACACAGCTAGCTTGGTGTGTAATTAAAAATTATCATTGCTGCCTGGAAGGATCACTATCAGGTACATTTCACTGTCTCAAACAAGTTTCTCTGAAAAGAGTGTGTATGTGTGTGTGTCTTAGGGCTAAAACAGTTTTTTGTTTTGTTTTGTTTGAGACGGAGTTTCGCTCTGTCACCCAGGCTGGAGTGCAATGGTGCGATCTCGGCTCACTGCAAACTCTGCCTCCCAGGTTCAAGCGATTCTCCTGCCTCACCTTCTGAATAGCTGGGACTACAGATGCATGCCACTACGCCCTGCTAATTTTTTGTATTTTTAGTAGAGAAGGGGTTTCACCATGTTAGCCAGAATGGTCTCCATCTCCTGACTTTGTGATATGCCCGCCTCAACCTCCCACAGTGCTGGGATTATAGGCGTGAGTCACCGCGCCCAGCAAAACAGTTTTTAAAAAGTAAATTCTTTTTCTTCATTAAAACACTTATTTAACCTTTGAACGGTGCATTTTTCCTACTAACAAAACTTGGTTTTGATGTATTATTCTGATCACTTAATCGCTTTACTAGTGTTTCAAAATTAATGATCTCAACTAGAATAGTATTCCAATTATTCTCAGGATCTTTGGATAAATCTTAAAAAGAAAGCCTAGGAAAAAGCAATATTAGTTGAGGTGATGCAAAATAGGCTTAGTGACTCTCTGCTTTTTTAATAAACAGGGTGAATATACCTGAGACTGAATTGTGTGCCCTTCCCCTTGCCATTCGCATGTTAAAGCCTAATCTCCAATGTAACTATATTTGGAGAAGGACATTTAGGAGGTAATTAAGGTTAATGAGGTTATAAGAATGGGGCCCTAATCTGGTAGAATGAATGTTCTTATAAGAAGAGACACTAAAAGCTTGTTCACTCACTCGCTGCACAAGCATACATCATGGAAAGGCCACCAGCAAGTCAGGAAGAAAACTCTCACCAGAAACCAAACTCTGCTGGACATAGACCTTGGGCTTGGAGCCTCCAGAACTGTGAGAATATTGATGTCTGTTCTTTAAACTATGCAGTCTGTGGTATTATTTTACAGCAGCCCTAGCTGACCAATGACCAATATAATTTGTAAAGAATAAGATTACTTTTTAAAAAATCCATGTAGCCCTTGGACACACACACGTGCACACACACACACACACACAAGCCCTTCACAGAGAAATCTGTTTGAGACCATAAATCAGTTGATACATGTAAAAGGAAGTTTAGGATGAGAAACTTCCCTTTCCGACGGTTTCAGAAACCAATTGGGTAGGAAACATAACTATTATCTACAGGAAATTGGTATTTCCAGCACTTCCTCCAGTGAGATACAGAATCACATTCTCATTTATTTTATGCTTTTGATTCCATCTTGTCTAACTGTATGGCCTTTAAGTCAACCATCCCAGTTTATTTAACCAGTCCTATTTTTCAATGTTTCAGAATTTTTATAATATTTTACTATTCATTCATTTGGCAAATGTTTACTGAGCACCTTCTAGGTGCCTGACACTATTTTAAGGGATACAAAATTCCTGACATCACAACACAGATAAGCAAAATTCAATTTAACAAGGATGTATACCAGATGGAGATAAATATTATGGAAGGACCTAGGAAAGGTAGGTGGAGGGAGCACATTGCTTTTGACATGGAGGGCATAGGATCAGCTACTCTGACACTGAAGCAGAAATGTGGATGGTGAACAGCAAAGCCCTGAAGAGGAAGCATGCTTGGTTCATGTAGGAACAGCAATGAAGTCTGTGTAGCCCAATGAAGGGGTGCAAGGAGAGAAGGGGTAGAAAGTAGAGATTAGACCAGAGAAGTTTGGCATGGACTGTGATGGGGTAGATCACATGGGGCCAGTTGGGTTTTTCCTCTGAGATGAGAAAACTATAGAGCTCTTAAAGGCTTTTGAAGAGTGACCTTATTTGACATAAGTTTTTAAAGGATTATGATGACTACTACATGAAAATTGGATTATAGGTAACAAAGGAGTGGAGGTCAAAAGAGGGATCAGATTCTGGATATATTGTGAAGCTAGATCTAACATGATTTGCTCATCGATGTGATGTAGAATATGAAAGACAGAAATCTTTGAATCTTTGAATACTTTTCTGATTATTTTTGATATTTTTTTTTAATTGGAAACCTAGATCAAAGACTACACACATTTAAAAGTCTTTCAGATATATATTGTCAAATTGTCCTCTGAAACCTGAAAAAACATTTTTATCCATTTTTTTTGAGACAGTGTCTGAGACTGTCTAGACAATTTCTCAGCAGCACAGGAAAATAACATGGTATTATTATGTTTAATATTGACAGTTTAATAGGGAAATATGTTTTTGTATCTTAGTTTGACCCTTAATGATTCTGAATATTTAATATTTTTATTGGTCAATGGTATTGGCTATTTGTTTTCTACTAGGGAGTTCATCTTTTTATCATTTAATCTTTTTAATTACAATTCTTATTTTAAATTTTACTTATTTATAAAATCCATTCTCTTTTCCTCCTGGAAACCCAGATAAACTACATTTCTCAGCCATTCTTGCACTTAGGGGTAGTCATATGTCCAAATTCTGGCTAGTGGAACATCAGTGGAAGTGATGCAGACTACTTGTAGACCATGTAGGCCATGAAAACCTCCCTTGTATGATCCCCCACACTCTTTTCTACTCAAAGCTAAGTGGAAAGAAAGAACCCCAAAGGAGCCCACGGGAGGCACATGGTGAAAATGGCACAAGAAGGGAGGATCTTGGCAAACTAAATCACTACTTATAGGAGAGTTGCCCGCCAAGAACACTGGTTTTGAAGTGTTGTAAGAAATGTCCTTTATTGTGTTAAGCCACTGAGATTTAAGGGTTTATCAATTACAGCAGCAGGTGTATTTTCTAACTATTAAATAAATATATTGAAAGAATTATAAGAATTTCTTCATAAATTAAATATATGGACCTTTTGCTGTATGGAGAAATGTAAAATGTTCTTCTTTGACTGGACACTGATCTATGTTTCCTGGTACTGAGAGACTGACCCACTCCTCTTACTTCCTTCTTAGAGCCAGCAATTCCAAGAACAGAAAGTAATGGAGTCAAACAGGTCAAATCACTCTCTCACTCTCACGTTCTCTCTCACACATAGTTCTTTCTTTTTTTTTTTTTTTTTTTGAGGTGGAGTCTCGCTCTGTTGCCCGGGCTAGAGTGCAGTGGCCGGATCTCAGCTCACTGCAAGCTCCACCTCCCGGGTTTACGCCATTCTCCTGCCTCAGCCTCCCGAGTAGCTGAGACTACAGGCGCCCGCCACCTCACCCGGCTAGTTTTTGTATTTTTAGTAGAGACGAGGTTTCACCCTGTTAGCCAGGATGGTCTCGATCTCCTGACCTCGTGATCCACCCATCTCGGCCTCCCAAAGTGCTGGGATTACAGGCTTGAGCCACCGCGCCCGGCCCATAGTTCTTTTCTAAACGATTGCAATACCTGCCTGACTAAGGCAGACAAACTGGTAACATTGTTAATTTGTCGTAGAAAGCCTCTTTGTTTCCTGTTTTCCAGAAAATACTCTTTGGATACTCTCCCTGTTGCAACAGCCTGTATGAAGTGCCCAACACCTGCAGTCTCAGACAACTTTTGAAAGTTATAAACCTGTAATAAATAATGCAAATGTTTTTTCCTGGTTTGTAGTTTCTCCTTCAATTTTTTTTTTCTGTGTTTAAAACATTCTTACTGTCTATGTGCTGTCTCTGTATATAATCTTTCTTTATATTCTCTGTGATTTACAGCCCTTGAAATGTCAAACCATCTTCTTTTGGTGATAGAATTCCAGTCCTCGTTCTTTCTTGCTTCATGTTAAGCACAGAGTACATGATACTCTTAAATTAAATGGCATTTAGTGCATTGCTTCCCACTTGGTTCCTCTCACACCTATTGAACATTCACGCTGAAGTCTGCTCTCCCTTTTTGGTCATCTGACACTTGATATGCCTCATGTCACTCAGTCTTTCTGAGGGATACTGCTTTGTTTGCCTGAACAGCTTGTTACCAACCTCCCTTGTCACATGTTCTCACTGATCTCACCAATCACCCTAGCCATATTAGTCAACACTAACTACTCAGACAAGCTAAACTGATCCTACTCAGCTGTCTCTAACACTGGCCTGCATAATATAATGGGAGGGAATTTTAATTTACCAATATTATACATATAACACCATTGAGAGGTGACAACATGCTGGTGGCCATCACTCACTCTCAGCGCCTCCTCGGCCTTGGCATCCACTCGGCCACGTTTGAGGAGCCCTTCAGCCACCGCTGCACTGTGGGAGCCCCTCTCTGGGCTGGCTGAGGCCGGATCCTGTTCCCTTTGCTTGTGGGGAGATGTGGAGGGAGACGCACAGGCAAGAACCTGGGCTGCGCCTAGTGCTTGTGGGTCAGTGCCTGTTTCGGGTAGGCATGGGTTCAGCAGGCCCTGCAGTCGGAGCAGCCAGCTGGCACTGCTGGCTCCAGGCAGTGAGGGGCTTAACACCCGGGCCGGCAGCTGCGGAGGGCACGCCAGATCCCCCAGCACTGCTGGCCCACCCGCGGGGCACTCCAATTCTCAGCGGGCTTTAGCCATCTCCCCGCAGGCAGGATTTGGGACCTGCAGCCCACTGTGCCGGAGTGCCCCCTGCTGTGCCTCCCACCGCCACCCCCCCAACCCCCTCCCCGGGTGGACTCCCGCCCGACTGAGCCTCCCCAATGTGTGCTGCCACCTGTTCCGAGGTGCCCAGTCCCATCCACCACCCAAGGTCTGAGAAGTGCAGGCATGCCGCTGGGGGCCAGCTCCACCAGTGGCCCTGGCACAGGATCCACTAGGTGAAGCCAGCTGGGCTCCTGAGTCTGATGGGGACTTGGAGAACTTTTATATCTAACAGGAGGATTGTATATGCACCAATCAGCACTCTGTATCTAGCTAATCTGGTGGGGACTTGGAGAACTTTTATGTCTAGCTAAAGGATTGTGGATGCACCAATCAGCACTCTGTGTCTAGCTAAGGGTTTGTAAATGCACCAATCAGCACCCTGTGACTAGCTCAATGTTTGTAAATGCACCAATCAGTGCTCTGTGTCTAGCTAATCTAGTGGGGACTCTGAGAACTTTTACCTCTAGCTAGAGGATTATAAATACAACAGTCAGGGCTCTGTGTCTAGCTCAGGGGTTGTAAACACACCAATTAGCTGTCAAAATGGGCCAATCAGCTCTCTGTAAAATGGACCAATCAGCAGGATGTGAGTGGGGTCAGATAAGGGAATAAAAGCAGGCTGCCTGAGACACCCTCAGCGGGCAACCAACTTGTTTCCCTTCCACATGGTGGAAGCTTTGTTCTTTTGCTCTTTACAATAAATCTTGCTGCTGCTCTGTCTTTGGGTCCATGCTGCCTTTATGAGCTGTAACACTCACCAAGAAGGTTTGCAGCTTCACTCCTGAAGTCAGCAAGACCATGAACCCACCAGAAGATGGACACATCTGAACATCTGAAAGAACAGACTCCGGACACACCATCTTTAACAACTGTAACACTCAGCATGGGGGTCCACGGCTTCATTCATGAAGTCAGCGAGACCAAGAACCCACCAATTCTGGACACACTGTTAGGAAGATGTAGTAGTTGCCAATTGCTGCCATAACAAATTACTCACAAACTAAGTGGCTTAAAACAATGCAAATTTGTCTTATAATTCTGAAGGTCAGAAGTACAAAATGGTTAACTTTGGTCAGTGGGTTAAAATCAAGCAGTCAGCAATTCTGCATTCCTTTGTGGGAGATGTAGTGTGGAATCCACTTTCTTACTTTTTCTGGCTTCAAGAGACCACTAGCATTCCTTACCTCTTGACTGACTCCCTCTTCCATCTTCAAAGCCAACAATGAAGCATCTTCACATCTCTGACTCTGACTCTCTTGCTTTCTCATTTCACTTGTAAGGATCCTTGTGATTATTTATGTGGATAATCCAAGGAAACCTTTTCATCCCAGTATCTTTAACTTAATCTCATCTGCAAAGTCCCTTTTGCCACATGCTATGATTTGAATATGTCCCCCAAAGTTCATATGCTAAAACTTAATCACCAATGTGATGGTATTTCAGAGGTGACTCAGTCATGGAGGCAGAGTCCTCATGAATGGTAGGGGCCTTATAAAAGGGTTAGAGAGAGGGGGTTCATCCCTTTTTTGCCCTTCTGTTCCATCTGCCACATGAGGACACAGCATCTGTTCGCTTCAGAGGATGCTGTAACAGGGCGCCATTTTACAAGCATAGAATGACCCTCACTGGTCACCAATTTGGCTGGCACCTTGATCTTGGACTTTACAGCATCAAAAACTGTGATAAATTTGTAAATAACACAGTCACAAGTATTTTGTTACAGCAGCACAAATGAACTAAGACACTATGTAAGCTAGAATATTCACAGGTTCCGGGGTTTAGAATGTGGACATCTTTGGTAGACCTTTATTCTACTTACCACAGAAGGATTTATCCACACAATAACACAAAGGCAAGCCCCTTCCATGGTTTTTCTATGACTCTTAAATTTAGTCATGAACCATTCAGTGCATACATTTTCTTAGACAAAAATCTCTTCTTAATTTTTTGCTTAATTAATATGAGTTGGTTAATATAAAGCTTTAAAAATATAGAAGAAAGTAAAATATAGGCCAGGCATGAGGGCTCATGCCTGTAATCCCAGTACTTTGGGAGGCCAAGGTGGGAGGACCACTTGCGGCCAGAGGTTTGAGACCAGCCCAGACAACACAGGAGACAAAAAACTTAAAGATTAAGTGAAGCACAATGGCTCACGACAGTAATACCAGCACCGTGGAAGGCCAGGGTGGGCGGATCACTTGAGGTCAGGAGTTTGAGACCAGCCTGGCAAACGTGGTGAAACCCTGTTTCTACCAAAAAATACAAAAATTAGCCAGGTGTGGTGGTGGGCACCTATAATCCCAGCTACTTGGGAGGCTGAGGCAGAAGAATTGCTTGAACCCAGGAGGTGGAGGTTGCAGTGAGTCAAGATTGTGCCACAGTACTCCAGTCTGGGTGACAGAGTAAGACTCTGTCTCAAAAAAAAAAAAAAAAAAAAAGAAAGAAAGAAAAATTTTGCTGAGTGTAGTGGCACACACCTGTGGTCTCAGCCTCTTGGGAGACTGAGGCAGGAGAATCACCTGAGCCCAGGAGTTTGAGTTTATCTTGAGCTATGATCATACCACTGCAGTCTGGTGACAGAGCAAGATCCTGTATCAAAATAATAATAAGAATAATGAAAATAAAATACATAAAACAAAAGTGAGATCTTAAATTTCACAAAAAATAACCCCTAGATTGAAATAGAAATAACTTCAACTCAGAGTAAAAATGAGCAGTAACTTTTAGTTGGGCTCAGACAACAAAGTTGAACTTATATGTGGCTTACGTTTTGTTTCTTGTAATTGAAAATATCTCTTAAAGAGAAAAATATAAATTTCCATTTAAAAACATTGATTGAAATAAAATATATAAGCTCTAAACAAATATTTCTACCATTTTGTTTTCTCCTATTTCTAATTAACCAGAGAATCTGAAACATAAATCAATAAAAAATGTTTTGCAGGATAAGTCAGAAAAATAATATTAAATTTAAAAATATTGGAAGTTCTTTTGTTATAATAATATTAGAGAGTTTCAAATTCAACTGCTACTTGTTTGTTTTTTTCTAGCAGCTATTCTTGTCATCTGCCCTTTTATACAGTCATAAAAATCACTTATTGATTGCTCAAAGCACTACCTTAGGTATGGGCATATGAAAATGAATAAAGCATGACTTCTAATCTTGAGAAGTTTACAGCCCAGCATGATGCATACTTAGAAAACTAAAATATTTCTATACTAATGGATATATGAAGAAAATATCATAGAAATACAATTAAGTGAGCATCTAATTCTTAAGTAATCACCCTTGAGAAAAATGCTGTGACTAACAAGATTAAAGAACAATGAGTACAGTGGCATCTAGATGTGTTATATGGGAAGTAATGAACTGAAAGAAAAATATTGGGGGAAATGAATTGTCAGTACAGATTCTACTGAAACTACTGTTATTGATATCAATATTTTGAAGACTAATTTTATTCCTTTTATAAAGATGAGATTATTTATTTGAGTAACTGGTATCTTGTTCTCCAAATGTTTTTTACTAACACTAATATGGATGACAAGAAGGATTTATTATGCTGAATTTAACTTACATGTTAATTTGAACAAATATGAACTACCTATCCAAAAAGAAATCTCTTAGTGTAGGTAGTTAAATGCTTTCCTTTTGCAAATTTACCATGGAATTTCTAGATTAAATGTACACGTAAGGCATCTTTACCCAAAAGCAGTTAGAAGTCATCCTATATTGAAGCAAATCTAGTACAAAAAAGTTTACTTGTGCAGAGGTAAGGAATCATAGTATTGAAAAGGTATTATCTGTCCTCTCTATGGAAAACATGTCAAGTCTACTGAACAAGCCTGTCAGCCGTCATTTTTTTTTTTTTTTTTTTTTTAACCATAAGAGCTATTAACTAAATGAGAAAACACAGAACAAACTTCCTTATAAAACTCAACTGAGGAGGGCAAAAATAGATGATAGGGAGACAGACGGATGGTGTTAATTTAAGAAAATTTCATATTTATTTCAGCATACAAAAACCAGTAACAAAGTAAACATAGAAATGGTAAAACCTCCTGTTTTAAAAAGCTGACCTCAACTGAATCCACAAATTCTTGAAGAAATGTTTTTGTTATTTTCACAACATTTTAAATTTTCTCTATTATTACAGAAGAATGTCCTGCATATTTTAACACTTGGAAAGTGGGGAAAGGACAAAAAAAAAAAAAGAAACCACATTAGTCTCATTAGGTAGTGGTATCTACTTTAAACACTTCATATATTTGCTTCATTTGTAATGCGGGTATATATTGCACATAAGCAAAATTAATTTCTGTAAAATTTGTTTTATAACCTGTTTTTGTTTGTTTCTCTCTCTCTTTTTTAAGATAGTCTCGCTCTGTTGCCTAGGCTGCAGTTCAGTGACGTGATCATAGCTTGCTGCAGCCTTCCTGGGCTTGAGCAATTCTACTACCTAAGCCTCCCAAGTAGCTGGGACTACCGGTGTATGCCACCACACCTGGGTTATTTTAAAATTTGTTTTTAGAGATGGGGTCTCGCTATGTTGCCCAAGCTGGTCTGCAGCACCTGACCTCAAGTGATGCTTCTGGCTGAGCCTCCCAAAGTAGTGGGAATACAGGCATGAGCCACCACTTCTGGCATAACTTGCTTTTATATTTAAAAATATGTTATTATATTTCCCATGCCACTAAATAGATTTTGAAAATGTAACTTTAATAACTGCATTTTATATCTTTTAATAAATATTCCATGATTTATTTGCCTAGTTTCTTATTGTTGAACACTAGGATTTTTTTTTTTTGCTATTAAAAATGTTGCAGTAAATATGGTTGTAGTAATTATACAGCATTTATTTCTTCAGTATAAAATTTCTATTCATAGAAGTGAAATTGCGGGGTCAAAAAACCTGGAGTCTTTTAAAAAGCTCTAAAAAGATGTCAATTAGTTTACTGCTGCCTTTTTCAAAACAAATGTAATACATGTTCCTTGTGTAGTCTTTTAATTTACATAGATTGAATGATTCTGCATACATTTTTCTGTATCTTGTTTTTACCTAATAACATATTTTGGAGATCTTTCCATATCTACATGTAAATATTAATTACATTCTTTTTATATTTTGTACTTATTGCATTATACAAACACACTTACTATGTCTTAAGCCTTGATTATTCAGTCCTATCATGTGCACTAGGGAGAGGATGAGAGCTAGTGTAAAAGCTGGACTCAGAGAAGAGCTGACCTTCCATAGAGAAACTGGGAGCTATTAGATGATAAAAGTAAAATGTGAGGGACATAGGGGATGGGGGGTAGAAGATAAGAAGATAAATTAATAAGAAAGTGAGGGAGAAGAATATAATTAGATAGTCATATCAGGGAAACAAAGGCATGACTAGAAAGGCAGAGGAAGGGAGAGCCAGAAATGAAATGTCATATGTATGTGCATACAATTTATAATGCAAAATATGCTCTGTATATAGATTGTAACTTCAGAGTAAACCTGTGTAATAAATAAGTGGAACAGATAATACTGTTGAGCCATATGATATCCAACCCTCAATTTCTTATCTCATGAAACATCTCCACAGGTTTACACCCAATTATACCACAATTGAGACTGGTTTTGCTAAAGGTATCCTAGGAAATAATAATTGGTTTGAAAGGGAAAGGTGGGGTATCAAAACAAGGCAGAATACGTAGAATTTATTTAAGTATAGGGCAGGCTGTTACAGGGGTTGGTTAGCACTGTCCAAATGGTCAGGAAAAACTGTAGTGTGTTCCAGATCAAATCCGTACCCAAGGGCACCTAATCTAGCTGTGGAGGTACAGTGGCAAGGTTATCTAGGAATAGGTGAAATTCAAATCAGAAGAGCAAAAACCAGCTGATGAAGAATTAGAAGCCAATAATTAGAGGCCCAGGTCTAACCTGTGGAGAAAGGGTTAGCGTGGGCTCCACGGGTTATTGGGTATTAGTGAAGTAGGTTTAAATTCAAGGAAGAGCACAAGAGTTAGCAGCAGAAATCAGAGCTGGGAGTGGGTGTGGCAGACACCTAGGCACATGTAGACTGGGAAAATATGGGGGAAAGCTGTGGCTTGGAGGACACAGGTTGATAAGCTCAGAATTCCTCAGCAGAGGCCAGATGATATCCTGACCATGGCCCAGGTGGATACGTTTTTTGTTTTGTTTCGTTTTTTTAAAAAATCTATTTTGTCTTATTTTTTACACAGGTTTACAGGTTTGCCCTGGTCAAAAATGGTAGAGATGCAACGCTGAGCCAATTGGGGAAGCCAAGGATTGTCATATTTTATTTATATCTCAAGTGAAAAAATTTCTGACAATAAATTGGGTTATCTTTGATAATAACACTAGCTAACACATTTTAATGAGGGCTTACTACATTTTGTGAATCATCCCAATTTATCCTCAAAGCAATCCTTGAAACAGACACTACTAGTATATACATTTTACTGAGATAGACAGTGAAACACTCATTATGTTACTAGGCTTAAGTACTGAAATTGGAAACCCAACCCAAAACATCTGGTCCCAAATCCTTTCTTTTAAAACATACCTGCCTCTCATACAGAGATTGCTTATGTTGAGAAGTATGAAGCCATACACAGATGGTGGTAGCTATGATAATCCTTTAATTATTTTTAGTCAAGAGTGTGCAAAAATATATCTTGTTCAATTCTATTAGGATGCCCTGCTCTTGAATCTGAAAATTAGGCTGTTCACTTTTATCATTTCCTCAATTCTATACTATTCTTCTTCCTCCTTACCCTTCCACCAAGGCTGTTTGCAGCTGGTCATTTATCTTAGCTGCCTTCCACCTCTTTGTTCTATTCTCCCGAAGGTTTTTACCTATTATTTGAATCATGTATTCCAATCTCTTCATATGAGCCATTAACATAATGAGATTCTTGTCTTCACTGAAGACACAACTTAGAAAAAAACTCATAATTAAATTGGTGTAGATATAATACAATCAATATTTTTTTCCTCCCTAGGGTTAATTATACGTATGTTGTATTTTGGTAGCCTGCATTATAATCTCTATTTTTAAACAATAAAGAATTTTACTTTTGGTTTTAAAATTGAAAATAGCCACTGTTCTAATAATTTCATGCACTCCTATAATAGTTGTCAAGAGTAAACACAAAAATTTTAGTTACTGCTGCCTTACAATAACCTTTTGATAGTAATGTTTCACATTTTCCTTTGTTACAGTCTTTGATCAAATAATTGTAAATTTTCTGATGCAGTTTTTCTAGGCAAAACTATCGTTTAAAGATTTTTCAGGAATATAGAATTTCTGTCAGAAATTGATGTTTGGGAAATCACTTTTGTCAGCCCACTAATGGTGGGCTGATAACCTTGCCACTGTACCTCCACAGCTAGATTAGGTGCCCTTGGGTACGGATTTGATGTGGAACACACTACAGTTTTTCCTGACCATTTGGACAGTGCTAACCAACCCCTGAAACAGCCTGCCCTATACTTTCTAGGCACTGATATTAGAAGGTGGGGAAACAGAAGTCAGAAAACTATTCATCATGAGTAAAGGAAAAATACATTTTTTTCCTCTGACAAGGAGATAAGACTGAGAAAGTAAGTAACAAGAGTTGAAGACACAGCAACCAAAAAGAAAGAAAAAAAGGAGCTAGAAAGACCAGTAATTTTGTGTGAATCAGCAGCAACAAGATAGAAAATAGAATAGAAAAAAATCCCTTTCATTATCCACAAAGCAAAAACTACACAAAAATTAACATAATAAAACAGTGTACTAGCTAAGACTCTCCTAATGAAATATTCACACTATAAAGGAATATTTAAAAGGGCCAGAACAACTGCATAGCTGAGGAAGTATGTTTAAGGATGATAAGAAGGTTGGAAGAAGTTGGAGCTCTGATGAGGGTATGACCATAAAGAGGCAGTACAAGGGAGTTTCTTTAAGGTGATGGAACATTTTTGTGCCCTGATTTTGGGGTGGTTACACAAATCTATACATGTAGTAAAATTTTATAGAACACACAAAAAGAATGCTTGTAAAACTGGTGAAATCCAAACAGTCTATGGCTAATAGTATTGCATCAGGGGCAATTTCCTCTGCGTGCACGCGTGTGTGTTCTAATTTTCAATTCAGGGTGTACATGTGCAGGATTGTTAGACGGGTATATTGTGTAATGCTGAGGTTTGGATTTCTAGTGAACCCATCACTCAAATAGTGAACATAGTACTCAACAGACAGTTTCTTAACCCTCGCCCACTTCTTCCCCTCTTTTTGGAGTCCCCAGGGTCAACTGTTTACATCTTTATGTCCAAGCATAACTATTGTTTAGCTCACATTTGTAAGTGAGAACATAGGTATTTAATTTTGTTTCCATATTAATTCACTCAGGATAATGGCCTTCAGCTGCATCCGTGTTGTTGCAAATGACATAATTTTGTTTTATTTTTTTTGGCAGCATAACTGGTTGAAGAGTATAAAGGAACTCTGGCCTTTTTTTTGGCAACTTCTAAGTGAGCCTAAAATAAATCAAACTATAAAGTTTTCTAAAAATGGCACAGGCTAAATGACTCATGCATCAATGAAGAAATCAAAAGAGAAATTAGTACTTTGAATTGGGGGGAAAAAAGAAAACACAACATATCAAAATTTGTGGAATGCTCTAAAGCAATCCTCAAAGAAAAAATTATCCCACGAAACTGTCTGTATTAGAAAGAAGAAATGTTTCAAGTCAACAGCCTCAGCTTCCACTTTAAAAAACTAGAAATAAAAGAGCAAATAAAACCTAAAGTTAGCAAAGGAAAGGAAATAATAAATCTGAGAGAACTGATGTGTTCAGAGGGAGCATGGCTTTGACATTTTAACTTCAAACTCTAGCCTTCAGAATTATAAAATAATACCTTTCTATTGTTTTAAGCCACCCAGATTTTGATACTTTCTTACTGCAGGCCAAGGAAACTAATACAACTTTAAGGATCACACCACTGCTGTTTCTATTATATTATTTATATTAAGTGGAGTTATTAACAGTGGTCACATTTGAGGACTGGAGTTAGAGAAAGGAATTCTTAAATTCACATACATCTTTTATTTAAAAATGTTATTTTAAGAATAAATATTTAAGTAAATTATATATGGTAAAATAGCTTCATGTTGTATTTTAAGGATAACTTAAATACTAAAAAATTAAAGTAACTTCTATACAAGAATAAAAGAGTATAACTGTCTGTAGAGTAAGTAAATAAAAGCAGTACCAACCAGTCAAATGAGTACAACTAAAACTTTAACACTGTTAAAAATGACATAATCTTTTCACTATTTTCTATTTGATAATTTATAACTTTTGCTGGAAAAGTAAATCAAATATTTTAATTTGTAGTTTGTGCTTAGAAAATAAATTTTTCTTTAAAAAAACGAAGGAAGTAAAGGTGGAAGTCTTTGATGCGTTTTTGTTTTTCCTTTCCCAGTGCTTTCCATTCTCAATTCTACTCACCATGTTACTCAAAACAGGCACCACTAATTACCTGATTTCAGTATAATCAAAATGCAAGAAGGAAATAAAGTACCTTTATGACATGTCTTTAGCCTTCCAAACCTTGATAGCATAAACCAAAAAGCATCTGAGACAGGACTCAATCAACTTAGAATTTTATTTTGTCAAGCTTAAGGATGTGCCCGGAAGAAAGAAACACAAATCCACAGGAACAATCTATGGTTCGTACCTTTTAAGAAAGATGATTTTGAGGGCTTCAGTATTTAAAGGGGGAGAGCAGGCTGGAGGGGAAAGAGAGAGTATATGGTCAAATTACTGACTCCACATGTTGCAAGAGAAAAGGAGCAGGTTGGGGAATAGTCAGTCAGGTATTCCTCTCACGCGCAATAAATTGGCACTTTACATAAGGTGAACACAGAGTACCTACCTATGGAGATATCTGACCTTTTGTCTGTAGCTATTAGCTTAGGAACAAAAGCAAGCAGTTTCTTGCATGACTCAGTGTTCAGCTTACTTTTTTCCTTTTGGCATAGAGAATTGGGGTCCCAAGATTTTATTTTTTTTCCACAATAGGAGAATCATAATGACAAATTTATAAATATAATATATAATTTTTCTTACCCTTTGTGAAATTCTTCATTTAAATTCCTAAAATTTTACAAGATTAAAATACATTTAGTAATAATCAATTTTTTAAATACAAAGATTCTAGAAAAGCTTAAGGTACATCATTAGCTATGGTAATTCATTCTGCTTGAAGAAGTTTAATAAGTGACTTTTTTCTGCACTGAACTGAGATCTTCAGGACCATCCTTCCCTCCTTTCCTCTCCCTCTCTTCCTTCCTTTTTTTCTCTTGTTCATTCTTTCATTCTTCCTCTTTTTTTTGAGGAGTTGAAGGATAGGCATATACAATTGTGAGGTCTAGAATCTACTTCATATAAGGACAAGAAGCAACTCTTGATAAAAAGAGAGTAAAATACATGCTTTATTTGCCTGCAACTTGTAGGAAAGAGCATCAGAAGGCAGGAGATGAACTTGGAAGGGGAAGTGAGAGAACACTGAAGATAAATCCCACCTCTTCTGAAGTTTTTACTAGGGTGGATACTCATGTACTGACAAGCAAGTATCATCTTTAGCAGACTCCACCTGAGTTAATGATCTGCTTTTTATTTGTCACTGATTTTACTTTCCACAGGGTATCAGGATGCGAAATCTTCAAATCATGCATCACATTGAATCTCTTGGTGGCAAAGGTAGCATGGAGGTGGCCCACAGCATCTGTGGTACAGGTAGGAGATTGCTAACCCTTGTTCAAGATGACATTGATAGGCAAATAGCCAGGACTATGCTTTTCTCTTGGAAGTGCCTACTCCACTTACTCTGAAAGGTTGACTCCTCACGATTCATTCGGATCTCTGCCTACATGTTACCTTCCCAGGTAGATCATTCCTTAACAGATTCCTACCCCCATCCCATATACTTTATTATAGTACTTAACATAATTTGTGCTTGTCTACTTTTTTGTTTACTTACATATTGACTAATACATTTATTTGTTTGTTACAATGTCTTTATAAGAGGAACGTCTTTTTAGCTCTCCAGTATTTGCCCAGTGTTTATCACAGTACCTGGAGCATAGCAGTTCCTTAATAAATATCAGTGGAAAGAAGGAGTAATTTAAAATTTAAATTTAAAAAATCCAAACATGAGGCTGTAATTCTTACTGTGACTCTCAAAGATCCTGATTACTTGGTTTGGATTTTGATGGAGAAGCAGAAAGAGAAGCAACATGTATTTCTGCCTCCAGATTAAGTAAATATTGTAGAAGAAGGAAAACAATTATTTATTACACCTAGTGTGCATATTTGATAACTCTTAAAATAGTTCCTGCTCTCTCTTGTATTTGTAATACTCCTGTTTATCTATTGCAAGTGTATATTAGTACTTACGGTATTTCAAGAAATACGTAGCACAGGAGATCCAATGAGATGCAAAACAAACCTGCCTGTTTCCTAAAACTGAAAAGATGTTAGTAAACACTGACTTGGAGTTTTTTCATAATGGTATCTTAAGTTGTATGTTTTTATACACACTTTTTTGGCATACTTAGATACAAAGAGTATTCTTCACTTCCCTAAAGAATTATGCTTTCTCCTCTTTTTCTTGAAATCTGTGTCTTTTTGGCTTGTGCTTTCTTACCTTTGGTAGAAATATGGATGTCAAAACAGTTTACCTGTAATTTCACTGTAAAAAAATAACAACTGTGCAAATGCATGTAAGCAGCAACTGACATTTGGCCTCAGTGACAAGGTGACAACAGAGAACAGCAGAACTTGGGAACCTGCAGAAAACATGCACCAAATAAAGGGCACATACCCCTGCTACTCTGTAATTTCAGTGTTTGTCAGAGTTCACATTTTCAAGAGAGCTAGAAGTCTAGATTTCTTTTAACATGAAATGATCTAATTTTTAAAATGTTTGGGGGCTAAACTAAAAACCAACAAAGCAAATGTGGCAACACTGTAGTAAGAGGTCAACAAGTAAGATGTTAAACCAGATTTAGCCCTCAAGATGACTGTTTTCTCCATCCTATGCGGTACTTTTCATTTTCAGCAGAGAGAAACTTTGATCACTAACACTTGGGAATATTTAAGGGGAATAACGACTGTCTTGCCAGTTGCTTTCATAGACCATAACAGGTACTTAATATTAGTTGAGTGGACCCACTGAATGCGTAAGTCATTCCCACGTCGTTACTGTGGTTCAAGAATTAGAACAATTTAGTGTATATGAAGAAAGAAAATTGAAAAATAAAAATTATTTACATATTTTGTAACCATAACAGTTAACAACAACTTCAAGCACTTTCTCTATGCTAGGTATCATGCAAACACTTTATAAGGATCACCCCACCAATTCCTTATAATGATTCTATGTAGTAAGAGTATAGCTGTCTTTTAACTTATCCAGAGCTGGTAAGCTGCAGAGTTAATAAGAAAAAGAGATATAAAATAATTCTGACACCAAGGCCCATCTTTTAATTGTTATTATTTTATGTAAATTTGTATTGAGGAATAAAAATCCCACAATAAAGACCTAAGAAACAGGCAGTGTTTTGTTTTGAAAGATGACCATGGTTTTCAAGTAGGTAATATAAAAGGACAGAAAATGGAAAATGAGAAATTTTGAAAACCATGGGACCTACAGAGAAATTGTAGGTTCAGAAAGAAAACGCAAGGACCCAGAATAAGATGAGGGACTTGCCCTAAGGAAAATCAATGAAAAGCTGAGCGCTCAGAATCAGGAAAAATGCTGTGTAGGATAGTTATTTCCAATCCTGGCTACATATTAGAGTCATTTTAGAGAGTTTTTTAAAAAGCATCTATGTGCTTGGTCCCAGCAGCAGACTTTTTTTGAGGGGAGAAAGACCAGGACATCAGTATTAGAAATAAGACTAACCAATACAAACTCTTCAGATGATTCTTAAGTGCAATCAGATTAAAATTTCTGCTTTAAATTACCCAGTAACATACAAACTGAACTAAGGGCTCTACAAAGTTGCCTCAAATTCTCCGAAGACTGGCCAGGATTCCATGCTACTCACTCCCTTCAATCTCACCGGTTTATTTTTATCTGTTTCATATACCAGACTTCTGCATAAGATTTCACTTGAAAAAAGTTCTGAATTAAAAATAATTCAAAACAGGTTTTTAATTTTCCCATTTCTCTCGGTTTATAATAGGTAATTGACATAAAGGGGCAAATACAGACACTTCCACAAAACATGTTGACCTCAAGAACACATTGTGGTAGCTTTGGTCAGAGACCAGGTAGATACTTATGAGGTCGATGGCACTGGAAACTAGAATGCTGCTTCAGTGCCACCCATGTTCTCCATAAATGTCCTAATCAGTAGTGGCCCTGAGATAACAGAAAAGAGAATATGAAAAATATATTATTTATCTTTCCAGTCTTTGAAACGTCTTTCAACTCTGTGAAGTTGCAGTGGATACTGAGTACCAATTTGCCATTAAGTTTCACACGTAGGATTCTTTCCTGACGCCACGTAAGTTTTTAGAGAAAAGTAAAAGAAAAAAATATATCATGAAAGAAGAAGAAAAATAACTTAGCAAAAAGAATTTGGAAATGGGAAAATAGAAAACAAAACAGAGATTTTAAAATATTGCAACTGAAAATATTTGAAGAAAGTGTAATACAATATAAATTAAGAGGCAGGCTAGAAAATTGAAAGGCCAAAAGAGAAAGTTCTATAAAATAGTTTCTTTCATTTACTGATATCCAATTAGTGCAGAGGTTGCCATTGGGTAAAACATCATAACAAAGACAAGATTTGTCTTCTAATTACCATTGGCTGGTTTCATGTTACAGTTGAAAAATATTCAGGATAAATTATAGGACAATACTTCCATAATTGTATAATTTTTTTTTTTTTTTTTTGAGACAGAGTCTCGCTCTGTCGCCCAGGCTGGAGTGCAGTGTTGCAATCTTGGCTCACTGCAACCTCTGCCTCCCGGGTTCATGCCATTCTCCTGCCTCAGCCTCCTGAGCAGCTGGGACTACAGGCACCCACCACCACGCCCGGCTAATTTTTTTGTATTTTTAGTAGAGACGATGTTTCACTGTGTTCGCCAGGATGGTCTTGATCTCCTGACCTCGTGATCTGCCCGCCTCAGCCTCCCAAAGTTCTGGGATTACAGGCGTGAGCCACCGCGCCCGGCCCATAATTGTATAATTTTAAGGCTAAAAGTGACTTTAAGTGTTCTTTTATCTGCCTTTATTATCACTATCATCTCGTTCATGCTTGATTAAAATGTTTATTAAATGGCTTCTATGGGCTAAGCACAATACTAAGTAATGAGGACCCAAAGGCAAATGAGACAGATCTAGTTATTCTATGTTTCATTACATTCAAGTTCATGAAACAGATAGAAGGCAAGTAAAAGTATTAAAGGGGGGAATAAATAGGGTGCTTCCAATAGAGAATGAATGCTTAAGAATTGTGAATAATTCTAGACAGGGTGGTCAAGGAATGACGGTGGATAAATATTTCCAGTGTTGAGAAAGCCCTATTTCCAAAAGCACCTCATTCCTTGGGGAAAACAAAGTATAGAAGTTCAAGGCACTGAAGTCCAGAAAAGCTGAAATAGACTAAATCAAGTGTGGTGTGCAATGAGACTGGAATGGGTCTTGAGAAGCACATTAAGAAGTATACATTTTATTGAGAACCTACTTAAGTTGAAACTCCTAAGTTGACTTGAATTTTATAAAGTTCTTATTTTGTTATAAAGAATAAACTGGCGAGAAGCATGTTTCCATAATACAGGTGAGAAACGATTCAGGCTTGGACTTAGAGTGGTGCTAGTGGAACTAAAGGTAAGTGGATTGCTTTGGGAACATATTTAGAAAATAAGACGTAATTATTTGTTGATATTTAAGGATAAGGGGAAAAAAGCAGTCAAGAATTATGTCAGGGTTTCCAACATGAGCAAGGTAAAGGACAGTAGTGCCACTTACTGGCTGATTGGTTGTAGTTTATTACATGTTAATTATATCTCAGTAAAACTGTTTTTAGAAAGCCAAAAGGAGATTCTGTCAGACAGTAATAAGGACCATGATAGTGATAGTGCAGGCAAAGTGATTGACAGTTCCTTGCAATAGGTGATATGAATGTGGGGGATACCATTATGTACGTTGTTGTTAGGTGAGGCATCTCTGATGAAGTGAAACATAAATTTTGATCTTAATAACAAAAAGTCAGTTTTACTAAATTTCAGAACTGTTTCTCCCAAATCAAGGAAGCACCTAGTAAAAAACTTTGGTGACAGGAGGAAATCTGATTTTTGTACACACACACACACAAAAAGTATGGCTAAAGCTCTAGGACTCAAGAGTAAATGGGATCAGAGATGAATCCAGAATACACGGGGCTGTCTGGGGAGTAGACTGATACCATGTACCAAGATTTCAAAAATAATCCTGGAAACACATAAATTTTATTTTAAAAGAACAAGACTAAACAAACCAAAAACCCAGAAAACCAACTTAATTGTGTAAGCCAATTCCCATAACAAATCACTTCTTATGTATCTATTTATATTCTTTTAGTTCTGTTTATCTGGAGAATCTTAATACACCCTAGAACTTGAGAGAAAGGTCCAGTTGGCACATGGATGTGGTAATTAGAAGACATGGGATGAAGTTGGCAGAAAGTATGTAGAGTGAAAATGAGCCTGGGCCAGAGCCCTAGGGGACTCAGCGAATTTCAGAAAGAGATAGAAGAGTCAATAAGGAGCGTCCAGAACCAAGGAGATAAAAAGGAAGAGGGTGTATCATAGAAGCCAAGGGAGGAGACAGGCAACACCCAATTTAACAAGGCCATCTCAGATGGCGTTGACTGCTATGGAGAAATCAAGCAGGTTAAACAGGAAACTAAGACAGCTGGGTGGGAAGAGCACACTGGGTTTTTGTAGAAGTGTGGACAGAAGGGAGACTCAATCATGCAAATATTGCAGTAATAGTGTCACATATTGCTGAGAAGTTAAGCAAGGGCTAAAAAGTGACAGCTATTTTGTGTGATGGGAAAATATGCAGCAGTTAAAAATGTTTTTGAAAAATAATTGACTTGGAGAAATGTCTTATAATTGAAAGTGAATGCAGCAGAATTTATATATATTATCTAAATTTGAATAGTAATTTAATTGACCAGGAAATACACTGTTTTCAGAGTCTCTCTACATGGTGGGATCATAAGTGAAATGATCTGGCTCTTTGTCCCCACCCAAATCTCATCCTAATTGTAATTCAAATTGTAATCCCCACATGTTGGGGGAAGAACTTTGTGGTAGGTGATTAGACCATGGGGGTAGTTCCCTCATGCTGTTCTCATGATAGTGAGTGAGTTCTCATGAGATCTGATGGTTTTATAAGGGGCTTTTCCCCTCTTTGCTTTGCACTCTCTCTCCTGTCACCTTGTGATAGATATGTTTATTTCTCCTTCTGCCATAATTGTTAAGTTTCCTGAGGCCTTACCAGCCATGCAGACCTGTGTCAATTAAACCTCTTTTCCTTATAAATTACCCAGTCTTGGGTATTTCTTTATAGCAGCGTGAGAATGTACTAACACAACAGGTAACATTTATCATCATCTATATACTTTTCAAAATTTCTGAGGAAATGTTTAATGTATAAAAGTAAAATAGTTTTTTTCTTTTAATATAATGTTAAAAAAATAAAGAAGTAAATAACTATCCAAAAAGCTGCCACACAGATATAAATACTGTTGATGTTTTGGCAACATCCAAATATTTTTTTCTACACATATTCTTGATAGCATTCATTGAGCATTCACAATGTATAATGCACTGTGCTGAGAAGTCTTGTAGATGTGTAAGATTTTGTAATCTAATACTATGCTGCTATTGACCTGAGATACTGCATTTCCAACAAGTTTCCAGGTAATGCTGATGCTGTTTTTCTGAAGGCTATACTTTTCAATAAAATTTTTGTACATCAAAATATTGTTATATGGAGGTCTGTGAAGGGGAAAACAGTGCAGGGAGGGGAAAGATAAAAGGAGACTTGGGATTTCCTTTCCTTGAGAATCAGTTGTTGTCAGATGCTTAGAATACCTTATGTTACATTAAAGCTCAGTTGGGAGAAATAAGTAGTTAACGGTGGCCTCATAATATACTGGGGATAAATCCACTATGAAGGCAGACTACTTCCTCATTTGAAAGGTAGCAAAATTGAAAAACTTTAGTTCCTGAGTCCTTCCCATATGCATATTCCATTTTTCACTTAGTGTTTTAATTCCTGTTTCTTGCCTTTTCTACATCTATCCCATAGCATGTAAAGTATAATTATCTTCATTGTTGTATTTCCTAAATCATCAGTATTTAATTTCCTCTTTGACCCAAAGGTTATTTAAGAACATTAACAAAATTCCAAGTATGTGATTTTTCAGGGTTGAAAATTATTATTTTCTAGGGTTTTTTTTTTTTTTTTTTTGGTAATGTGGTCATGAGTGCTTTCTAGAAATATAGTAATGTTTTCTCTATATCCGAGTATAAAATCATTTAGAAGTGCTTCAGGATTTTTTGAAGAGAATGTAAAAATAAGGTAGAAAAGTAATATATATATTACACATACATTTAACTACCTTTTCTCTCTTAACTTTCCATTTACTTGGTTTATCAAAGGCTGTAACTTTGCTGGGCTGGTGGCTCACATTTGTAGTCTCAGTGCTTTGGGAGGTCGAGGCAGGAGAATTACTTGAGCCTAGGAGTTGGAGGCTGCAGTGAGCTATGATGTTGCCACTGCATTCCAGCCTAGGCTACCAAGCAAGACCCTCTTGTCTCTAAAAAAGAAATCATAAATGTTGAAGTCATAGTCCAACATATTTTTTGCTATATTCTCTTTAATAATACATACAGAAGGATTACTCAACAAATTTTAAATACATAAAATGCACTAATTTAAATGTATGTTTTAAAATAGATGTACATAAATGTACATAAGTAAAACTATCACCCAAATGAAGATACAGAACATATATTTTATATATTGTCATATTATTTACCATATAGTTTGTTAAATGTTACATCCTATATTGTATATTTTACATAAAATGTCTTGTTATGTTTAGATTCTATTTAATAAAAATGTTGCTATTTCTATGATTTATAGTTTTCATTATCTTTAAACTCTTTGATCCTTTGTTTTATACAAATGTATCTCAGGTTACAGACTGATTTTTGACCCAATTTCAATTGTAATAGGGCTATTTAACCAGTTTATACATCATCTGTACTATCAATCTACTTTTTGTTAATTTTAATGTCTTTTTGCTATTTTTCTTTTGCTGTTTTTTTTTACCACTTCTTTTCCAAACCAAACATTGGAACGTATATATTCTATTTTTGTAGTTAACACTTATTTCCATGTCAAATTTACTTAAATAAACTATATGATGCAGTAACTGCTGTTTTTCCCCATGCAACATGTACAGAAAATGAGGATGTATCCACCCCCTCCCAAACCAGTGATTTGGAAGTTTCTTTACAGTATCAGTAGTAACATTATGGACAAACTTGCTATTTTTTTCCTGCTATACTTAAAAATAACTGAAATAAAACTGTACTGTTTTCCAGTTTTGTCAGATTTGACATTCAGAATGCTGTTATTTGTCCAATCTACAGTGACAAAGCCCTTTCACTTAGGTTAAGCTTAAGAACATGCATATTTGTATCTACAATACTACATGCTAAAAATAAAACACTATTTGTCCAATATATTGAACATGTGGCATGCCCTTCCAGTTTAAATGTAAACTGAAATTTTAGACCTAGCTTACGTTTCAATTTTTGTATTTAGTTTTAATGCCCTATACATAACAATTTAAACTCTATGCTCCTTAACTAGTTCTAATGCATACCATTAATTCTTTCATACAATTGCCTCCCTATTCTTTTATTTTAATTCAGGTTCTGTTAGCTGCAGTAAATCATTCAGCAAAATTTTCAGGGAAGGCTCTTGATTGATATACTTTCCTAACCCCTGTATATCTAAGAATGTCTTCCAGTTTCCTTTGTAAAGAAATGATAACTTGGCAGGGTATATAATTCTTGGCTCAAAATTATTTTCCCTTAAAACTCTGTA
This sequence comes from Piliocolobus tephrosceles, assembly GCF_002776525.5. Classification (NCBI taxonomy): domain Eukaryota; kingdom Metazoa; phylum Chordata; class Mammalia; order Primates; family Cercopithecidae; genus Piliocolobus; species Piliocolobus tephrosceles. The sequence goes on from NC_045440.1 coordinate 91,898,250, forward strand.
GATATTGTTCCACTGTCTTCTGGCTTTTAGAATTGCAGGAGAAAAATCTGAGGTTAGTCTGACTTTTGCCCCTTTGTAAGTAACCTGCTTTCTCTCTGTGGATGCAAAATGTTTTGTCTTGAAATTCAAAAACGTCACCAGGATATGTCTAGGTGTTTCTTTCTTTTCATTAAATTTTAAAGGTACCCTGTGAGCCTTTTCCATTTGTAGATCTAGTTCGTTCTTCAATTCTGGAAAATTTTCTTCTATTAGATCCTTAATTATTGTTTCAGCTCTACTTGCTCTGTCCTCAGTTTCAGGTATTCCTATTATGCATATACTGTATCTCCTGGACCGGCCCTCTAGATCTCTTTTTCTCCTCTTAATTTCTTTTCCCCTTTTCTCTGTATTCTGTGACTATTTGTCGTTTTGCACTTACTTTAGCAATTCGATTTTGTGGCCAATCCAGCGTGCGCCCTTCTGTTAACTCTCTCAACTTCCTGGTATTTTCCAACCGCTCTGACATTACCCTCTTTATTATCGCGCACAGGTTTTTAAGCTCCTGTATTATAAGATTCTCAATCTTTCTTATATCTTCTGTTTCCATCTCTATATCCCTTCCAAGAGGAGGCATTTTCTCGATTACTTAGCGCTGTTCCTTTCTTCTGAGGGGCAGTATTACGACCTTGGAAACAATAAACATAATTTAATTCCACACAGCCCCAAACAGCCCAAAAATTGCCATTGATAATTATCGACGACTTTATTAAAACGCTTTATTTTTCTTTCTTACCTTTTCAGTTGCTTTTCTTAGAAGCAGGGACCAAAATCAAAGATTAAAGAAGGTCCTCTGAAGAACGGAATAAAACAGACGTTGAAAACTAGTCCCCTTACGTCATCTCTGCGCGCCTCACGTCAGGGCCAAGAGCCTAGCGCTTAGCTTTATGGCAGACGGGGCTCTAGCGTTCTAGTCAATTCCGAGGCTGCAAACTCCGCTTCTCCGCTCGCCGTCTGGTTCCTTCCCTGCCGCCCCGCCCATCACGGCAGGGTCACGGTAGTGCGCACGCGTAGCACCCCATTCAAGCTTCCCCTCTTTGCAGTGGCTTGGTTTAGATCCGGTGCCGCCTTGAAGGCGGGGCTGGGTCCCAGCCGTAGCCAATGGAGCCCCGGGTGAGGGTTGAGGGGTGGAAGGTGCCTACCAGCCGGTGGTACAGGTTTCTTCCAGCGCTTGTGCTGGGCTACCTGGTCCTCATGGAGGCGGTCTTGACCGAAGAGCTTGATGAGGAAGAGCAGCTGGTGAGAAGGCATCGCAAAGAGAAGAAGGAGTTGCAAGGTGAGGCGGAAGGAAGCGGGAATCTGGAAGCCGCCGCGACTGCAGGAAGGGCGCGTGGCGGGTCGGTTCTGGGGCATCTTAAGGCGTGACTTACCTGGATCACCCTAGACTTCCCCTAGTAGCAAGTGGCCTCTTCTCTCCCGCCTTCCCTGCTCCGGAGGCCCTTTAATTCCCCAACCTTCAGAGGCTTCCCCTTCTGAGGCCTGCCGCGTGCCCCCTACCCCGCGCCGCCGCATGGGTGCTGGTGTCTGAAAATACCTCGAAGCCGCGGTCTTGGACCCAGACTGGTCCCCTCCCAAACCCACTATGCCTCCCTTTTCTATACCTGCCCCAGTTACAGATTCTTGTCCCTAATGGGTGTATTTTGAATGGACTCACCTCAGTTTAGGAGGTTCAGAAAGGATAGCAGAAAGATTTAAAACTTGCTACAGTCAGGTTTTTTTCCTTCTCCTATCTCACCAAACAACCGAAACATATTCAAGATTTTGTTAATGAAGGTTTTTGGGTTTTTTTTGGTCTCAGCTTCATCTGGGCCCTTCTGTCTCTGTAGCTGTCTGTTATGTGATGACTCTTTCTTCTATAATTAGGTTTTCTGTACCTTTCTCCCCTTACTGTCCCCTTATTGGTTCCTGTTTCTCATCTTCTTTTACTCTTGCGTGTCTGACTTAATGATTTTAATGGCTTTTCAGCCAAAATTCAGGGCATGAAGAATGCTGTTCCCAAGAATGACAAGAAGAGGAGGAAGCAACTCACCGAAGATGTGGCCAAGTTGGAAAAGGAAATGGAACAGAAACATAGAGAAGAACTGGAGCAATTGAAGCTGACTACTAAGGAGAATAAGGTATGTGAAATAAACGTTTGTCGTTGCCTACACCATTTGAAAACAGCTGTCCACTTCTCTTAAATTGCTTATTATCTAAAATCATAAAATGGGTAGGGAAATGAAATCACTTAGTTATGCTCATGCATCACTTCTCATTAATGTTTTTCACAGGACAGTGTGTTTTTACAAGGGAGATCAGCAAAGACAGTGCTATACTTCTTTACCTACACTTCTTTACCTATTTACTTGCCCAAAAGATGAAGCTTCACCAAATGAAAGTTGGAAGACCAGGCATCTGATCCCAGAATTGTGACTGAATGGGATTGTAACCTGAGCAAGGTTACTTAATCTTTCTGAGCTCAAATTTTCCCACATATATAATACGATACAAATATTTCTGCTGTCTAAGCACAGGTTTTTGTAAGAATCAAGAAAGTGAATGTGAAATCATTTTTAAATTATAAAACTGCTTTATGAACAAATTGTAATGAATGAAATTTTACTGATGTTTCTTGTAAGTTGGAGCATCCTAACTTTCATAATTTTAGCTAATATTTATTTTATCGTTGGAGCTAATACATATGTGCCAAACACTTTGTTTTATATATATTATCTAATTTAACCTCAGTAACACACTGTGAGTTATTACCTATGAAGTAAGTGTACATAATCCCATTTTTCAAGTGGGAAACAGGGTTAGAGAGATTAAGAACTTTGTCCAGAAGTCATAACAGCCATTAATTGCCAAAGCCAGAATTCCAAATGAGAACTATCTTACTCCAGGAAGTGAATACTGAATTCTGTTATGGCTTTGTATAGTGTGGTATTTATTGTATGGGTTTTGGATGTGAAAGGTCATATAGACTCCACAGCCTCCATCTTTGATAGAAAGTTCTTATGTCTATGCAAAATCTTACCTGCCATACTTAAATTTTGGTTGATTTTTGGTTTGCTGTTGACAAGTGCAGCTTGTCTGTGCTATTTACAATGGTCCGTACATTAAATATAGTCTAAATTTCTTTAACTTTGTTAGTCATTATTTCCCAACTTTCCTTGCCTTTAATATACTTCATCTCCAGGTAACAAGGCATGATACTCCAGGTGTTAAATTGCGATGTGACAACTGTGGTGGTCCTAATTGTCTCCCCATCTTTTCTGTTAGTGAGATAGTTCTGTTTGCTCCCTCAGACCTTTCAATTTTGAGGTTTCTTTCCCAGGTTTCCAAGGACAAAAGTGTTTGATTCATAAGCTACATGGGATCCTACTGTTAAAACACAAACTCCCATTCTACTTTGAACTATTTATCTTTTTCATTAATTTAAATTGGTTTTCTTTTCTGAATACTACCAAAACTAATACCATTGCTTTTTTATTTTTCAGATTCATCTCTTTTATCTTGCCTATTGTCAATATAGTTGTTTGTAAATTTTAGCAGATTCTTCTGAAGAATAACAAGACTTCTAATTTCACTATAGTTGATAGCCACTCTTTGAAGTCTATCTGATTTTGATATTTTGATTATTTGGGACATAGCCTTTGGAGACTTCTGTCTCTGTGTATTAAAGGCCTTGAGTTGTTCTATGCATGTGTTATACCAAAAACTGGCTTAACTTATAGTTGCAGTAATACTAGCTACTCATCCTTATGGTTAAAAGTCTAGCATCTTTTTTTTTTTTTTTTTTTTAACTCTAGCAAGCACACATTAGCCATTTAGGATTGATTATAATATCAAATGATATTGTAAATTAAATATATTTTCTGCCTGCAGTTATCAGTTTGTAGATGGAAAAGGGTAGGGTAGGAAAAGCTCAACTTCCTACTAGAGTCAAGGATTAGTACTCATCAGATTTTGGCTAATTAAGATGGAAGAAGGCTTCTCTTGCCAGTTAAGGTTATGCAGGTGATAATGAACTGAGCCAGCACGTGACCTGTATCTTATACATACTGTCAGTAGTCAGAGAAAAGAAGAGTGTAGTGCCAAATGAATGGGCACTTACAGGAAGTACACTACTGCATTTAGATTAATGGAGTAAGCATTCTAAGAAAGAAGGAAAGCATGCAGGGATGAGCATGATCTTTGAAGGAAACTTCTTGAGAACTTGTCAAATTCTTCCATAAAAATAGAGACGGGAGACAAAACCATATTATCTAGTACAGTGTCTATTGCTGTTATTCAAATTTGAAGTGTGGGATTAGATATATTTATGATTTTCAATAATTTAATTTAAAAAGTATTTTACATTGACTTGTTAATGCTTTTTGTTTCCTTCAGATAGATTCTGTTGCTGTTAACATTTCAAACTTGGTGCTTGAGAATCAGCCACCTCGGATATCAAAAGCACAAAAGAGACGGGTATGAAAGTCATGTCACCAAGTATATAAGTTAGTGCTGTGTGTTCAATACTATCTTAGGTCTTGTTATAGGAAGAGAATGAAAAAAAAAATGATGCAGTTCTTTGTCAAGGGACTTGAACTAACATTTATTAAGCACCTGCTGTGTGTTACATACTATGCTAAGCTGCTTATATGACATCTCATTTAGTCCTGACAATAATCCTGTGAAGTAGGATTTCTTATCCCCATTTTATGGAGAAGAAAATGGTCCTAAGAGAATATGAAATAACATATTCAGGTTGCAGCTCTCATAGGAGAGTGACGCTGGGA
>NC_045440.1:91903058-91975314 GCF_002776525.5 Piliocolobus tephrosceles
AAATAACATATTCAGGTTGCAGCTCTCATAGGAGAGTGACGCTGGGAGTGAGAGAATATAAAATAACATATTCAGGTTGCAGCTCTCATAGGAGAGTAAAGCTGGGAGTGGGAGTGCAAAGTAGTTTTTTTTGCAAATATATTATCCCAGACTTAAAAGTTCAGAATGTGGGCTCAGGGGATTGTGATGCACAACCCTGGCTAAGAACTATACCATTGGGTGAGAAATAAGGATTTGAACCTAGAAGTTAACATGTAGATACATGTTCTTAGATAATTATGTAGGTATCTATATAATGGTTACAAACTTCTTAGATAATTATATAGGTATCTATATAATGGTTAATTATGAGAATTTAGAGAAGGGAAAGTTCGTCATGCTAATAATGGGTTGGAATTTGAAAGAAATATTATTTAGATAAGATATTCCAAATAGGAGAAACAGCATGCACAAAAACAAATGTGGGGATGATATATTGTATTATTGAAGAGCTATAAGGAAACTGATTTATTGGAAGTAGCTAGTTCATATCAGCATTATAGAAATGAGATTAGATAGGTAAGTCCCTTTGAATTTGAAAAAGAAAAATGATTAAATTCAGTCTTTTTAGTTACAAGTATTATTTTATTAACACTTGATGTTTTCTATGGTTTAAATGCATATTTTTAAACTCGTTTTGCATCTTATGACATAGTATGTAATTTAGTAGAGCATGGAGTTTAGTGTCAAACAGATGAGGTTTTAATTTCATTTACTATTATACTTTGGGTATGGTTCTTTAAGCTTCAGTTTCACATCTATAAAACGGGCAAATTATAGCTACTTCATAAGCTAATTCATTGTGAATGTTAAATACTGTACTATTTCCAAAGCCTTTAACACAGGCCTGGAGAACTAATGGGTCAACAAATGATAGTATCGTTTCTATATTAAGTAGTGCGTAGTATGCCTCTTAAAAATAAAACCTAAAAGCAATGTCTTTTTCTATATTAAGTAGTGCCTAGTATGCCTTTTAAAAAATTAAACCTAAAAGCAATGTCTTTTTTTGTTTGAAAGTTGATGAAATGCACAGAGTCAAACATTTCTCATTCTTGTATAGAATTTTATTCTTGAGTAAATATAATTGTGAATTTTGTAGATTCATAAAATTTAGGTCTCATGGAATCTTGGAGATTGTCTGCTTATGATATGCATTCTTTTGTGATGATCTCACAGTTGTCGTCTAGCTTCTATAGATCAAAAAGGAAAGGCAGAATTTTTGCATGCCAGTAGCATAACAAAATATTGGAATTACATCTACTTAGTAATTGAAGCATCTTATAATAGCCTATTTAATTCTGGAAAACCTAAGGGCACAAGACCTGTCTTTATCAAAACTTGTTCCTCCCCAGGTGGACCTCTGACAACAAAACAAACAAAATGAAAACTCCCTTACTTTTCTCAAAAATTTTGTTACTTTTCCCTAAGATACTGCACAACTGGAATTAATACCTTTGTCAGTTATACTCTCAAACCATTTAGTATCTTTTATAGTCAGCTGTGGAACCTCCTTTTTTGCCAGAAGCACCAAGGAATGAAAAATCATTTAATTAATGATGTTTATCTTTGGGAAGGATACAACTCTGGGAGAAAAACAGGATAAAACTTTATAAAGATTTATTTTAAAAATATCGTGGAATATTGTAGAGCATATCTCTTTATTTTTAGTCTAGAAGAACATAGTATTTTATTTAATTCAAAGAACTTAGAAGCTTTTTGATATGATAGAAAGAGTCTAAAACAGAACTTAGAAGAACTGGGTTCCAAAAATATGGAATTTGAGGGCTGGAATGAGATTGAATTCAATTTCTGTATTTTCCAACGAGAAAGTAGACCCAGATTCTCTCAATGGTACACTAAAAGTTTGATACAAACCCAGGACTGGTATCCAGCTCTTAATATTCCCTTTGAGTCTTCTTTGCTATATTACTATATCAACATGACTCTAGTTTTATTGACAATATTTTTATGATTTACATGGTATTTTCATCTTTTATATGTTTTTATTAGAACTTACTAGTGCCATTCTATCTCCAGTACTATAGCTGTAGAAACCAAAGTGCCTTGTGCTCTTGGGAAACTATATACTGCTGGAAAAAGAATTCAGTGGATTTCTTACCTAGTGCCCTGAAAAGGAAACTCAGTTGCTTTGTTCTAATGAAGCAAAGCATGAAGGGAAAAAATGAAATTATTAGAATTAGTATTTTAGTTGCTTAAACAGTTTTGCAGATAGGATAAAGTGCCACTCTTCAAGTAAATAGTACATGACATCATTAACTCCAGCTCCTGTCTGCTCCAACTTTTATTCTGATTCAGGTGCCTGGATAGAAGGAGCTCTCTGTGTTGTCCTTGGTCCCTGCTCTGCTCTTACCAGCTGTATGGCCTTTGGAAATCTTTCTGCGTGCTGTTTCCTCAGAAGAGGAAAATGAGGGGTTTTGGATTAGATGATATCTAAGGTGCTTATTCTTCCTCTCCCCTCTGAAACTTTTTTAGTCTTTTATAAAGTAATAGTGCCATCTTGTGTTTTAAGATTTTATGCCTCTGTGATCCACAGTTCTAATAAATAAAAATAAGTGAAATAAATTTCTTCCTATTACTTATATAAACCTTAAATAGGCTATGTTTTATTAGGGAGATATTACTGCTTTTCATTCAGGTAACTTAGAAATCACTTTAGGTTCATCTAGCATGGCAGATAACAGGCAAGTACTACAGGTACATGACAATAAGTTTAATTGAAACTTGCCTTCCCATTCACTTTTGTTCCAAGGAGGAATTAGAGCTAGCAGTATGGAATTCTTTACCTTTTCCTATTCTTGGCTTACCAAATCCTTCACTGTAACTTATTACTAATATCAATTTATATAACTTAGTTTTTATTTTTAAATTATAAAGCAGTTTCCCCTCGAGTGTGCAAACAATATATATGGTAGATAATTAGAAAGATGCAGAAAAACATACATACAGACATACACACATATACACCCACCCCAAAATGAAACTTATTTTGGAATCCTGTCATCTAGAGAGAAAGCACTATAAATATTTTGTGTATATTGCAGTTTCTTTTTAGTACTATGTTAAGTATAGACCTACTGTGTATTAACTATATGCCTATCCTTTTTGCCTCCAATTTCATCTCTTGACACTTTTCTCTGGCACTGTAGCTCTCTGAACTGTTTTTAGCTATGAAACATATAGTGCTTTCTGGCTTTTGATCATTACTGGTCCATCTGTTAGGAATTTTTTTTCCTTTCTTCTTCCCCAACCTTCCCTCCACACATCCTGTCTATTCTTTGTGTCACAAATCTCTCATTGCCCTCACCCCGCTCCATCCTTGCATATATTTCCATGAGAGGAGCTTATCAGACATTTTGCATAAGGAAAGCAAATTGTAGAATTTAACATGATACCATTTTTATTAAGAATTTATACATTATTTCGAGAGTATACTATATTTATTAAAATGAATAGAAAAACAACCTAGAAGGATACATACCAAACCTCTAGAGCAAGCACTGGGATGACAGTGGTGTTAGGGGAGCTTTAGTCTATCTCTTATGTTTTAATTTTTTTTTTTTACAAAATATTTGTTAATTAAATGTATGTGTATACAGACATTTTAAAAAGCTAGATAAAAAGGGTGTCTGCCTGTACCCTTCTAAAGGCTGTGTCATATTAACACGTTACTGGTGGAGTGATAAGAAGGCTGGATTAGCCTGGGTTTTAATATAATAATAATGTGCTTTATGGCCTAGGATAACTCAGTCTTAAGATAATACTTTGAAATCAGTAAGTAAAGTTTATAGAAACTTGGTGTGTAGCTTTTAAGTGGACTTTAAAGAAAAATTAGAGGGCTTTCTTAATGTTCAGTATAGAGCAAGATGTGGAAACACACAAATGTGTAAGATAGTAAGGAGCTTACCTTGTAGAAAATTCTTGAGATGATCAATGTGATAGTGCTTGTGCCAGAAGGGAGAAAAAATACCAAAAAGTTTTGAGACCTTTACATTTCCATTCCCTTAATAAATGAGAATTAGTCCTAATTATTATGTATTAACTTTCATCTATTCTCCTTTTCTTAGGAAAAGAAAGCTGCATTGGAAAAGGAGCGAGAAGAACGGATAGCTGAAGCTGAAATTGAAAACTTATCAGGAGCCAGACATATGGAAAGTGAGAAACTTGCTCAAATATTGGCAGCTAGACAGTTAGAAATGAAACAGATTCCATCTGATGGCCACTGTATGTATAGAGCCATTGAAGATCAACTGAAAGAAAAGGATTGTGCTCTGACTGTGGTTGCCTTGAGAAATCAGACTGCTGAGTATATGCAAAGCCATGTGGAAGACTTTCTGCCATTTTTAACAAACCCAAATACAGGAGATATGTATACTACAGGTAATTTATTTTTCTTTACTATATTTTATTGTTGCTTTGTTGTAGTTGTTTTTAAATACAATGCTTTCTAGCACTGAGCATGAGAAGAACCCAGATGAACCTTATGAGGAAAAAGCATCACCAGATTTAGGCAGAATTATTTTCTGTAATTTCAGTAGATGTTGGTATGTTTTTCTCTATTAAGATTTCTTAATTAGTTAGTTATTTTGTAATTATAATATGTTACTCATTTTATGTAAGATAGAAATGGGAATAAGATTAATCATTTTTGAAAAAAATGTAAGTTCATATTTGGCAAAGTGAATGAAGTATTGAAGGTAAGCTTCAGGAAGTGTATATAGGGTCTGAAGACCATAAGGAGAGAATGACTAGGAAAACCATTTTCTCCTTTTATCCTATAATTTGGGAACTTTACTTTTATTTACAATAAGCTGTAATTAGGAAGATTACTGTTCAAGTAAAACAAAGGAGTTAATAACCTGCTTTATTCTATACAATACTTTCCACAGTTAAGATAAAATATTTATGAGGAAGTAAAAAAGTACACAACTAGCAGATGAGGAAGAGAGCAAGTAAAAATCTGAATAGGTTTTGGGGGAGTAAAGAATGGAATAGAGGACTATTAGTCCTTGAGAGAAGATGGTGGGTTTGGCAGTATCCATTGGGAACAAGTCATATGGCTAGAATGGGTTGGAAAGAGGAAGGTTAAGGTTGACTTTCCTTTAGTGGAGTCTGTCCTCCATGGAGGAAAGGTAGAGAATGATGCAGAATTGATAAGAATAAGCATTGGCAGTCAAGTATGTCTCCTTTAGTTTGTATGGCTTAAGGTATCTGTTGACAGATCTCAAGAGTGACTTAAGCATATCTAATTCTGTAGTGAATTAATTTCCCATAGATGTCATATTGGAAATGTTAACTTATCTCTTGCTGTTTTAGGTCATTGCTGTTTTCTAAATAAACAGAATTTGCTATGGGACATAAAACACATTTTTTCCATATATCTTGATACATGCATAGGCAGTGTGATAAATGACTCTTCAGTCATTTATCTCCCAGATTACTAAATCATTGAAACTCCCCAATTGTGCTAGTTGTAGGGCATAGAGGAGGTGGCAGTTTAGTATGCTGAGTCAGAGAAAAACACAAAAGACTTAATTAATTATCTTTATTTATTCAATCAATATTAATTGAGGCACTGTTCTGAACACTGAGTATTTAATAGGGTCTGAGACAAACACATGAGACATATTTTTCTTTTAGATGTCCATAATTTCTTTCCCTCCATCAAGGATAATTGTTTTCCTTTTTAACATACCATATAAAAAGGTGTATGCACAAAATATACACATTGTAAATTTAGTGATTAGGTCTTTTACTTCTCAGGGCTGATCTGAAAAGCCCTTTCCTTGGTTAGAACTGATACTTATGCAGATAATGTAAGTGCTTCCAAAATAACAAGTGGAGGCACTGTTTGATGCTATCTCTGGGGAAGAAATTTCAATTTATCTGTACTTTTACTCGAATTCTCTTCATATATTTCCCGGAGTCTTACAGTATTATACAGGAATTACTTTTTTTTTTTTTTGTCTTTCATGGTATTCTGTTGGATGCAGGTTTGGGATTCAAAACACATGTCAAGATAGTGAATATTGTGGCAGTTCTGGGGGTCATTGCTTGGGGTAGAGTGAGGTAGGTTTGTTATATAGGTAGGGTATCTGGGCCTCCAACAGAAGAAGAAAAGCCCAAATGGACTCCTTTGTTCTTGGATGGAAATGTGGTAGAAAGTTGGGGCGAATTAAGTTTGGACCTGGTAGTTAGATTAGATTCTGGAGGATACTGATAAAGAAGGAGAACGTTTATAACTTGGGCATTTTTGTCAGGAATTGTGGAAACTATTAAAGGAATTTTGTAACATGAGTTACAAAAATTATTTAAGTGCTTTGTTCTGACCTATTCTCTACAGAAGAGTTTCAGAAGTACTGTGATGATATTGTAAACACAGCTGCGTGGGGAGGTCAACTTGAGGTAAGTTTGTAGTTATTCATAGTGATTGTGGGTTGTTCCTTCTGTAGGTTTTAGATGTTTCTCAGCTGATCCCAAATTCTCTTTGAAGATTCCCTTTCTTTATGTATTTGCTATTCTCAACTGACAAAGAAATAGGGAGTTAACATGATTAGGTCTGTAATTAAAGTATGTATGTTGAGGGACTGAAGCACTATTTCATTTTAAATAGCTCAGTGTTAGATCTGTGTGTTGGAGATACATATGTGTAAGTCTTTTCATTGTGATACTAGTATTGGCAATACATTTGATTTTCTGGACTTAGGAAAGTGAAAATTTTACTGAAGTAAAGTAAAATTTAGCCTAGTAGCTCAGCTGATCAAAGTCATTATTGGAAAAATATCTTTTTTACATCAGAAATGGAAAAAAAATTATATGAAATTACAGACCAAATCCTACCACAACATATTTATTACAATTGTATTTTGAATTCCTAATTGATAGTGACTGACTTACTTGAAAGCAGTAGTTGATGCATTAAATTCATATGTAAGAAAACAGTATATTCAGTCACGTAATGGAAAGTTATCAAGATTTCTTTTTAGCTCTAATTTTAAAAAATCCGACTGTTAACTCTGTTTTGTTGAAACAAATTAAAAAAAAAACACACACAGTTAAGTAGGCCAGATGATGATGAAGCAGCCTGGGTATTAGACGGGATAAGAAAGAAAGTCCTAGGTTCAAGTCCTGGCATTTTCTTCTACCTCTCTGTTTTGTGGCCACAGGGAGTCAGCCATCCTCCCAAGCTTGAGTTTCTTGGTTACTATATGGCCATAATAAACCCTCTCTGTGTACTCAGTAGAGCATTTTTGAGCATTAAGTAAGGCAGAGAGTACCTGCATAAAAGTTTGTAAGCTGGAGTGCCAGATGGATGAACCTAGGCAGTGCAATTAGTAATATATAATGATGATTAATCATCATGAATAGTCTGTGGCTCTAAATAATTCACTAAGAACTGCTTCATTTGAAGATGCAACATGAAAGTTGCTCCAAAATCTTTTTCTCAGTAGTGCTGTGTATGTGCATTTCCACCAGAGGGAACTGTATCTATTAGATTTCTATGCCTCTGAAACTCAGAAAGTTTTCATAGTGGCTTTGTTAATACATTAGGAATAGTTAAAAATACTTGAACTTCCTTAAAAGGATCATTCTTGTGAGTATTAGAGATTAAATCAAGAAATTAAGAAAAGCCTTTTAAAACATCTTTTGAAGGATACTTACACTTTTTTTTTCATCTGTGAATTCATTTGAAGTAAGAGTTGCAGTTTTCCCAATAGAGTAAATTTAAGTTATTAAAGAGAAAATCATTCTATGATTTCTGAAGTTAGAAGGCATGGTAGGATTTCCAGAGTTTGGTTCCCATCCTCTATTTTATGCTAGTTTCTTTAAAATGATATTTTAGGTATAAGAAAAATGTGCTTCAAAGGAACGTTTTTGATTTACCGCCATGCGGCACAGCCCTTTCCATATTTTTTGAAGTAATTTCTTACATTCTTTGAAAACCTCAGGAAGGACTATGTTCATCAGTAGAATGTTCTTGTAATGGGGCAAGAACATATCCCATAGTCCCCCCATGGATTGGGGCATTATGATTTTTATTTTCTTTTTGAGACAGAGTCTCGCTCTGTCACCCAGGCTGGAGGGCAGTGGTACTATCCATCATTGTTCACTGCAGTCTCAATCTTCTAGGCTTAAGCTTTCTTCCCACTCCTGAGTTGCTAGGACTACAGGCATGCACCACCATGCCTGGCTAATTTTTGTATTTTTTGTAGAAACGGGGTCTCCCTGTGTTGCCCAGGCTGATCTTGAACTCCTGAGTTCAAGTGGCTTTGACAAGTCTCGTAACCCTTTTTTTGCCTTAGATTCTAGGTCTTTAAAATAACAACAGTACCTATCCCATAAAAATATTTATTTAGATGGGATTCAGTTGTTTAAAGAAGTGAGACAAATTCAAAGGTAAATAGTTATTCTCTGTCAGATTTAAATCTCTAAAGGAATTAATACACAAAGTGTTTAAAGTGCTTGAGTGCTTGGTCATGTGTCTTTTTTTTTTTGAAACAGGATCTCACTCTGTCACCCCAGTTGGAGTACAGTGGCGTGATCTTGGCTCACTGCAACCTCTGCCTCCCAGGCTCAAATGATCCCTCACGCCTCGTTTATTTTTGTATTTTTTTGTAGAGACAGGATTTTTACCATGTTGCCCAGGCTGGTCTCGAATGCCTGGACTCAAGGGATCTGCCTGCCTCGGCCTCCCAAAGTGCTGGAATTATAGGTGTGAGCCACCGTGCCTGGCCCGTAATCGTAATAAGTCTTAAAAAATGTTAGCATTAATGTTCATTATTCACCATTATTCATCTGGCTTTAGGCTCTAATTTTATATTGTGTGGTATGAAATTACTTAAAATTGTGTATTTTAATCAGATAGAAATTCATTGATAGGGGAGTATAATTCATATATATATCTCATCCTACTCTTGCTTTGAAAATTATAGAACAGTGGTTGTCAACAGTATCTGAAAACTTAAAAAAAAAAAAAAAGTATTTTGTTCTTCCCCCCTGCCCGTTTTCTCACACTGTAATTTATTTGGCCTGGTGCTTGAGCAATGGTATTTTAAAAATCTTTTTGTTATGAACATTTTCAAGCATATTCAAAAGTAGAGAGACTAGTATAATATACCTAGTCTACCCATTGCCGCTGTTCATTAGCTGTGGCATTGATATGTTTTACAAAGCTGTTGTGCAGGCAGGACTTGAGCAGTCTCTGCCTTTGATTTAATAAATACAAGTTGAGCATCCCTAATCTGAAAATTTGAAATCTGAAATGCTCCCAAATCAAATTTTTTGAGGGCTGACATCACAAGTGGAAAATTCTACACTGTATGTGACAGGTCACAGTTCAAAACTTCGTTTCATGCACAAAGTTATTTAAAATATTCGATAAAATTACCTTCATCCTATGTGTGTAAGATATGTATGAAACATGAATGAATTTTGTGTTTAGCTTTGAGTCCCATCCTCAAGATATCTCGTGTAGTATATGCAAATATTCCTAAATCTGAAAAAATTCAAAATCTAAAACAATTCTGGTTCCAGGCATTTAGGATAAGGGATATTCAATCTGTATTATATTTATTCAACAGGTATTTATTAAGTTCCCACTATATTACCAGGCTCTCTGTGTACAGGAGTGAACACAACATATCCCTGCTGTGACTGGTTACACATTCACACATACTTCAGTAGTTTACTATTTGAATGTGATTAACATTTTTATTTTCCTTACTCATACTTTTTTTCTTCCTATAGCTAAGAGCTCTGTCTCACATTTTACAAACACCAATAGAGATAATACAGGCAGATTCTCCTCCCATTATAGTTGGCGAAGAATATTCAAAAAACCCACTAATACTTGTGTAAGTACCTAGACATTTTTACTTTTATTTTTCACAGTACAAAATAATATAAAAAATTTTAGATTATATGTGTTAAAATATATGACTTAGATAATTTTTTAAACGTCTAGCGATTTATTTTTGTGTGTGAGTTAAGAATAAAGTCATTTCTAAAGGTTATAGAATTGTAGGACTAGTTTGTATATTGTCCTGGTTTGACATTAGTAATGCTAAAAGTTTCTCAACAAGTGTAAAAGTTGAAATACATTCATGTTACTTGTTTATTCCTTAGATTTATTTTTCTTCATTTTTGAAAATATTTTACATGATTTAGAAATCTCTTCTGAAGTACAGCATGCAGGATTTGCTATTGCCTTTAGTATTTGTCAACTAAACCTATTAAGATAGTCATCAATGGCTAGGTGACAATTTAAGCTTATTGAACCCTCAGCATCTCAGCCTTTTCATTTTACCCCCAGTGTTTGAACCAGATCTTGCTGACTGCTGCCACTTTTCAAATGGTGTTGAACTCTTAGTTAATATGTCTACGTAGTCTATTGAGTGATGCCCATGTGGACTGAGTCATTCAGAATCATTGGTTTATATATATATAATAAGCATATATATATATAAAAATTACTTTCATCAAAACTGCTCATTTTTTTTTTAATTTCAGATATATGAGACATGCATATGGCTTAGGAGAACATTATAATTCTGTTACACGGTTGGTAAACATAGTTACTGAAAATTGCAGCTAATTATACAATGTTGTACAATTATGTTTTAATACAGTGTGCCGAACTGAGTATTTCTACCAAGTGTTGGGTTGTTCTATATGCTACTGAAAAACACAACTACCTTAAATCAGTTTTATGGCAAAGCTACTAACAGGTGTTTTTAGAAATATGTAAGAGATAAACTTTAACCAGTGTCGTCTTAGTGGAATTTTAAAAATTTGTAAGTTCATTGTGGAGAACATCATTCAGAGACCAAGATGGTACCCTATTAGCTGATACTTTCATTTATGTAAGATCATGGACATTCTGTTTTGTGTTGGAACAAATTTTCAATGTTTTTAATTCTCCCTTTTCCCCCATTCCTAAAAACTTTCAAAATAACCATTTCAATGTAATTTGTCTTGAAGAAGTTTACCCAATATCTTTGTCATTGCAATAATGTAGTACGGTGATGGTCAATTTAATTATTGCTTATAAAATGAACTTGATTGCAGTAAGCATGGTATTGATGAGATTAATGCAGTGAAGCTTTATTATTAATATATATAGCCTTATCAAAGCATAACTAAGAAAGTTGCTTTAATAATTAAGAATTTAAAAATATTTATTTAGATAGGATTCAGTTGTTTAAAGAAGTGAGACAAATTAAAAGGTAAATAGGTATTCTCCATCAAATTTAAATCTCTAAAGAATTAGAGATTAGTTTTTTATTTGTGTATAACTTAGAAAAGACCTAATAGATTACTGTCTTTTTAATGCATTTGTTATTCTTTGGTATTTTTTAAGCATTGGACTGGAGTTGGTACCATCATCTCTTGATTCTTTCATAACTACACATTTTCGTATTTCCTTTTGTGTTTTCTACTTTGCTTTCCTTGAAGGAACAAGCATTTTGTGGCCTTTACCTTTGCGGTTTTAGGGAGTAGCAGTGTAAAAGGTCCAAGGACACATTTACTTGAAATTCTTCCTCTTTTCTAATTTGTCTTACCAGATGTTCCCCTTCTTGCTTCATTCTCTAGGATTTGAAGAAAACCATTGCCACTTACTTTATTAACCTTATTAATGTCACCTTTCCTTCAACTCAAATATTTGAGAAATTTTATGTTACATATATGAATGAAGTTGAAAGCTACTGTTTGGAAGCTAAGACTTGTATACAGTAGTTTTGTATATGAATGGTTATTCTAGTTCAGATTTCAGGTTACTCACAACAGTATTCTTTCTAAGAGGATATATATACAAACGTCTCTCATAATTTATGTAAGGAAATATTATGAAAATGAGAGTTTTTTAGTTTGATGTATGTTTCCCAAACTAGAGATAAAACTAGAGATTTAATATCGCTTATAACATTTGAATTTTTGCCCCATGAGTACAACTAATTTTTATAAGTAAATATTGGGTTTATAATATGAAAAATGGGGTGTCAGTCTTTTCACATGCCCAGCAGGTAACAGTGTGGGAAGCTGGCAGGGTCATTGATAGCAAGTAAGTACTGCCTGAAGGCTTTCCAGTTCAAAAGATTACAAGCCATTCTGCCTGCCAAACAAATTATATTCTGAAGATGCCTGTTTTGTAATCCTTGATGTGAATTTTTAGTGTCAGAAATTTACAGAAGAATGAAATTGTAAAACACTAAATGCTCTGGGTTTATTTTGAAGTAATCTGTTACTTTAAAATTAAAATGTCAGCATTAGGAAGTAATAAACCAACATATTATGAAACCCAGTATTATAAATGTTATCTACATCTAAAGTATTCTAAAATAACTTATTGGCAGGTTTTTTCTTTTTTTCCTTATAACATTTAGAATCTTTTGTTATATGTCTATTTTTCAATTTTGTTATATTTTTAATTTAAGTGGCCAATGTGGTTATGAACACAATTTGTATGGTCAGCTTCTTTTCTTTCCTAAAACTTCAGATAAATGTCATTTTAGCTATAACCTAAAAAAGTATTTAAATAAAATGACCAATGTTAATTTAAAAGCAGCATATGCTAATTTACTTTTTCATATGATGATGATCTAATGGAAGTTACATAAGCTTTCTTTTGTCCTAACTCAGAAATGTATATGTCGGAGTTCTGAAATATGTCTTTAGCCAAGAATTTTATTCACTTAAATATGTTTACAACTTGTATAAAGCAAAAAAGAATGTGTGTAACTATAGTGAACAATATAGTTTTGCTTATATTATGTGATGTTTGCCAAAAAAAGAATAAAAGATGAATGAATTAAATCAACATTTATTTGCTTGAATTGTCATTCTTTAACAATTCGAGAATTTAGAAGTGGAGAAAACTCATTTTGCTTTAGAATTTTATCCAACCTTTACTTTGTCTTCACATATAATTGAAAATAATACAATCACAGATTCTTACGTTTTAAGGGATTTCAAATAAATATATGACATAGCTTATGCCCCAGAGTACAGAGAAATAAAGTAATAGCCATTTAAGCTATAGCTCTTAGAAATCAGGTGGAAGCTTAGAACCTTTTAGAATAATGAGTGTTTATTTAGGGTAAGCGAAAAATATTTTAAGACCCATAGATGTTAACATAAAGAATAAACGTTTGTGTGCAAGAATGTGGAGCAGTAAGAAGGAAGTTTGTGCAAATTAATGTTTTCACACAATTGTTAATATATATTGTGCCTTCTTGGTGCAGGTTCTTATGAACTAGCTGAAGGACTAGATCAGTTGATTTTCTGATAATTTATTTGGGGATTTCATGCTTTTTTTTTTAAAACTTTTATTGAACAGATGAAACGTTTTCCCTGCCTGTTAAGTTATCACATACATTGATTGTTTCCTCTTGTCTTAAGTCTTTATCTTAGTTCTCATGAGGTTTTAATTCTTAACACATGGGTCTTTTAACCCACTATTGTTCTCTCCCACTTAAGGTCTTGGAACTACCATTCAGAATTGAATGTGTCATCCAACCTGCTTTACCCAGCTTCCTTGTCTTTCTAGTGTCAGTTTACATATTAACAGTACCTACTGAGACAACCCTCCCCACACCTGTTTCTTTCTAATACCTACACACTTGTAATCACTTACTTGAGTTGTTTTTCATCTATTTTTTTTTCCATAGTGTGTTAAGTGCTTAGAAACAAGAACTTCTTGTTCACCACTCTTAAAATATCTAGCACATTGCCTGACCTGTCTGCATTGCATGCTTAAAAAATGTTTTGTTGATAGGCTTAGAATATCAGTTTAGAGAACAGGATATGAGTAAGGAGTTGCATTAGGTTAACAGACTGCTGGGAATAGAGAGATGGATATGATTTAGAATTGTGCTCACAAAAGGCCTGCTTTTTAATTTACCTTGCCCTTGGATGAATTCTTCAAGTCTTGTGGTCAGTTGAAGGGAGAAAGGGAACCCAAGAAAGCTTTATTTTTTCTTAACTTCCAATAGTAATGTTTCAGCTAATTTACCTTCACATACCAATTAGGATAATGTCTGATTTTAATAAATCTAAACAAATATAAGAATCCTATAAAATAAGTATACAGTTCAAAAAAAATTAAAACCTTTGTTAATATACTGACCATGAAGAAGTTTTATAGTTGTCTTATTTCAGTATAATCAGGATGACTAGTATGACATACTGAAACAAATTGCTGCCTTTCTATAAGGCTGCTGAATTTTTATTTCTGTGAATAGGGATGATTTATAATCTAGCTCCTTTTTCTTTGTCACTCTTGTATTGACAAAAAAGTCTTATTTATTGTTTATAATTTTAACCAAATATAGCATTAACATGGGGATCAATAACCCCAGTGCATGAGTTTGATGAACAAAAATAATGACCTCACTTTAAATTACATGAGTTTTTAAATTTTTCATTTCATTTCTTAATTTTCTATTTTAGATTTAAAGGTTACACGTGCAGATTTGTTACATGGGTATATTTTATAATGCTGGAATGTGTGTTTTTCTAGAACCCGTCACCTAAATAGTGAACATTGTACCCAATAGGTAGTTTATCAATCTCCCCTACCCTTTGGGAGTCCCCACTGTCTGTTATTTTCATCTTTATGTTCCTGTGTATCCATTGTTTAGCTCTCACTTTATAAGCGAGAACATGTGGTATTTAATTTTCTGTTTCTGTGTTAATTCACTTAGGATAATGGCTTCCAGCTACATCCATGTTGCTGCAAAGGACATGATTTCATTCTTTTTCATAGCTGCATAGTATTCCATGGTGTCTATGTACCACATTTTCTTTAATCTACCAGTGATAGGCACTTAGGTTGATTCCATGACTTTGCTATTGTGAATAGTGCTGTGATAAACAGGAGTGTAGATGTTTTTTGATAATACGATTTCCTTTCCTTTGGGTAGATAACCAGTAGTGGGATTGCTGTATTGAATGGTAGTTACATCTTTAGTTCTCTGGGAAATCTCCATACTGTTTTCCACAGGGGTTGAACTAATTTACATTCCCACCAGCAGTGTATAAGTGTTCCCTTTTCTCCATATCTTTGGCAACGTCTGTTAATTTTTGGCTTTTTAATCATAGCCATTCTGACTGGTGTGAGATGGTATCTCATTGGATTTTAATTTGCAATAAGTAAGCATTTTCTTCACTTTGCCAAATCCTGATGGAAAGATTGCTGTTTTTGAATCAGGCATTCCCCCCAGCCCCCACCCACCCCTAGTCTTGTGACTGACATCGGAAAGGCCTTATATACCTAGATCGGAGAGTTTCATCAGTGGCACTGTTAACATTTTGAGTTGGATAATTCTTTGTTGTGTCATTGTAAGATGTTTAGCAGCGGCATCTCCTTTCTAAATACCTGTGTCATCATCCTCCAAAGTTGTAAGAACAAAAAATGTCTCCCTGGGAACAAAACTGTCCCCAGTTGAGAACCACTTACTAAATCATAAGTTTTATTGCTAACGAGTTTGGAAAGTTCTAAAGAAAACCATTTAGATCACAAATTGGACACAGTAGGCAGTTAGTCATCTGCTTTACATGACTTTGGCAACTGCTTAATGCCAGACTTTACATGAATCCCCTTTGAAAAAGCTGAATGGACTTTAACTTTTTTTCCTTTCTGTTCATATTCTTACCTATTAAAATGTGTTTATTTGGCTTTTGGGATTACTGATGGTAGCGTTCAGGATAGACTGAGTTGTGCTATGGTAACAACTCAAAAATCTTGGTGTCACATACCAACATGGGAGTGTTTCTTGTATTGCTACATTTTGCAAGTTGGCCAAGGGCCCTGCTCCATGATTTTGTACTGTAGGTCCCAAACTATTGAAGCTGTCACCATCTTAAACTTTATTAGAAGAGAGCATTCTGGAGGATCTCCCTCCAGCAAGTAAATTCTGTGGCTTAGAAGAAACACATCTCATTTCCATTCATTGTCGGAATTAGTCACATGGCTTCACCTAAGTAGGAAAGTGCCCAGAAGTGCAGTCCTACCCTGTGTCCTGAAGGCAGGGAGCTGGAATATTTCGTGAACATTACTGAGCATTATTACATGTACTGGAAATCGTAGTCTTTGTGTTCAGACTTATTTCAGTCTTGACCCTGGCGCTTATTGACTAACTTTTCAGAGCTCCTGTTTACTTACATAAAATAGGAATAATAATGTTTTCCTAGTAGGAGAACTATAAAGATAAGTAGGAATGTTTCAATAATGTATATAGCATATTCTATATAATTTATGGTATTTATGAGAATAATAGTTATTATTTTACAGGTTGGTTATTGGTGTATTATATGTCACCTAAATGGGAGGCAGAAATGTGATAGGCTACTAATCTCTTGGAAAAGTGGAATTGTTAAGGTGGTTTATAAAGCAGAGCCTTGGAATGCTAGAATGAGGGACTGTTTCCCTGTTGCTCTTAGAATTAAGCATGTAGGAAATTTTCAGTAACTTATAGGATATTATGAGACCATTATGAGACCAAGAAATATCTGATATAATAAGGCAAACATTCTGATAGTATTTCTGTTTTGCTTTCTACTGAATATCTCACACTTTGATATTTATATTCTGTTTAGGATTTAGCTGTCAAGATTCTTGATTGACATAGAGGTTGTCAAGTTTGGTTTTGATATTCTTAAACTCTTTTGGTATTGTGGGTGAATTAATGTGAATTAAGGAAATACCTTTCCTAAGGTCCATAAAAAATATTCAAGTGCTTTAAAGAAATATTTTGTGTATGTTGTAATATATTTACAAAGTTTCTTTTAATTATTGCTGAAGAATGATACCCTTTGCACATGGAGCTATTTATTTAAACTTATAATTTTGAATATCTATATATATTTTGTTTTGTTTTGTTCTTTCTTCCTCTCCTCCCCCTGACTCAAAACAGTCTGTATTTGGTCTGTACCATGTCACTGAAACTGCTTCTAAGAGTAATACCAGGAACTGCTAACTTATCCTTAACTAACTGGAAATCTCTGCTGCCTTTAGCACTATAGACTACACTCTCCTTGCAGTTATCTTTTTCCACGATACTACTTGTGATGGTTAAAATCGAGTGTCAACTTGATTGGATGGAAAGATGCAAAGTATTGTTCCTAGGTGTGTCTCTGAGGGTGTTGCCAAAGAAGGTTAACATTTGAGTCAGTGGACTGGGAGAGACAGACCCACCCTCAATCTGGGTGGGCACCATCTAATTAGCTGCCAGCATGGCTAGAATAAAGCAGGCAGAAGAAAGTGGAATGAGCAGACTTGCTGAGTCTTCTCGCCTTCATCTTTCTCCTGTGCTGGATGCTTCCTGCCCTCAAACATCAGACTCCAAGTTCTTCAGCTTTGGGACTCTTGGACTTACCCTAGTGATTTGCCAAGGGCTCCTGGACCTGCATTCTTGGCTTCCCTACTTTTGAAGTTTTGGGACTTGGACTGGCTTCCTTGTTCCTCACGTTGCAAATGGCCTATTATGGGACTTCACTTTATGAGTGAATACTCCTTAATAAACTCCCCTTCATATGTATATCTATCCTATTAGTTCTGCCCCTCTAGGGAACCCTGACTAATACACTACTCTTTGCCAAATGGTTCCTCCTCCTTAGGTGCTGTTCTGGTCTGAGCCTCTTTACCTGAATGTCCTTTAGGATGTTATCCTTGACCTTCTTTTTCACACTTATGTCAGAGCTTCCAAACTGCTGGACTGAATGTGGCTCAGAGACATATTTTGTTAGACCTGTGTAGTGATTTAAAGAAAATAACAGATGTGAGGTAGTTGGTAGCATTTAAGGGGTGATTTCACCAAAAATTCATATTTCCAGCTTCTCTAAAAAAATTAGAATGGCTGTCTACCACTAAGCCAGGATTTCCTTGTGGCAGACTCAGCAAGAGGTGAGCAGTGGCTGGAGGTTTCAAACGGTTTCACCCACCACTGTCTCCACCTGGTCTGCTAACTTAAATTTACTTTCTCAGTCAAAAATACCTAGTTCCAGCTGGACATGGTGGCTCCCGCCTGTAACCCCAGCACTTTGGGAGGCAAAGCCAGTGGATCACCTGAGGTCAGTAGTTCAAGACCAGCCTGGCCAACATGGAGAAACCCTGTCTCTACTAAAAATACAAAATTAGCCGGACCTGGTGGTGCATGCCTGTAATCCCAGCTACTCGGGAGGCTGTGGCAGGAAAATCGCTTGAATTCAGGAGGCAGAGGTTGCATGCAGTAAGCAGAGATTACACTGCTGTACTCCAACCTGGGAGACAGAGCAAGACTATGTCTCAAAAAAAAAAAAAAAAAAAAAAAAAAAGGCTTAGTTTCCATGCCAAAATCTTGACATTATCTTATCCCCTTTTTGGTTTATTCCTTACTTTATTAGACTTTGTAGATGTTTAGCTTTCTTACTGCTTAGTTTATCTCAGTATTCTATTTTGTAATCTATTCATTGCTACTTTTTGTTTTGATGGACTACTTCTGTTTTCTATGTTTAATACTTGGTAAAGCTTCCCCAAAATATAAAAATATATATGTGTATTTATGTATGTGTTTTTAAGTACAATATTGAGAGATTACTCTAGCCTAGTGGTAATTAGATGCTGGTCTGTAAACTGATCTCACTGGCAGCATAACAACATTTAGTATAAGATAGTGAGATTTTCATAAAGCAAATTTAATCAATTTAAGTAAACTTATATATATGTCATCTTCTTTCAACAGAAGGGTTTAAAGTGTCCTTTTATGAATTTGTGGTGGCAGTAGTTGAGAGTGAATAAAAAAAAATGTCCTCACTTGACAAAATTAAGAGTTGGTAACTCTGTATTTCTTACAAATCTCTTTCTGTTTTAAAGTCTGTGAACCAGTAATCTATTTCCAGCCACGTAGCCAGTTTAAGTATCTCTTGTATAACATCTCCAGCAGATCTTTAGCCCCTCATTTGAGCTTCTCTAACAAGAGTGTACTCAGATATCTAAGCAATAAGTTGAAGTAGTGACGGATAAAGAAGAGTATAGTGGCAAGAAAGTGGCATCAGGGAGACAGATCTTTGGCACAGTGGGCACATGTTAGCACCTTTTATCAGTCTCAGGGGTAGTGCTTGCACACTTGAGATTTGTTAACAGAAAGTGGAGCTCTTAATTTAAATGTGTATATGAGATTGTACAACAGCAAACCATTACCTTTTACTGAGCTCTTACTGTGTGCCAGGCAGTGTGCTAAATGCTTTGCATATGTGGCTTATTTATGCCTCATGGAAAGTAGGGGTTACTATTTTCATCCCTATTTTTTAGAGAATGAAAATGAGACTTGAGGACATTGAGAATGAATAACTTGCTTAAGCTACGTAGCTAGTAAGTGACTCTAGAAGGCAGGCTAGTCAGATAGCTAGTAAGTGACTCCAAAAGGTAGGCTTTGAGAATCCCAAGACCTTTAAATCAAACCTTCCATTTCCATATTTAAAAAGAAAACTAACAAAGAGAAACCTAGTACCCTTCTTTATTACAGGACAGAATTTCTACAGCAGTTTTCAAGTATATGAAGCATCTGCTCATGTTTGAAACTTTTACCCCAAGTCTCAGACCACATTTTAAATCACAAAATAAGCTTGCCAAAACAAATCAAGTAAGTACATTGGTTTCTGCCATAACCTGTGTTTATGAACTCCTGTTTTTCATGCATTTTTCCAACTTCCAAAATTTTTAATTTGTCATGGGCCCTTGTCATATTAAGAATTAGCCAGATTATTTTGTATTATAGAATGTTAATAAATGAAACAACCCTTCTCTGCTAATAAAATTAATGATTGTTTCAATTTTAGGGTCCTTGAGTTCCTAGGATACTGTATATTTTAGCATTCTTACAGCACTTTATACTTCCAGAATAGTTTATAATCATTAGTTAGCTGTTTCCCACACAATCTCTGTGGAATAGATTGGCATTCTTTCTTGTTGTTTTACTGATGAGAAGAGAGATAGATACAGGCAATTTGACTGGCTTTCTAAATTTACACAATAAGTCAGTAACCGTCTGGATTAACATTCAACTTTAGATTCCTAGTTTTTTGCTGAGTTCACGGGCTGTTGTTGTCTCAAAAAGCTGGTGATTTTTTCAATTTACCTGCCAAATGGATTGATTTCGGGTTGCTGGGAAAGCTCTAGATGTTGACATTCCATGAGGCTAGCATGTATGGCACAGAGATCAGCAACCCTTTCATTTTCATCTGGTGTCCATAAGGAGTGTGTTTAAGATACAGGTGAAAACTCAAAGGTTTGAAAGAGCAAACTCCATCTCTTTTTCTGAATCTCTCTTTCCTAGATTCTCAGTATCTTAATAAACCTAGACCTGCATCACAGCTGTACCCTGCTAAATATTACACAACTCTCATCTCTCTACATCCTAAATTGTGGCTTATCTAATGTTCCTACAAAGAGACCAGATTCTAGTCACAGTCTTACCCAGGTTATACCTATCACTTTATATCCATCTTGTTTTCCCTATCACCTGAAATAGTACAGAAGCCATTCCTGCCTCCGGTCTTACTCCCTTAAACCATTCTTTTATGCTACTAAAGTGAACTGCCACAAATGCAAATCTGACTACCACTTTCCTGTATCACTTATATTTTTAATTTTTATTTTTTGTATAATCTGATGTTTTGACATCTTAAAAAACCTTTCTGGCTGAGGAGGGGCCGTTCCTACTGGGGTTAGTTGGTTCTTAGAGATAACAAAGGGCAAGTGCAGCCTGGAGCATGACTTTGATATGCAAACTAACCAGACCTCCTCTGTCTGACCCATACACCCTAGGAAACAATAGTCCTTTGCTTTAATCATCCCAGGGCCAGGTACCAGACCACTGGGGACCACCTCTAAATCCCAAAACCCACCAGAATTATTCACACTAGCCAGTCCTAAACTGTTTACCCTTCCCTGCTTTGTATTTTCCACAGGAACTTAAATAAAGACTCTGGCCTAGACTTTCTTTTTTTTTTTTTTGAGACAACAGTCTTGCGCTGTCACCCAGGCTAGAGTACAGTGGTGCGATCTTGGCTCACTGCAAGCTCCGCCTCCTGGGTTCACACCATTCTCCTGCCTCAGCCTCCCGAGTAGCTGGGACTACAGGTGCTTGCCACCACATCCAGCTAATTTGTTTGTATTTTTAGTAGAGATGGGGTTTCACCGTGTCAGCCAGGATGGTCTCAATCTCCTGACCTCATGACCTGCCCGCCTCGGCCTCCCAAAGTGCTGGGATTACAGGTGTGAGCCACCGCGCCTGGCCCTCTGGCCTAGACTTTCTACCCTTGCTACTCTATTCTACCTGCTGACAGTCCCCCAGTCCTTTCCCACGTGGCCCTGCGTGGCATGCCATGCCTTCTGTTTCTAGGGATTCAAGTATAAATTTTCTTCATAACTATCACTTCTTAATCACTTGATTAAAACAAATTCTGGGTATATTTTAATATACTTTCTAACCTAATCCTTATGATGGCTTCTTATTCCCATAGGATGAAGTCTCCTTATCATGGCATTTAAAAGAGGTCTTTCATGACAGGTCCTATTTACTTCTCCAGCGTCACCTCCCATCACTCCTTTCTTTAGATATATGCACTAGAATCAATTATTTATACTCCCCATGGCCTGTGTATTTCATGCCCATGAACATTTTTTTCGTGCTTTTATTTAAATGCTTTTCCACTTCACATTTACTTCATCATCTGGTTAGCTCTTTCTAATCCATTATGACTGGACCCAGCAGTCAATAGCAGGAAATCTTCCTTGAACCAACAGGTCAGACTTTTTGCCACTTTGTGTACTGACACTTCTGCTAGATCTTCTCCTTTGGCTTCTCTGGATTTTAGGGAAGGCATAACACTGGGCACAAAAGTAAACAACCTTATAGAGAGGGCTTAACCAGCTCCCATAGTTATATAAGATCAAATTCCTGTGATGAAACCTATATGCTATATAAATCTGGATATACAATTTGCTGCTACTAAGCCATGAAGTAGGAGCTTTGGAACTGAGCTTGAGTATAAGTTAGAAAGGCCTTGAAGAGACTGTTAACAGGACCCTAATGTCACTTTAGGAAGCTTTTGGTGAAAGTTTAAACAAGGTGAGAGGTATTACTGGAAACTGGAAGAAAGGTGACTCTTGTGACATAGTAGCAGAAATTTTAGCAATGCTGGAAATTTATTTTCCATGAAACAGTGGAAAATAAGTATAGCTCAACTGCATGATCTCACTAAAGAGGTTTCTAGGCACTGTTGAAGGTGCTATCTGGATTCTTCTAGCCTCTATAGCAAAAGACAAAAGGAGAAAGGCAAGCAAGAGAAAAAATTGTTCAATATGAAATAGCCACAACTTTTTGGGTTTGAAAAATACTTTCTTTCATTCCTAACCTCTCCAGACAGTGAATGATGCCAAAATTCAGCAATCTGTTCCACACAGAGCCAATCCAGGGAACTCTGAGTAAAACGATGAAGATGAAAAGGCATAACTATAAAAGGCTTTGTTAAGAACTCAGGAAGCTTGGAGGGTGGTTCCAAGATGGCCGAATAGGAAGAGCTCCAGGCTACAGCTCCCAGAGTGAGTGACATAGAAGACGGGTGATTTCTGCATTTCCAGCTGAGGTACCAGGTTCATCTCACTGGGGTGTGTTGGACAGTGGATGCAGAACAGTGGATGCAGGACAGTGGGTGCAGCCCGCCTAGCGAGAGCTGAAGCAGGGCGAGGCATCGCCTCACCCAGGAAGCGCAAGAGGTAAGAGAATTCCCTTTCCTAGCCAAGAGAAACCATGACACACAGCACCTGGAAAATCGAATCACTCCCACCCTAATACTGCACTTTCCCAAGGGTCTTAGCAAACGTCACACCAGGAGATAATATCCCACGCCTGGCTCGGAGGATGCCACGCCCATGGGGCCTCCCTTATTGCTAGCACAGCAGTCTGAGATCTAACTGCAAGGTGACAGGAAGGCTGGGGGAGGGGCGCCTGCCATTGTTGAGGCTTGAGTAGGTAAACAAAGCATCTAGGAAACTCGAACTGGGTGGAGCCCACTGCAGCTCAAGGAGGCCTACCTGCCTCTGTAGACTCTACCTCTGGGGACAGGGCATAGCCAAACAAAAGGCAGCAGAAACCTCTACAGATGTAAATGTCCTGGTCTGACAGCTTTGAAGACGGTAGTGGTTCTCCCAGCACGGAGTTTGAGATGTGAGAACAGACAGACTGCCTCCTCAAGTGGGTCCCTGACCCCCAAGTAGCCTAACGGGGAGGCACCCGCCAGTAGGGATAGACTGACACCTCACATGACCAGGTACCTCTCTGAGATGAAGCTTCCAGAGGAACAATCAGGCAGCAACATTTGCTGTTCAGCAATATTCACTCTTCTGCAGCCTCCACTGCTGATACCCAGGCAAACAGGGTCTGGAGTGGACCTTGAGCAAACTCTAACAGACATGCAACTGAGGGTCCTGACTGTGAGAAGGAAAACTAACAGAAAGGACATCCACACCAAAACCCCATCTGTATGTCACCATCATCAAAGACCAAAGGTAGATAAAACCACAAAGATGGGGAAAAAACAGAGCAGAAAAGCTGAAAATTCTAAAAATCAGAGCGCCTCTCCCCCTCCAAAGGAATGCAGCTCTTTGCTGGCAATGGAACAAAGCTGGATGGAGAATGACTTTGACGAGTTGAGAGAAGAAGGCTTCAGATGATCAAACTTCTCAGAGCTAAAGGAGGAAGTTCGAACCCATTGCAAAGAAGATAAAAACCTTGAAAAAAGATTAGACAAAGGGCTAACTAGAATAACCAACGTAGAAAAGTCCTTACATGACCTGACAGAGCTGAAAATCGTGGCACAAGAACTATATAACAAATGCATAAGCTTCAGTAACCAATTTGGTCAACTGGAAGAAAGCGTATCAGTGATTGAAGATCAAAGGAATGAAATGAAGTGAGAAGAGAAGTTTAGATAAAAAAGAGTAAAAAGAAACAAACAAAGCCTCTAAAAAATATGGGACTACGTGAAAAGACCAAATAAATCTATGTCTGATTGGTGTACCTGAAAGTGACAGGGAGAGTGGAACTGAGTTGGAAAACACTCTTCAGTAGAACTTCCCTAACCTAGCAAGGCAGGCCAACATCCAAATTCAGGAAATACAGAGAATGCCACCAAGATATTCCTTGAGAAGAGCAACTCCAAGATACATAATTGTCAGATTCACCAAAGTTAAAATGAAGGAAAAAATCTTGAGGGCAGCCAGAGAGAAAGGTCGGGTTACTCACAAAGGGAAGCTCATCAGACTAACAGTGGATCACTCGGCAGAAACTCTACAAGCCAGAAGAGAGTGGGGGCCAATATTCAACATTCTTAAAGAAACGAATTTTCAACCCAGAATTTCATATCCAACCAAACTAAGTTTCATAAGTGAAGGAGACATAAAATCTTTTACAGACAAGCAAATGCTGAGAGATTTTGCCATCACCAGGCCTGCCCTACAAGAGCTCCTGAAGGAAGCACTAAACTTGGAAAGGAGCAACTGGTACCAGCCACTGCAAAAACATGCCAAATTGTAAAGACCATCGATGGTAGGAAGAACCTGCATCAACTAATGAGCAAAATAACCAGCTAACATCATAATGACAGGATCAAATTCACACATAATAATATTAACCTTAAATATAAATGGGCTAAATACTTCAATTAAAAGACAGACTGGCAAATTGGATAAAGAGTGAAGACCCATCTCACATGCAGAGACACACATAGGGTCAAAGTAAAGGGATGGAGGAAGATCTACCAAGCAAATGGAAGATAAACAAACAAACAAAAGGCAGGGGTTGCAATCCTAGTCTCTGATAAAACAGACTTTAAACCAACAAAGATCAAAAGAGATAAGGCCATTTACATAATGGTAAAGGGATCAATTCATCAAGAAGAGCTAACTCTCCTAAATATGTATGCACCCAATATAGGAGCACCCAGATTTATACAGCAAGTCCTTAGAGACTTACAAAGAGACTTAGACTCCCACACAATAATAATGGGTGACTTTAACACCCCACTGTCAACATTAGACAGATCAAGGAGACAGAAAGTTAACAAGGATGTCCAGGAATTGAACTCAGCTCTGCACCAAGTGGACCTAATAGACATCTACAGAACTCTCCACCCCAAATCAACAGAATATACATTCTTGTCAGCACCACATCACACTTATTCCAAAATTGACCACATAGTTGGAAGTAAAGCACTCCTCAGCAAATGTAAAAGAACAGAAATTATAACAAACTGTCTCTCAGACCACAGTGCAATCAAACTAGAACCCAGGATTACAAAACTCACTCAAAACCTCTCAAATACATGGAAACTAAACAACCTGCTCCTGAATGACTACTGGGTACATAAAGAAATGAAGGCAGAAGCAAGAGCAAACACATTCAAAAGCTAGCAAAAGGCAAGAAATAACCTAAGATCAGAGCAGAACTGAAGGAGATAGGGACACAAAAAACCCTCCAAAAAATCAATGAATCCGGGAGCTGGTTTTTTGAAAAGATCAACAGAATTGAAAGACCTCTGGCAAGACTAATAAAGAAGAAAAGAGAGAAGAATCAAATAGATGCAATAAAAAATGATAAAGGGGATATCACCACTGACCCCACAGAAATACAAACTACCATCAGAGAATACTATAAACACCTCTACGCAAATAAACTAAAAAACCTAGAAGAAATGAATACATTCCTGGACACATATGCTCTCCCGGGACTAAACCAGGAAGAAGTTGAATGCCTGAATAGAACAATAGCAGGCTCTGAAATTGAGGCAATAATTAATAGCCAACCAACCAAAAAAAGTCCAGGACCAGACGGATTCACAGCCGAATTCTACTAGAGGTACAAGGAGGAGCTTATACCATTCCTTCTGAAACTGTTCCAATCAATATAAAAAGGGAGAATCCTCCCTAACTCATTTTTTGAGGTGTACATCATCCTGATACTGAAGCCTGGCAGAGACACAACAAAAAAAGAGAATTTTAGACCAATATCCCTGGTGAACATTGATGCAAAAATCCTCCATAAAATACTGGCAAACCGAATCCAGCAGCACATTGAAAAGCTTATCCACCATGATCAAGTGGACTTTATCCCTGGGATGCAAGGCTGGTTCAACATACATGAATCAATAAACGTAATCCAACATATAAACAGAACCAAAGCCAAAAACCACATGATTATCTCAATAGATGCAGAAAAGACCTTTGACAAAATTCAACAGCACTTCATGCTAAAAACTCTCAATAAATTCGGTATCGATGGAACGTATCTCAAAATAGTAAGAGCTCTTTATGACAGACTCAACAGCCAATATCACACTGAATGGGCAAAAACTGGAAGCATTCCCTTTGAGAACTGGCGCAAGACAGGGATGCCCTCTTTCACTCCTGTTCACTCCTTTTCACTCCTATTCCACATAGTGTTGGAAGTTCTGGCCAGGGCAATCAGGCAAGAGAAAGAAATAAAGGGTATTCAGTTAGGAAAAGAGGAAGTCGAATTGTCCCTGTTTGCAGATGACATGATTGTATATTTAGAAAACCCCACTGTCTCAGCCCAAAATCTCCTTAAGCTAATTAGCAACTTCAGCAAAGTCTCAGGATACAAAATCAATGTGCAAAAATGACAAGCATTCTTACACACCAGTAACAGACAAACAGAGAGCCAAATCATGAATGAGCTCCCATTCACAATTGCTTCAAATAGAATAAAATACCTAGGAATCCAACTTACAAGGGATGTGAAGGACCTCTTCAAGGAGAACTAAAAACCACTGCTCAATGAAATAAAAGAGGACACAAACAAATGGAAGAACATTCCATGCTCATGGATAGGAAGAATCAATATCGTGAAAATGGCTATACTGCCCAAGGTAGTTTATAGATTCAATTTATAGATTCAATGCCATCCCCATTAAGCTACCCATGACTTTCTTCACAGAATTGGAAAAAACTACTTTAAAGTTCATATGGAACTAAAAAAGAGCCTGCATTGCCAAGACAATCCTAAGCCAAAAGAACAAAGCTGGAGGCATCATGCTACCTGACTTCAAACTATACTACAAGGCTACAGTAACCAAAACAGCATGGTACTGGTACCAAAACAGAGATATAGACCAATGGAATAGTACAGAGCCCTCAGAAATAATACCACACATCTACAACCATTTGATCTTTGACAAACTTGACAAAAACAAGAAATGGGGAAAGGATTCCCTATTTAATAAATGGTGCTGGGAAAATTGGCTAGCCATAAGTAGAAAGCTGAAACTGGATCCCTTCCTTACACCTTATATGAAAGTTAATTCAAGATGGATTAGAGACTTAAATGTTAGACCTAAAACCATAAAAACTCTAGAAGAAAACCTAGGCAGTACCATTCAGGACATAGGCATGGGCAAGGACTTCATGTCTAAAACACCAAAAGCAATGGCAACAAAAGCCAGAATTGATAAATGGGATCTAATTAAACTAAAGAGCTTCTGCACAGCAAAAGAAACTACCATCAGAGTGAACAGGCAACCTACAGAATGGGAGAAAATTTTTGCAATCTACTCATCTGACAAAGGGCTAATATCCAGAACCTACAAAGAACTCAAACAAATTTACAAGAAAAAAACAACCTCATCAAAAAGTGGGCAAAGGATATGAACAGACACTTCTCAAAAGAAGATATTTATGAAGCCAACAGACACATTTTAAAAAAGCTCATCATCACTCGCCATCAGAGAAATGCAAATCAAAACCACAATGAGACACCATCTCACACCACTTAGCATGGCGATCGTTAAAAAGTCAGGAAACAACAGGTGCTGGAGAGGATGTGGAGAAATAGGAAATCTTTTACACTGTTGATGGGACTGTAAACTAGTTCAACCATTGTGGAAGACAGTGTGGCAATTCCTCAAGGATCTAGAACTAGAAATACCATTTGACCCAGCCATCCCATTACTGGCTATATACCCAAAGGATTATAAATCATGCTGCTATAAAGACACAAGCACACGTATGTTAATTGCAATACTATTCACAATAGCAAAGACTTGGAACCAACCCAAATGTCCATCAGTGATAGACTGAATTAAGAAAATGTGGCACATATACACCATGGAATATTATGCAATCATAAAAAAGGATAAGTTCATGTCCTTTGTAGGGACATGGATACAGCTGTAAACCATCATTCTCAGCAAACTATCGCAAGAATAGAAAACCAAACACCACATGTTATCGCTCATACATGGGAATTGAACAGTGAGATCACTTGGACACAGGAAGGGGAACATCACACACCGGTGCCTTTTGTGGGATTGAGGGAGGGGGAAGGGATAGCATTAGGAGATACACCTAATGTAAATGACGAGTTAATGGGTGTAGCACACCAACATGGCACATGTATACATATGTAACAAACCTGCACGTTGTGCACATGTACCCTAGAACTTTTTAAATGTATAATAAAAAAATAAAAAGAACTCAGGAAGGTTAAATATGCTGTCTTACCAATAAACAATAGGGTCCCTAAAAATCTTAACGATAATGTCTCACAGCAGTTTCACATGAGAACCAAAGATAGAGGTGGGCCATCCAAAAGAGATTTGTGGGTGTGGTTTTTGTTGGATGGAGTAAATTATAAACTATTTTAAAAGAAACCCATGAAGTTTTTAAATGATTTGCATCAGGTTGGATTGAAAAGGACAATAAAATGAAAAGATAAACCTTCATGCACTGTTAGTAGGAGTGTAAAATGGTGTAGCCACCGGAAAATCTGCCAGTACCTCAAAAGACGGAACACAGAGGTACCATATGACCTAATAATTCCACCCCTAGGTATATACCCACGAGAATGAAAACATATCCACATAAAAAGTTGTACACAGATGTTTATAGCAGCTTATTTGTAATAACCAAAAAGTAGAAACACTGTAAATGCCCATCAGCTGATGAGTGGAAATGTAAACTGTGATGTATTCATACAATTGAATATTATTTGACAACAAAAATAAATGCAGTGCCAGTACATGCTGTAACATGTATAAGCCTTTGTATTAGTCTGTTTCGGCAGTTCTATAAAGAAATACCTGAGACTGGGTAATTTATAAATAAAAGAGGTTTAATTAGCTCAGAGTTCTGCAGGTTGTAAAGTAAGTGTAGTAGCTTCTGCTTCTGCGGAGGCCTGAGGAATTTTCCAGTCATGGTGCAAGGCAAAAGAGAAGCAAGGCACATTTCACATGGCTGGAGCAGGAGGGAGTGGGGGAAGGTGCCACCGCTTTTAAACAAACAGATCTCACAGTAACTCACTAATATGAGGACAGTACCAAGAGGGAAATCTGCCCCCATGATCCAATCACTTCTCACCTCTCAACAGATCCCATCTCCAACACAGGATTACATTTTGATATGAGATTTGGGTGGGGACACAGATCCAAAGCATCTCAGCCATGAAAACATGCTAAGTAAAGTAAGCCAGTCACGAAAGTCCACATGTTATATAATTTCATCTATATACAATCCCCAGAATAGGCAAATCTATACAGATAAAAAGTAGATTTATGGTTGCCTAGGGTTGGGGTAAATGGGAGGAATGGAAAGTGATTCTTAAAGGCTTCAGGCTTTCTTTTGGAAATGATGAAAATATTCGAAAATGGATTATGGTGGTAGTTACACAAGTTGGTGAATATGCTAAGGAACCATCGACTTGTATAGTTTAAATGGTTGAATTAATGGTATGTGAATTTTATCTCAATAAAGCTATTATCAAAAAGGAATTAAAATGAAGAGAGGCCCTTGAACTTCTATGGACAGGAAGCAGACTGAGGAAAATATTTGGCAAACATGGGCTACATTTTATGGAAAAGGAAAGAAATTCAGAGGATGGAATCAAGAGCCCAAATAGGGGAACCAAAAACTAATCCCAGGCAGTACATGTGGGCGGGGTGCAGTCGCTCACTCCTGTAATCCCAGCACTTTGGGAGGCTGAGGCAGGTGGATCACTTGAGGGCAGGAGTTCAAGACCAGCCTGGCCAACATGGCGAAAGCTTGTCTCTACTAAAAATACAAAAATTAGCCAGGCATAGCGGCATGTGCCTGTAATCTCAGCTACTCGGGAGGCTGAGGCAGGAGAATTGCTTTAACCCAGGAGGCAGAGGTTGCAGTTAGCTGAGATCGTGCCACTGCACTCCAGCCCGAGTGAAAGAGTGAGACTCCATCTCAAAAGCCAAAAACAAACGAACAAAAAATGACAACCTTGTGCCTCATTTGATTTCAGAATTGCTATAAACCAGTGGCTACTTTGTTCCTCTGATTTTTCCTTTTTTTTTTTTTGAATGGGACTAACTATTGCCTGCCGTTTGTTTTGCCTATGTTGTATTCTAGGTACATGTGGACAGATAACTTGTCTCTTTAGTTGATAGGTCTTCAGGTCAAGATGAACTGCACTCAAGCTGAACTCAAGGAACTGCCTCAGAGGAGCTTCATCCACCTTCGTACCTAACTTAGATGACAAGATCTTTGGACCTGATGTTCTAAATAGATGAAACTTTGGGGGAAGGGGGTTTTGCAGGAAGAGTGTCTCTGTTTTGCACATGGGAGGAATGTAAACAGCTCATGGCTGCAGGGTGGATTGTGGTGGGTTTTAAAACATGTCCACAAATTTTTGGTTACTAGCCTTCAAGAGGAAGAGTCTAATTTGTCTTCCTTTGAATATGAGCTCATTTCCGTGACTTGGTTCTAATGAATAAAATGTGGTAGAGGTGATTCTGTATGACTTCTGAAGTAAAGTCATGAAAGTAATACAGCTTCCACTCCACTTTCTCTCTTGGGATGCTTAACCTTCAAACCAAGCCACCATGTTGGGAGGAAGTCCAAGCCACATTGGAGAGGCTGCATGTAGAGGCTGACCACCCTAAGGCCCTAGCCAACAAGAAGTGTCTACCACCAGATGTGGGTTAGTGAACCTTTAGATGGTTTCTGCCCCAGACTTTGAGCTGCTATAGCTGTCACTAAGAACTATAGGCAAGCCCTGCCCAGATTGAGATTTGTCAATAAAGGCCGGGCATGGTGGCTCACGCCTGTAATCCCAGCACTTTGGGAGGCCAAGGCAGGCGGATCACGAGGTCAGGAGATCGAAGCCATCCTGGCTAGAACAGTGAAACCCTATCTCTAGTAAAAATACAAAAAATTAGCTGGGCGTGGTGGTGGGCGCCTGTAGTCCCAGCTACTTGGGAGACTGGGGCAGGAGAATGACGTGAACCCAGTAGGCAGAGCTTGCAGTGAGCTGAGATCGTACCACTGCACTCCAGCCTGGGTGACAGAGTGAGACTCTGTCTCAAAAACAAAACAAAACAAAACAAAAAAACAGATTGGTCAATAAAATAAATGTTTTAGGCCATTAAGATGTGTGGTGGTTTGTTTCCCAGTGATAGATAACTGGAACAGGCAGTATGAATAGGATTGATTATATATTGAAAGTAAGGGAGAAGAAACACTCAAGAATGTTAACCAGGTTTTCTAGGTTCAGCAGATTAACAGAAAGCAGTGTCAGATTGTATTGGTTGGTTTACCCACTTAAAGCAGTAACAAATTTCCAGTTTGGACAGTGTCAGCTGGGATGCTAGCCACCCAATAGTTACTTAAGAGGTGATGATTGTCACAGATTTTTTTTTTTTTTTAAACAAAGCCTTGTGATCAGTTTGTTTTGATAGTAACAGCTTTATTATTCTTAGGAAACAAATAGTATCAAAGTAAAGAAGACGAAGTATAGGTTTGGAAGAGGGAAGGCAAACAGCAGTGATTAAGAAGCTGAAAAATTATTTTATCTGTCATTCTAGCAACTGAAAGTCACTATTAGCACCTCTTGATTTACTGTTATGATATTAATATTCATTATAATCCATTTAAAAATTTAATGATCCTTTTTTAGAATTCTGGCACTTGCTTTTACTCTCTTACTGGAAGAGGTCTTGTCTCTAATAGCATTCTCTCAGTGAGCCTTTCCTGGTCATCCTGTTTAAAATTGTAAACTTCTCATTTCCCACACTCCCTATTTCTCTTTTCTGCTTAGTTTTTTTCCCTTGGCATCAAATCACCATCTAACATAGTAGATTTACCTATCTGATTGTTTTTCTTCCCCTACTAGAATGGAATTTCCTTGAGAACAGAAATTTTTATCTTTTTCATTCACTCCTGCAACAGTGTTGACTATGTAGTAGGTGCTCAGTAAATATTTGTTAAATAAATATATACAGTGATTTCTGAATGCCAAAGGAAGGATTGATTTCTGTTCAGATCACTTTCAGTGCAGAATGTATTTTATAATGTTTAGGTTTTTGGAAATCCACATCTAAGTGTGTCACATACATGTGTAATCCTAATGCCTCTAAGATGCATCCTATCTGGGTGCTGATGGGGTTGTGATAATAATAAAATGTTACTGGCTACAGCTCCCCTCCCTCTCCTTTTTGTTCCTGTTTTAATGTTTTATTTGGAAATTTTTAAACATATGCAAAAATAAGACTAATATAATGAATGCTGATATAGTTTGGATTTGTGTCCCCTCCAAAATCTCATGTTCAATTATAATCCCCAGTGTTGGAGACGGGGCCTGGTGGGAGGTGATTGGATCCTGGGGGTGGAGTTCTCATGAATGGATTAGCATCTCCTCAGTGCTGTTCTGCTTATAGTCAGTGAGTGAGTTATCCTGAGATCTGGTTGTTTAAATGTTAGCACCTCCTTCCTCTCTGTCTTCCTCTGGCTCTGGCCATCTGAAGTGTTGGCTCCCCCTTTGCCTTCCACCATTATTGTAGGTTTCCTTAGGGCTCCCCAGAAGCTGAGCAGATGCCAACACCATGCTTCCTGTATAGCCTGCAGAACTGCGAGCCAATTAAATCTCTTTTCTTTATAAATTACGTAGTCTCAGGTATTTCTTTATAGTAGTGCAAGAATGGACTAATACAACCCCCTATGTGTCTATTACTCAGCATTAATAATTATCAACATTTTGTCAATCTTGTTTGATCAGTTTCTTCCACCCACTTTTCCCCTAGATTATTTTAAGGAAAACTCAAGATATCATTTTATTTCACTTGAAAATTTCAGTATGCATTTCTGAATGTTAAGCACATTTAAAATAAATACTACCACCATACCATTTTCACACGTAACAGAATTAATTTCTCTCATCTAATAGCCCATGTACAAATTTCCCTGAGATATTTGTATTCAATTGAAGATTCAAATACAGTCCAGACATTGCATTTAGCTGTTATTTGCCCTAAGTTTCACTTACATCATAACAGTTTTCCCTCCTTTTTATTAATGCCTTTCATTTGTTGGTGAAACCTTGTGACATGGGACCAGGGACCAGTCCTGTAGAATCTTCCATGTTATAGATTTGACTGAGTGTTTCCCTATAATGAACTTAACTTATTCTCTGGTTCTCTTTGTTTGTAAATCGTAGTTAGATCTTGAAGCCATGATTAGTTTCAGATTTAATTTTTGGGCAGGAACATTTCATAGGTGGTGCTGCTGTGTACTTTTTAATTCATTACTTCATGGCTTATAATGTGATTGTCTCAATTTTATTGATGCTAAAGTTGATTAGTGGGTTATTAACCTGATCACTTGATTATAAAGTTCCTCATCAACCTTTCATCTAATACTTTTAGTCTCCAATTATGATTTTTGCATAGCTCCATTATTTTATTAGAATTTGCAAAAATTGTGATTATTCTAAAGTTATTTTTTCTTTCTCATTTATTAGTTTTGATTCTTGTGAAAAAGAACTTTATTAACTATTAAGATATATTTAAGTACAATTTGTCGTGGAAGAGCAGAATAAATGCTTATATTTTTTCCTTTATCAATTTTCAGACTGAGTTGGTGCACTAGTAATTCCCAGTGTGAGTAATGTTTCTTTTTAAAAACTGCCATATGAACTCAGATTTTAATGTATTTTGATATGTCTCAGTCTACTGTAGATTATTTTTTTCTGATCCTTAATATTTTCCATCTTAGACTAGTGGGAGCTCCTAGAAATTCACTTCTGTGTCCTCATTAATCTCTAATGACTTCAACATTGTGGTATAAGCTATTTTAGGCTTACCTGATGCATTTCCTGCCCCAAACCTGGACCAGCTACTTTCCCTTCATATCTTTCACATAGGAAAATAATCTAATGCTTCCCCCCTTCAACATGGTGGATCTCAGAATATTCTTGCTTCTATGACACACCAATTCTGTAATTAGAGGTTCTAAAGCTGTAATAAAGAACTCTAATCTCTAATGGTTACCTTCTTTGTTTTCTACTTCTTTTCTAAGATCATGACTGAGAGATTATTAATAAAAGCATTGAGTGGTGGTAAAAACACGAAGATCATTACTTTGAATGGGAAGAAGATGACAAAGATGCCCTCAGCATTAGGAAAACTGCCTGGCCTGAAGACTCTAGTCCTTCAGAATAACCTAATCCCTAAAGTGTGCCCAGAGTTACGCACCTTGACCCAGGTGAGGAACAATGTTTTGTTGTTGTTGTTTGGTATTGAAGATGGAAAACAGGAAGAGAGAAAAAAGAGGTAAGAGACAGAACAATAACACTTCAACCTGTGGAGACTTCGATCTCTGGAGACTTAATGTGGAGTGTTGCAGGAGAGGCATCAGAAGGCTTTATCCCTTAGGGAATTCCATGTGGTAGGGAGAGGTGTTTCAATTTATTCATGTGCTCTTTGGCCCACGTCTGGAATCAGGGGACTGGGTCTCTGCCACACTCATCTTTCTAGAGGCTGTCATCTGGAAAGGGGTTGGAAACCTGGAT
Source organism: Piliocolobus tephrosceles (assembly GCF_002776525.5). Lineage (NCBI taxonomy): Eukaryota > Metazoa > Chordata > Mammalia > Primates > Cercopithecidae > Piliocolobus > Piliocolobus tephrosceles. The sequence goes on from NC_045440.1 coordinate 91,937,978, forward strand.
CTGCTCATCTACCTTGGGGGCTCACATCTGGAAGTAGTTTTGCGGATCCAGGAGATGATGTTCACCCTGGGGACTGTCCTGAAGCTTTTGCTTATGGAATGGAGAGACATTTAGGATGTAGGAAGGGAGTTCCTTTTCAATTTCCTAGGGCAGGGTGAAACTTTGAAATGGCATGTTGGCAGGGAGTAGGAAGGAAGGGACATTTATTTCTCTTGAAATAGTCTTTAAAGGAAGGTTAATATTCTAAATAAAAAATATTATTTTTTAAAGAGCAATAGCTGACATGAATGAATCCCAGATGCTTGTGTTAAACCTTTCTGCCTAACAATGTGAAACTCTAGCTGCCAAAAAACTTGAGGTTGAGAGAAGACAAGGGATATTAACTTTGTAATTTTCTTTTTGTTCACTTCTGAATTGTCATCAGCACAGGAAGAACCTATAAGCAGCTAAGGCATTGTAACTCATTAATTTTGAGTTTACAGTTCCAAAAAATAAATCTGTACTTTCTTACTTTCACCCTACCTCATTTCCTTTTAGGTTTAAGAAATTGAGTTTGTAATCTGCAGTTGTATCTTTGTAAGAAATAGGGTAACATTTACAAATTCCCCACTTCATTAGTAATTGCAGAAAGTACACTTGTAGTTACAAGACAACAAGGACTTGGAATTTTTTAATAGGAAAGAGGAGTTTCTACGCAAAAGAATTTGGGACTTGACTGAGTCATAAACCTATTCTCTCCCTCTATTTGAATTTATTTCCATTAAAGTAATACCATTGGTTACAGAGAATTAAATATTACAAAAAGTGTATAACAAGAAGCTATCTTCTATCCTACTTCCCCCATCCCCAATCCTGATCTCCATATATAACCACTTTTAACTCATCTATTTTCTTGATTTGTCTATTTTTGGCATAGTTTTTCTTCATCTTCTAGATAGTTATATTAATATATCTATTGTATATTGGCCCACATCTGGAATCAGGGGATTAGGTCTACAGGTATCTTTTACATGTAATGTTACTACACCTTTATTTCTTCCTTCATCAACTGCAGTCTCTTTTGACTCCCCACTTCATAAGATTACAGTGTCAGCCTCTGTAATCCACCTTCAGCTGTCCTTTCCTCTCCTCCCTCACAAACTCTGAAGTTTTTACTTTTATAAGACTTAGAGCTTTTATATTGTATTAAGTTATAACCATAATTAAGTATTTGTTTTGTGTCCTGGGTAACTCTCAACTTCTAAAAATATATATTACTAATAAATAAATATTCACATGGAGTCAATTAATCTATGATTCTATTTTCTTTCTTATATGCAATTTTTGTTCCCTTAGGGTTTCTAATAACCTTTCCTTTGTTCTTGTGCCTTAGCTTTATGGTGGCCTCATTTTATTTCAAACTCGAGCATATTATTTTTTTCTGTCAAATGTACTTTTCCTTGAGAGACTTCCTTCTAAAACCACCAATCTAAGTTGATTGCTATCTAGGTTTGCTAGATACCGTCAGCCAAAGATATTCCCTTTGTTGCTCTCTTAAATTGGACCCACTGTTTCCTGTATCCTGTATTTTCCTTTCTTGGCTTGCTCTCTTAGTTTTTCCAGGAGTCTCGAGAAATCATCCTAGTCTGGGTATGTGGTAGTTAAATTGTTTGATCCCTTGCATATCTGAAAATGTCTGTATTCTTGTCTCACAGTTGGTTAATAGTTGTTCAGTAAAAAGTTACAGATTCCAAAATATATTTCCATAGGAAAAAGCCCCAAGAGTCTGATTATCATTACATTGTCTTCTTGTGGCTCCCTTTATTACTTCCCTTCTTATTCTTCTATTTAGGGGTAACCTAAATGTTGACTTCTGTTTGTTCACGCTCAGTTCCTTCACCAGGGAGCTGGCTCAGCCCAGTGCTTACTTTTAAAGAGGAAATTACACCATTAAGAATTCAACTGATTTGAAACTAGGCTGCTTATAGTCTAGTCTATCTTTAAAGTACTTTAAAAGTCAGATTCAGGCCAATGGCATATGTTTAGCTGTTCATGAGTTAGTAATTTTTCTTATATAGGGTTTTGGAGAGATTGTGGAATTTTGGAAAAAAAAAACTATTTTCTGTATGTGATGGGAGTTCTAGAAGCATGCTAGATAAAATGTGCTAGAAACCCTTAAAGAGTGGTTGTAGATTATCATACAGTTCAGATGTACAGCTCCATCCCTCTCACAGTTGGTAATAAAGGGCAGATGGCCCGGTGCGGTGGCTCATACCTGTAATCCCGGCAATATGGGAGGCTAAGGTGGGCAGATTGGGCTCAGTAGTCTGAAACCGGCCTGGGCAACATAGTGAGACCTCCTCTCTACAAAAAAATAAAAATAAAAAATTAGTCAGGCACGGTGGCACGTGCCTGTAGTTTCAGAGGATTGCCTGAGCCCAGAATATGGGAGGTTGCAGTGAACTGAGATTGCACCACTGCGCTCCAGCCTGGGCTGCAAAGTGATTCTGTCTCATTAAAAAAAGGAAAGGCAGATGAAGGTTTCAAAGAAAGAGACAGCTTAGAGAATTGAAAAGAGCCCTAGATGAGAGTTTAGAAGTGCTGGCACAACTTAACTGGTTGAGCAGTTACCAGCTATATACAAGGCACTTAGTTTCTTTGGGCCTCAATTTCTGCGTAAGCATTGAGGACCATCTGTGTCTCAGGCACTCAGAACTGGTGATTCAGTGATGAGCAAAACAGATAGAAATCTCTGCCCTCGTAGAGTTTATATTCTAGTCAGGAGTGATACTGTAAGAAACAAAGAAGGAAAATAGGACGTGAGGCGGTGATTAGTGTTAAGGGGAAAAATAAAGCAGAGAAAAGGGGCAGGGCGTATTGTGTCATTCAGCTGACCTGACTGATGCCACAGAGTGTCTTGTGGGCTTTATAACTTGGTGATGTATATGTCAAAATTCAGTGATTATAATTCTTATTCTAACAGTTGTCTCTAAAATTCCCGTGTACTTTTAAAGTTAATTTGAACTCTTTCTTATGTTCTATAGTCATACCCTTTATCGATAATGTTTAAAGCTACCCATCTACCTATGACTTTTGTTTCATTTTGTTTTATGTCTACTGTGTTTATCTTTTTAAGTAGCCTTTTATCATCATACGAAGCCCAGTTTGCCCCAGTATACTGATTTTTTGGTCACATTTCCCACAGAATGTGAAGTATTAAAATAGTATTGATTTTTTTTAAGTTCCTAAAACAAAAATACTACTTTTAAATTTCTTTACTCACAAAATGGTAACAGAATAACATCAACCATTTAGTGGGAGCCAAGTGTAGTATCAGGAGCTTATCATTTTCTACAACTTGCAAGGAAATTATTACTCTCATACTGTTAATAAAACGTATGGTTCAGGAAGAGGTTAAATTACTTGTCAAAAGTCACTCAACCAGTAAATATAAAATGAGGTCTCCTTGGAGGTTGCTGTCAGCTCTATTGTTGCTCTCAGCTCTGTTGTGTTATTTATTATTCTATATATTTAGTGTGAAATTTATTAGGGTCTGGTGTTCAATTTATAGTTCTTAAAAACTGAGTTGCCTAAAGATGACTGCTTTGAACACTACATGCATTGTCCCCTCCTCCCATTTGTTTCCATATTTTTTTTTCTTTTAAGAGATGGGTCTTGCTCTGTCACCCAGGCTGGAGTATATTGGTGTGATCACAGCTTACTGCAGCCTTGAACTCCTGTGCTCAAGTGATCCTCCTACTTCAGCTTCCCAAGTAGTTGGGGCTACAGGCATGTGCCACTACCCCTGGCTAATTAAAAAAATTTTTTTTTGTTTGGAGACAGGGTCTCACTTTGTCTCCCAGGCTGGTCTTGAACTCCTGGCTTCAAGCAATCCTCCCACCTCAGCCTCCCAAAGTGCTGGGATTATATGTGTGAGTCACCCTACCTAGCCCATAGTGATTCTTGTATTATGTTTATTATTATTATTGTTATTGTTATGATTTTAGAGACAGAGTCTTGCTTTGTTACCCAGGCTGGAGTGCAGTGGCGTGATCTTGGCTCACTGCAACCTCCACCTCCCAGGTTCAAGCGATTCTTCCTCCTCAGCCTCCCGAGTAGCTGGGATTACAGGCGCCTGCCACCATGCCTGGCTAATTTTTTTGTTTTTTTAGTAGAGATGGGGTTTTGCCATGTTGGCCAGGCTGATCTCGAACTCCTGACCTCAGATGATCTGCCCACCTTGGCCTCCCAAAGTGCTAGGGTTACAGGCGTGAGCCACCGCACTCGGCCCATAGTGATTCTTTTAACAAATATTTATCATTCATTTTCTTGCATCTATGCTGTTCCCCAGGATATAGATGTGCACAAAGTGTGGTCCCTGCCTTCATGTTTGGGGATTAAATTAAATGTTTTTATATTTAAAGCCCCATGGCTGGCATATAGAAGCTTTAAATACATTTATGATTAGTGTTACCATTATGATATAACTAGCAACAATGATAAAATGAGGGGGTAGGAGTTCTTTAGTAAATAACTTACTTTAGATCCTACTTCCATTTCTCTTTGCTAATTTAACTAGTGAAGCTGTGGAAAATTTCAATCACTTCTAATGACAATGAAAAAAATGGGTTAATGTCCTATAATTTATGGTGAATGCATTTGGACTGTGGCTCTTGAAGTATGGGGATGTCAACAATTTTCAGAGAAGCACTTTGTGAATTTTGAGGGCAAAGATTTTGTTTTGTCCCTATTGCTTTTTACTTACTAACTCATATAATGTCAACATGAGTGAAAAGGAAGTAATTTTCAAAGTCCAGCTTAACCAAACACATGTAGGAGCAAAGGTTCCTCATAGGTAAAACAAATAGCCATTATCGCTAATTGTGTGCAGCATTATTGACATGCATCGTAAAGTCCAATGGCAGTGTGACAAAGTTCCCCTTAAGCTGCTCATGCGTGCAGCCGACCAGGACAAAGATATGGTCTGCCATAGCTTTTTATTTGGCCATAAACAATCGACAGTAAATAAGACCAACTCTAACCAGATTTGAGTAGTTTATAAACTTACTAATTGTGTCCTTAATCTCTCCGTTCCATACATTTGCTGTCCTTAATGACCCTTTAACCCAATCAACTTCATTCATTCATACATTAAACAACTAATTATGTGTGCCTGCAGTGGAGTAGGCACTCTACTAGGTGGTAGCAGTACAAAAAGGATCAGAATCATTCATATGTCCCTATTAGGTGTGGACCACGGAAGCCAAAGGATCGGACATCCCTGATAAAGAACAAGTTATGCAGAGGAATAGGAAAGGAATGACCATGAGCAAAGACTTCCCCTAACTCTTCCTCCCTGGGCATTCTGGTCTCACTTTCTAACCCAAGCAGAACAGAGAAGATCCATGTCCCTTATACTCTTTGTCAGCGTCAAGCCTTTCTCTTCTCCTGTCCCATTCACTTAAAATCTGTTCTTTCTTCATCAATAAGGTAATGCCTCCTATTTCCTAAGCCTTGCTCTCAAAACAGGGATTCATTATCCTGTTTTGTGTATCCTTTCCTGATACAGGGGCACATAGTGAGTACCTTCTCTCCAGGAACCGTTCACGTCTCCTTTGCCTGTGCTTTCATGCCGAGGCGTGTATTAGGTCTCCTGAACCCCTGCTGGAAATCCAGTTTCTCTCTCTGCTGGCAAGCATCTAGAAAAGACCGAGGCCTCTTCTTTCCTTCACCAGTGATGTGGAACAACTGATATACTCTATCTGTAGACCTGCCTTGACTCATCTGAAAAGTGGGCCTCGTCATTCTTAGCTCCTAAAGTTGCCATCACTGTTATCTACCTAATATAGAATGCCTTATCCATATTGGTTCCATAGAAAATTTTAGCCGAACCTTCATTAAAACTTCCAAACACTTAAGATTTTACATTTTAATTGAATGTCATTTTAATTGAATGTTAACATTTTACATTTTAATTGAATTCTAATAATTTGAAACTCTTGTCCTTCCTTCTTATGCTTTCCTTATGAAGCTTTTGATGGGATATTAAAAGGTAATGCCTTGATAATCTTTTTACTGTTAATGCCGGTAGAGAATCCTCCTTATATTTCGTGACGCTGAGCTTAACTTTGGGATTTAAGGGGCCAGCAGTAAGAGGTTGTGGGGATCTCCATGAAATATCTAGAAATTAGATAACATGCTGACCCATGGAAACTTCCCCTCAGTTTCTAGTGAAATTATAATTGTTTTGAGAAATATGACTTTGTTAGGAAGTTACTGCAAAATTAAATAGTAGCTTTGAAATGGGTAGTTATTAATATGAATAAATTCCTTCAGGAAGAGCTGGACTCAGAAGCAGTTTGGCAGTTGTATTGAATAGTGGTTTTAAGGATGCCACAGATTTATTTAAAAAAAGGTATTGATAAGAATTAGCAGATTGAACCATAAATTGAACTTCTCCCATACCTTGGCCATACACATGCTAATTCAAAAATGTAAAATCCAGTTATTATTCCCTCATTAATTTGATTCAATTACTTTTACAAAATAGCTTACAGAGCCTGACACATGTATACTATTTGATTATCGTAAATATGAATATTCACTCTTAAGGAAGTTAAAGATTTGTATTTCACATAGTAGTTCAAACCTATTTATACATTTTATAGGCAAATAATCTAATAGTTTATTCCAAAATGGTATAACCATGATTTAGTTTTGGAAGACAGTCTTCCAGATAAAGATGGACATTTAAGATTTTTTTTTAATACTTAGAAAGGTTTTATCTGGTCAGGTGCAGTGGCTCACGCCTGTAATCCAAGCACTTTGGGAGGCTGAGGTGGTGGGGATCCCCTGAGGTCAGAAGTTCAAGACCAGCCCGGCCAACATGGTGAAACCTCATCTCTACTAAAAATACAAAATTAGCTGGGTGTGGTGGTACATACCTGTAATCCCAGCGACTTGGGAGACTGAGGCAGGATAATCACTTGAACCTGGGAGGTGGAGGTTGCAGTGAGCCGAGATCTTGCCATTGCACACCAGCCTGGGCATCAAGAGCCCAGCTCTGTCTCAAAAAAAGACAGGGGCGGGGTGGGGGGGGGTGGTATCTAAGTCAAAACCAAGTAATTAAAATATATAATAAGTAGCATAGAGTTTTCTAGTGATAATTAATAGCTACAAGCATGGAATAATTAAACATTAAGAGAGGCTGTCTGTTCCAAGTTCTAGGCCGACATATGATATGCACTACATTGAATTGAATATAGGGGTTAGTGAGAATGAGCAGAAGGCTAGAATAAAGAAAGCATGCAGCTCATTAGAAGGAAATAAATCAAGCTGGAAAAATTAGAACAGATTGAGCTCAAAAGATATTTGATTTTGAAAATAAAAACTGATGTGAATCTGACTGTTCCATAGTTTGAGTCTTTACAGAGATGATCCAAGCAGACATCATTCAACTAATATTTATTGAGCAACTATTATATTCCAGATATTGTTCTTTGAATGCTAGATGAATCACAGAGAGACCCTGTCATTGGAAAATTTCCAATTTAATGGTAGAGGTAAAATATACATGTGAATCATGGAATCAACATAAATGTCCATCATTGATAAGCTGGATAAAGAAAATATGGTACATATATACCATGGAATACTATACAGTCATAAAAAATGAGATTATGGGTCGGGTACAGTGGATTGTGTCTGTAATCCCAGCACTTTGGAGGCCAAGGCAGGTGGATCACGAGGTCAGGAGTTCAAGACCAGCCTGGCCAAGATGGTGAAACCCCTGTCTCTACTGAAAATGCAAAAAATTAACTGGGCACAGTGACAGGTGCCTGTAATCCCAGCTACTTGAGAGGCTGAGGCAGGAGAATCGCTTGAACTCAAGGGTGGAGGTTGTAGTGAGCCGACATCGTGCCACTGCACTCCAGCCTGGGCGAGTAAGACTCTGTCTCAAAAAAAAAAAAAAAAAAATTGAGATTATGTCATTTGCAGGGACATGGATGGAGCTGAAGGCCATTATTTTTAGCAAACTAACACAGGAATAGAAAACCAAATACCACATGTTGGCACTTTTAAGTGGCACCTAATGATAAGAACACATGGACACATAGAGGGGAATAACACACACTAGGGCCTATCAGAGAGTAGAGGCTGGGAGGAGAGAGAGGAGCAGGAAAAATACCTAATGGCTACTAGGTTTGGTACCGGAGTGATGAAATAATCTGTACAGCAAACCCCCATGACACAAGTTTACCTATGCAACAAACCTGGACTTGTATGTACCCCTGAATTTAAAAGTTAAAAAAATAAAAAATATATATACACAAGTCCTTATAATATAGATAATAATAATTGATAATTGATAATAGAAAGTACACTGTTACACTGTGCTATGCAAATACAAAAGGAGGATGCTTTCATGGGGAAGATGGTAAATCTCAAGGGGAAGCATTAAGCATGAAAATATGTTATAATTATTGGAGAACCAAGATATTGTTAGTATTTAATGAAAACAAAATCCTGAAACACATTATTACTGCAGAAACAATAAATAATTTTTATCCAGCAAAATTAACGTCCTTCTGTGGCCATTTTTCTCATTCCATGAAAGTGTCATTCAGAAGTGGCTGTGACCTGGGACCTCAAAGCTGTGAGCTCTCTGCATGTACTTGTGCTCCAGACCCAGCTCTGCTGCTGCTCTGCATGCACTTGCACCTCAGACAGTGGCATCTCTGTGGCCCAAACACACCCATGTGCTGGACCTAACACCAATGGGCATCCCCTTGGCCACAACTTCCCCCGATAGAAGGAAAAGAGATCAGCAGCACTCCAGCACCTTTTACCGCTGAGGACCCCAATATATGCAAATCAATCAATGTGATACAACACATTAACAAAACGAAAGGAAAAAAAAAACCCAGATCATTATCACAATAGATACAGAAAGAGCATTTGACAAAGTTCGGCATCCATTCATGATTAAAGGTCTCAACAAAATAGGTATAGAAGGAATTTACCTTAACACAGTATAGGCCATACATGAAACTCCCACAACTAACGTCATAATCAGTGGGGAAAAGCTGCAGGCTTTTCCCTAACATCTGGTACAAGGAAAGAATACTTACTTCTCTACTTTTCAACATAGTACTGGAAGTCGTAGCCAACAATTAAATAAGGAAAGAAAAAGGCAACCAAATCAGAAAATAAATAATGTTATCTCTGTTTGCAAATGACATGATTGTGAACATAGAAAACTCTATAAAGACTCAACTGAGTCTACAGACTCAATGAAAAACCTGTTAGAACTAACAGATGAATTCAGTGAAGTTGCAGGTTATAAAATCAACATACAAAAATCAATCATGTTTCTATACACAAGGAATAAAGTATCTGAAAAGGGAATTAAAAAATCAAACCATTTACAATAGCAATAAAAATAATAAAGTACTCATGAGTAAGCAACCAAACAGGTCAAAGATTTATACAAGAAAAATTATAACACATCAATAAAGGAAGTTGAAAAAGATACATGTAAATGGAAAGCCATCCCTTCTTCATAGATAGGAAGAATTAATATTTTTAAAATGTCCATATTACTGGAAGTTATCTGCATATTCAATGCAATTCCTATCAAAATCCCAATGGTATTCTTCACAAAAATAGAAAAAAAATTCTAAAATACATATGGAACTACAAAAGAACCTGAATAGCCAAAACATTATTGAGCATAGACATGAAAACTAGAGGCATCATACCTCCTGATTTCAAAATATATTACAAAGCCACAGTAATCAAAACGGTATGGCTTAGGCATAAAAACAGACGCATAGACCAATGGGACAGAATAGAGAGCCCAGAAATAAATCCACATATGTATGATCAACTAATGTTTGAAACATGTGAGAAAAAGGGACCAGGAAGGAACTGTGGCGAACTGGTAGCTCATACATGCATAGTCAGTAGGGGACATTGACAATAGCGGACAGTCCATCCAGTCCCCAGCACTGGTGAATTTTTGTCACAGCAGGATTGTATATTTAAAGGTTCTGTGGAAACAAATACTTTTTTTTTTTAAATACTATGTCTATTAGTCATACCGGTTTCTGAGCTAAGAGTTTAGGCTTAATTCAGCAAATGGGATGCATTGCTCTCTACGTACTAAAGTATGCAGGAATATTTCTTTAAACTTTTCCAATCTAAATGTTTCTTAAATTTTCGCCCAAGCATCTGGGAAGATATACCAGTCTCTTAGTTTCTATCAGATATCTCCCTTTTTGTAATTTGTAAATCAAATCTAAATTCAGTCAAATAGGAGAGGAAAATAGAGTTGCTGTTGGTAACTGTGCCTCATAACTATGGTTAGTGAGTTCTGAGGGTGAAACAAAGCTGACCCTGGAGTTGCTCCTTGGCACTGCCAGCAAGACTGCTTCAAGTTCCTTGCCCGTGGTTGACCCTGCACATGGAGATCCTGCCGATCCCACTCATATTTATAGGTGTCACTCCTGCAGGTAAGCCTAACATACATGGCTCTTCACCGTGAGCCAGGTAATGAATATATATGTGTAATTTAATCATGATTTATAATCTATTAAATTTAATATCCCATGCCTAATAAGGAGTGCTTGTGAATTTAGAAATATTTGAAAAAATGAGTTAGAAATTAAGAAAATAAGCAGTTTTAAAATTTAAAAACCAGTAAAGTGTCAATATGTGTGTACGTGTATATGTGTGTGTGTGTATCAGGTGTTTACCGCATTTCTAGCACCAGGTATGGCTAACATTTTGCCCCACAGTATTTTCCTGGGCCTAAAAGATTATCATTTAATAATATCTACTGTTTGCCTGGCACTTTATTAAACTGTCTCTAATCCTTAAGACTACCCTAAGAAGTAAATGCTAGCATCCCCATTTTTATAAAGAAATAGAGGCTTAGGAATTTGAGTGACTTGTCCAAGATCACATATCCAGTACATTGCATAGCAAACAGACTGTGCTTTGCCTACTGCACAATACAGACTCAAGAGTGTGCACATGATGGGACAAGGATATTTAAAATAAGAATTCCATGTGTTGTATTCCGTTTCATTTTGTGAGCATGTGTATGTGTGTGAGCATATGTGTCTATATATATATATATATATATTTGTATCATGTGCATATGTGTGATCATTCTGAGCAATAGTGAATTCTTTTTAAAGATACGCAGTATATTATTGAAGACAGTGCAGGATAGAAGTTAGGAATATAGACCATAGAATGAACCTATGTCATGTTTCATCACAGCCTGGACTTCAGATCTCTTTTCTGTAAGATCAGGGTTATTGCGAGGTCCACATTAGACAATGTTCAGTTTGGCACAGTGTTTTATATCCTTGGCACATAATTTAAATTTAAATTAAATATTAGCTATTTGTATTGTCATTAATAGATTAATCAGTATGTTTTCTTCTTAAATTTCTTGTCTTCTTCTCTCCTACATACAAAAAAAATCACTATATGTTGAACCTAGATTCTATAATTCAAACGCATCAATGGACATTGAGATGCTTGCCTCATATCCAAGATGTAAGAGAAAGTGCACATGCCTATTTTAAGGCAGGCCACAGATAGGCTATAACTTTCAGTTATGAGTGAGTCAATACAATCAAACAAATCAAATAAAATTTAGTAAGAGCATAGACAGACAGTATTTGGAGCAAGTATACAAAGACATAGAAAAGACTATGTACAGGGAGGTTAGAAACTTTTAGGATATACTGGGTAGATAAATTTTAGGTTCATCTTTTGGGCAGCTGTTTAGATATAATCTAATAGGATTGAATTAAGGGAATTTAAGTCATAATGCATCCATTCTTTGTATCTTTTGCTATGTAATGCTACAGGCAGGCAGTAATAAGTACTAGGTTGACTGCAATGGGATAGAACTGAAAGAGGTACATCTAAAAGGATTTTTAAAACTAAAATTTGGTGGCAGATTGAATTTAGGTGGAGGGAGGGAAATATGTTCTAGGTTGCTCCAATGTTTGGCAACCACGGGTTTATGAGAAGTGGCAGAAACAGATCTAGTTTTTCCAAGAGGCATAGTCCAATTTTATACTTGGAATTTAGAGTGATCCGCTGGAGATATCTTAGAAGCCAAAACTAACAAGATCCACTTTTTTTTTTTGACAGGGATAAATGTAAATTCCTACATTAGTTAAGAAATGAATTCAATTGCACAAGTCCAGGATGTGGGATATCTGCTTGACAGTTAGCTTAGGGGTTTTTATTGGCCACAGACAAAACTAATTATTCACCAACAATGTGCCCTGTTGCTGAAAGAGTACATGCCATGTTAGGCTGCATAATAGAAGTGTTGTCATCCGCCTGAGGGAGACCTGTGGTTCCACCAGCATATATGCTATGAGAGCTGATTTCTTGTCTCACCATAGACTCCATGTTTTCAGAGAGGGTGCTCACAAAAATTAGAGAGTGGTCAGTATGGTCAGGGGTCTGGAAATTATGCCCTGAGGGAAATAGTTAAGGGGAAAATGGAACAAATTAGAGGGAATATGATAGCAATCTTCAAAACTTTGAAAGATTGTCATGTGAGAGAGAAGGAATGCAAATATTTATTATGATTGCTGTGAGAAGAATTGGGTAGAAATTTCAGAGAACATAAACATTAAAAAATTAGATATAGATAGCTAGATCTTCCTAATAAGATAAAAGTGCTACCCATTACTGGGTGTGCTCATGGAGAAGGTATATAATTGCCCACCTGCATTCTGTATGTTGGTCTAGGTGATTTGTAAAATTTCCTTCTAGGCCAGGTGCAGTGGCTCATGCCTGTAATCCCAGCACTTTGGGAGGCTGAGGCAGGCGGATCACTTGAAGCCAGGAGTTTGAGACCAGTCTGGCCAACATGGCAAAAATCCCATCTCTATTAAAAAAAAAAAAAATAGCCAGGTATAGTGGCACATACCTGTAATCCCAGCTACTTGGGAAGCTGAGACATGAGAATCGCTTGAACTTAGGAGGCAGAGGTTGCAGCGAGCTGAGATCATGCCACTGCACTCCAGCCTGGGCAACAGAATGAGACTGTCTCAAAAAAAAGTTCTTCTAATTGTTAGTTGCTATAATTCTGTGGCTCATGGGTCTGTGAGTAGCAATGGTGTCTTTCAATCTATAGCAATCAGTAGCAGTGGTGTCTTTCCATCTATAACCATACCAATTTCCAAGGGACAGAGAATACCAATAGAACTTCATTCTATATGTAAATTTTTGAAGAGATGCAAACTTTAAAGCTTATCAAATAGTTGTCCGTCTTATGAGTAAAGCCTTCCTTCAGGAACTACACATAACCATAGAGAATGTTACTAATGAAACACTGCATATACTCTTTCTGGATATCTGCTATTTCTGCAGCTCTTTGTTAGTAAAACACCATTTGAAACAACTTTGTCAAAGCATTCCAAATATCTTACATCAAATGTCATCTTCTCAGAGTCCTTCTCTAATGACCCTATCTAGTCCTGAGTTACTTTCCATCACATTATTCTGTTTTCTTTTTTTTCATATTTAAGACTACTAACACACTATTTATTTGTTTTTTTTATTTGTTGTCTGACTCACTTCCCAACATAGAAGCATTGTAGAGAGGGATCTTGTGTGTCTTGTTCACTCTTCCTCTAGCATTCAGAAATAGTACCATAATAGACATATCTTAAATGTAATTGAATTAATGAAACATCTAGATTGGGGCTTGAGGTGTTTCTGAAAGGTAACTCAATCCTCGCTACAGTGTTTCTGGACCTTTCTGTATAATTTAAGTAATCTACACTGAAGCTCTGATGTATTTGCCACGGTGACAGAGTATAAATGCTACTACCTAGTCTTTAAGACATAAATTTAAATTTATGAATTTAAAGGCAATCAGTGAATCTTCCTTTGGTTATCCTATGCTATGAACACTATTCCCAGTCCCACTCACATGATCTTAGTTTTGACTCTGAAAAACTTTACAATTTGAGGTTTTTATGTGAACCCACTTCCTCTTCTCCAAGCTACATTCTTGGTTGCAGAGCTCAGAATTTCACATGGTAGCTTTTTCCAGTCAAAGGACCATGTGGTTAATGCATTATCCAGATAAAATGTCTTTTCCTAGGTCATGTATCCATTTTACAATATCTTGGGAGCTAAGTTGGATGAGATAATCAACTGTGGTTGTCGGTCACCCTACTACATTCCCCTAGATTGCCTTTCAAAGTGACCTTTTCCTTTTCCTCAAACCTCCTAATCTCTTCCTCTCAGCAGATGACTTTGTTTCATATTTCCTTGAGAAAACAGACACCATCCTTCAGGAACTCTCTCATCTTTTCATCACGAATTCATCTATTTATCTGATCCTCACTCACCCTTTCTTACCTTCCTTCCTACTACCGTTGATGAAGAGCCCTTACTCTTATCTAAGGCCAGCACCCACCTGTACTTTGTACCTATCTCATCTTCTAAAGGATTTTGATTCTGTGAGTGTCCCCATATTTAAGGCATGAGTTTCTAATCTTTACAGGGTTATTTCCATCAGCACGTAAATAAGCTAATCTATCATTTGTCTTGGGCCAGGGGGAAACTCCAACTTCTTCATTTTCTAGTCTCCCTTTATAGCAAAAGTTCTTACAAGAATTGTCTATTAGTCATTGTCTTTGCTTTCTCACATTTTCTGCACAGCCCACTTCAATCAGACTTTCTTCCCCAACACTTCACCCCTATTTTCAAGGTCACTAATCACTTTCCGATTGCTAAATCCAGTGGTTATTTCTATGCTTTAATTTTATTTAGTCTTCCCCTGGGATATGTCCCAAATCTTCCTTCTTAAAATACTTTTTTGTTTCTTTTGCTTTTCCCTTGGATTCTGTTACACTATATATCTTGGAAATCCCGAAACATAGATTTTTGTAATATTGAGGCATTTCTCTCAGAAGAAACCTGTCTGGGAGTGAGGGACTCTGGACAGGGCAGGGAAAGAACCTGAATAAAGAGGTGGTTCCAGGAGAAATGTAGTCTTAGCACAATCCCTTCAGAGCTTTGGGGCATGCCCTGTAGCACAGAGGCAAAGGGGTTTGGCTGTTATGTCCTGGCATCTGTCATGGTCTAGCGGCTGTCTGGGAGGATGGAGCAGAGGCACAACATTCCAGGTAAAGCACTTCCTTGCAGTTAAGGGAGATTCTTCCAGGAAGGGTGCAGGAGAAAGTCCTCACAGGATAAATTCATGGTAGCTGCAAATGGAGCACTGCTCAGCTGTGGGATGCGGTGTACCAGTTGCTTTAAGTGGCCTATCTTTCCCTTCTACTTCAGCCACTCCTCAGTCACTTCCTCTGCTGGGCTCACATTCTAATCTCTTACAATCCCACATGATGTCTTTTACTTACTGAAGGCTCACAAATTGATTCTGTGTTCTTGATTACTCCAGAAAACCCTAGAATTACATTTACAACTCCTACCTGACATTGTCATTTAAAGATCTAAAAGGCTTCTTAATTTTAACTTGGATAAAACTAAACTCTTGATTCTTTGTCCCTCCTCCAAATCTGCCCTTGTCCCAGTTTCCCCATCTCAGGTGCTCAAGTTCCAAGGTTAGGTGTTATTCATGATCTTCTATTTATCTTACATCATACAACATTCTGGCTCTTCATCCAAAGTATATCCCAAACCCATCCACCTCTCTCCAGGTCCACCACCCACTACCTAGCTCAAGCCGTTGCCTCTTGCCCACACCACTGCAGTATTGCCTCTGTGTTCTCTTTGTGTTTCACTTCTTGTTGCCCCTGCAGATTCTGCTGTACAGATGCCAGGATGATCCTGTTAAAACACATGTCAAATAATGTTACACATATGCTTAAAACCCTGCAGTCATTTCCCACTGAACGTAGAGTAAAATCCCAACCCCTTACCCTGGTTTATGAAACCATATGTAATCTGGCCCAAGTATACCTTTCCAACCTCTTTTTTGGCTGAGTGTTCCTCTACCTACAGTGCTCAGCCACATCAGCTGCATCTCCTGGCCTCCTCAACCACACCAAGAATGTGCCTCCATTGGGGTCTTTATTTTGACCATTTCTTCTTCCTTATTGTCACTCACATCTCAGTCTATATATCAACTTCTAAGACAGGTTCTCCTGATCGATCACTTTCTCCTCATTCTTTAAATTGTCTCTAGAACACTTAATATTGTCTGTTATTTTTGTATTAATTTCTTTAGCCATTTATAGTCATTGGATGGTTACTTTCTTACTGTGTAAGTGCCTTGAGGGCAAAGATGTTACATGTCTTATGCACGCAATGAATATTTTTTAATGAGTGAATAAATGAATGGCGACCCACCTGCTTTAAGATATATGTATTCACTTAGAATACATATTCTGTGCAGTTTAGACTGCATATTTAAAACTGTTTGTTTATGGATATATTTCTAAGTATCAAAAAAAACCCACAAAAAAACAAAAACAAAACCAAAACTGAAACCCACCCTTCTTTATAGTCAAGATTGATTATAATCTGTGATTTCCTTTTGACATACGATGAAATCTAGTTACTATGTACCTTCATATATCTGGGCCAGACCCTTATATTCTGTAAAACACAATGACAAAAATATATCTAACTCATATGTAAGAACTTACCACATAACATGCAAAATGAGCACTGTACAGTATATACCCTCAGAAATACACAGAAAAGCATTGATAGTGTGGGAAATTACAAGCTGTTTCTTGTTTACTTTAAAAATATATGTTACCATCCCTTTTTTTAGGTGATAATTCACCATGAGTCTCACACTTCTGCACATTCTGTAAACAGAGGCACTGACTGGCTTTGTTTTGGACCAATTTTTCCAGTATAATTACATAGCAGACAGCCTTGGAGATTAGAAATGGCATCTCCCTCTGCACCAAAGGGCATAGTTACTGCCCATTATAAAAGATTCAGGGTCCCTAAACTCATTGTTCCTGTTCAGTAACACAGCCTACTTCACATCTAGGTATCTCTTTGTGTTCTTTGCATTTTCAGTGCAAAAATAGTAATATTCTGGACACTGCTATTGCTCTAAGTAATAAACAGTCCCTTTTATCTTTCCCAGGGGTCTCATGTTTTCTACCAGCATTCACGAAACTGCGGCAGGTTCACTTGTTAGCTTGTAAACTGGGTAAAATGTTGGACCTTTCACAATGCCCGACACATTCTTGCATATCTTGCCAGTCCTCGTGGAGATTTTCTTGGGCTCTCAGTACTGCTAGACTGCTGTGCATGTTTCACTGAATTTAGGCAAAAGAATGAAATCTACCTCGTTTTGGGAGAGTTCAAATAGTCACTTTCATAGGCAAATAATGGATCCCCAAAGATGACCACAACTAATCCCCCGATCCTCTGAATGTGTTAGGTTATATGACAAAGGGGAATTAAGGGTGTAGCTAGAAGTAAGGTGGATAGTCAGCTAACCTGGAGAATGGGAGGTTACCCTAGATTATCCAGGTGGACCCAGTGTAATTATGAGGGTTTTTAAATGTGGAAGAGTCAGCATTAGTGTGATGTGATTTGAAAAAGACTTAACCAGCCACTACTGACTTTAAAGGTGAAAGTGGGGCATATAAGCCAGGGAATGGAGGCCGACTCTAAAAGTTAGGAAAGGCAAGCAAACAGATCATCCCCTGGAGTTTCTAGAAATGAACACCAGCTTGATTTTAGTCAGTGAGACAGTTTCTGATTTCTGATCTCCAGAAATATAAGATAAATTTGTGTTGTTCTAAGCCACAAAATTTGTGGTAATTTTTTATAGTAGTTGTGGGAAACCAATACAGTTGCAGACTCTGGATAAAATAGCTACATGAATGTATTTTAACTTCACATTTACAATAGAGGAAGACCTCCAACATGGTAGTAGATGTATTATACTATTATAAATTAGGATAATGGTAATTCTCAGATAAAAGCACATATGCAAGTGAAACCTTTACCGTGAATTCGTAGGATGAGAAATTTCATTTTAATATCAATGTATATTTCTTTGTATTAATTTAAATAATTGTCTTATATCCATAACAAGTACTAGGTGACATTTAAATGTAAATGGCTTAAATTTTCTTCTTAATTTTTTTGGTTTTATGTAAATTCATTAATTTGTTAAAACTTCCAAGATTCCTTTTATTTGGCCTTACTATTAAAATTCTAAAGTATGCAATTGGTAATTAAACCTGAATAGTAAATTATGTTTGGGAGTAAAATAAAAGACTCTTTATATTTTGGAAAGTACAATTAGATTTTACAAAGAATATTACTATATTTTTGGGAACAATCCTGTATCACTGATTTATTGGATTACAACATCAAGGAGGAACTTTTTAACTCCCCTTATGTGGAGTTCTTCCTGGGCCTGACCAATCTGTTCTCTGTAGGACAGATAACTGTAGGGTAGATCTTGTCTACCCTCATTATACCATTTCAATAGTTTCTTTTCTAAATTTTGTGATCATACAGAGTGACATCAAAGGCCCTCCTGAGGCTGTATACATGTAATAGAGTGGTCTTATTGGCCTACATGAGATAGCTCCTTTGGGAATAGTATGTCAGGAGGACCTCAGATCTTTGGCTCTGTTTCTGTTTTCAGTAACTTAGTTCCTTTGCTGAGTGTTTAATAGTTTGATTCTATAGGTCACAAGGTTCGGATACTCTTAAGTTGCTCAAATGATTTATAAATGGATCATCCGTTGTGGTTTTACATATCCTTGGGATGGTTTGTAATATAATTTTAATGAACTTAACTGCTCTAATTAAAAGTTAAATTGTGTTTTAATTAACAAAGTGAGCATGAAGCTCAAATGAACTTTATTTATAAAGATAATTTTAGGTATAAGTGAAATAATTGTTTAAAATATTTTGAAGTTTTCTTAGGTTACATAGATATGAGCAAGGGGGCTTAAATTATTTCTTTTTTTCATTTCAAGTTGGATAATATATGAGTCTATTAAACCTCTATATGTTTGCAGTTGACAACACTAAATCTGGGAAACAACTTGTTAGAAGAAGTTCCAGAAGAGATGAAATATCTTACATCTCTGAAGAATCTCCATTTATCTGGAAATAGGATCTGCAGATTTGCACCTGGAACCTGTGGTAATTTAGTCAACAAGGAGCAACATTATAGCATCAAATTTAATCTCTCATATTTAATAATATGAGACTGAAATGAAAAAGAATTTTGCATGTTTGGTCTTTTTATTGTGGGAGGTATTTACATACTACTCTTGAAATATAGGAGGAGACAGCATTTTTTAAAAAAGTATTGTATCATATGTTTATTTACATGTAGACCTAAGAACATAAGTAAGCGTCAGTGTTAATGAATTTTCCTCTTTGTAGAATCAGTATAAAGTCAAGATCGTGAATCTGGGGACTCTTTTCCCGAGCCAGAGATAATTCTATTGGAAAGTCAAATTAAGTAAAGCTCTACCGTAGCTTTGTTCTTTTCACTTTTTATTCTGTCTTAGATATTAAGTTACACTTTTTGATCAAGATACTAAATTTAAATCAATTTTGGGATAATTTTAAAGAAAATATATGAGATCCAATAAGTAGCATTTTTTTCTTTCTTTTTCCCATTAAGTAATAATTTCTCCATTCAAGATGACGCTATTCTTATTTAATATTCCTAGAGTGGGCTTAAGGACAAATGTATGACAAAGTGGTCTAGATGGCTTTTATAGCTTTATCAACTAATGCAAGGTACTTCACCACTTTCTGTGTTGGTCCTTAGTAGTAAAACTAGAGAAATATTATAAAATTTATAACTTTCTATGAACTTTTGAGGCACAGGTGCTATATATAATCATTGCCATCTTCACACAGAGTTTATTAACCGCATTACCGCATGCAGCAATAAATTAGGGGTTATATTTGGCAAATAGCACAAGTAGACTCTAGTATTGTCTTTTTAAAGGTACTTTAAAATCTTACGTCATGTATCTTGGAAAAATATTCTTTTCCAAAATAATAGATGTAACAAACAATTATTGATACTTAAACACATTATATATGCAAAGCCATAGACCAGAATTCAGTTACAAATTTACCTTGGAAGAAAACAGTTTACACTAAAAAAGTTAAGGTCATGCAAATCAATAGATAATAATATTTTATGACCTATACTGAGGGGACAAATGTAAGTGCAACCTGATATACATGAACAATATTGAACATACTAATTTATACTAATTAAGGCTCTATAAGGAATTTTTTATCATGTTGCCTTTAAATTTGAGGTAAGTTAGGTATATATATATATCTGTATCTATATCTATATAGATATATTTTATATATGTATATAAAAATTTTTTGGAGTGCTCTTGAATGTCTTTAGTGTCTATATTTCTTTTTAAAAATAATTATTTTTTTAATTGACAGATAACAATTTTACATACTCATGGAGTACATAGTGATATTTTGATACATATAATGTATAGTGATCAGATCAGGGTAATTGGCATAGCTATCATTTCAAACACTTATCATTTCTTTGAGTTGGGAACATTCTTGATTTGGGGTTGTTGAACTTTGAAAATCACATGTGATTGACCTAAGTTATGTTCTATGTCAGGTCCTGATGATTCAAGGTCAGAAGCAGTTTGATGTCGGGGAGTTTAATGCTGCCCAGCATGGGTCTGAACAACCTTGTTGCATTACATGACCCTGTTTCCCTGACCAGAGCAGATTGATCAGGGCTGGAGTTGTGTTCCAAGCTAAGCTTGTCATATTTTCTCTTTCTTGGGAATTGTGATAGAGTCTAAAACAGTTTGATTGGTTTGAGATAATTACATGACCTTAGGCAGAGGTTGCAAACCGGTGGCCCCTGGGCTGAATCTGGTTCATAAGTAAGTTGATTCTATTTTGTTGGCCTTTACACATCTTTGAATTAGGTGCTCATGTTTTCAAATCAGGAGAGTTCACATAGAAGTCTGGATCTCTGGCTCTTTTTAAATATCTCTTTTAAAAAAGAAAGATTTAGCAACACCGCAGTTGCATTCCCATGTGACAATTACCAGAGCTGGCTGAATGGTGCTGGCCCTGTCTGACATGGCATGGGATTATCATTTTGATTCCAGTGGACAAGTGAGTTTGAAAGCTCTGTCTTCCCTGTCTGTGAACATTCAAATTCAGAAGTTGTAATATGGTTATGAGTACATAGAAAAATAGAGCAAACATGTTCAAAAGAGAGAATGGAGGGAGGAAAGACAGTGCGAGTAAGATATTATAAATACGAAAATGAGAGAAGCTGTAATGAAGAACTAAACTATATTTTCTGCAGAGATATTCAGACAGTACATTCTTAGGATCTGAGTGCCTTTTAGCTTCTGATTCCAGTTTGTGATGAGCCTAGTTGCATCCTCATTCCTCAGGAACAGTGATGTGAGTTAGATCTGTAACTTTGCGATAAATCACTCCTTTTTGCTTTAGCTAGTTTAAGAGGGTTTCTGTTACCACCACCAAAAGAGCCTTGGCCAAGGCAAGAACCAGAAGGAAAATAAAGGTATGTAGAAAAGTAGAAAGTGACTAACAGATGGCTAAAGTGACTAAAATTATTTTTCTAACAGATGGCTTACAAAATTTAATCCTGCTTAATCTGAACAACAATCATCTTATGCAGCTTCCTCAAGAAGTCAGCAGGTAATTTTGTTTATAGCAAGACTTGGTTAACAATCACGCCCCTCCTCTATCCCCACCCTGGTCATTTGAAAGCGTTATGCCTAGCAACAAGTCCCTGTGGGATTTATACATAGCAAAGAGGGATCTGAAGGCCTGAGGCAAGCCACTAATTTTAAGCAGATGATTCTTTAAACACTTTGGAGAAATGAGAAACAGCATGACTTGGTAATCTTTAGTGTAAACATTGGACTTTGAAACATAAAGTTCTAAAGCTGATGGTCTCATTGATTTCCCAGCTCCGAGGTTCTTGGAGCTTGAATAGCCACAGAATTGGGCACATTAAATGTTATTTTGCATGTGTATTGTAAACCATTTTGAGCTTGATGGAAAAGGTAATATAAAAACTAAGGATTTAAAACTGCGATGTCATTTTCGTTTTTAAAAACCCCACATTCTATTGTCATTAACCAAAAAAAAAAAAAAAAAAAAAAGCTGTTTTTCCTTATCCTGCACATCTGCACAGACAGAATGCCTTTCTGGAGCCAGCTGAGAGCCTTGTCCTTCTGTAGGCAAAACATGCTCTTGGGCTTTTCCTCTGACAGATGGAGCGAGAACTCCGTTCAGGTTTACTTTGGAGACTCCCTTTATTGCCTGTTGAGCAGAAACAGATGTATCACGGAGCAAGAGCATCCAGAGTTTTAAAAGAGAATACAAAACTTTGAACAGTCCTCAACACGGAGCTCTCTGCAGCACCTAACATCTATTCCAATTTACTTATCTGTACCTCTAGCCAATGCATTAGTTTTTTCCAAATATATTTTTATAAGGAAAGCAGTATTTTAAGTCAGAGCAACTAGAAAAGAATTGAATCAATCTAATTTCTATAGAAGATAAATATTTGCAGCAATGAAAATGCCATGCTAATAGTTGTCTGCTTGCTTTTCTATTAATTCAGCTTATCAATCGATTTATATATTGATGATTATATAATTTAAAAAATCCCTTGGGAGATCTCGTGAATGAGGTTCAGGGCATATCTCAGTGCAACTAGATGTATGCCTTTGGGCAAGTAAGTTAACTGCTTTGAACTGCTGCTTTCTCATCTCTAAAGAAAGAATTTTGAATAGATGAACCTCAAAGTTTTTGCAGCTATAACATCTTATGATTTTACAATTTCATACACTTATCTCTGTTTGTAATACAAGTTACAATATTCAAGGAATCATGTAAATCTAAGGGAGTATGTTACAAAGATGAAAGAATGCTTTCACTGAAAAAAGTAGGATTGCAAAGTGTATAGTTCTATTCTGTTTTATAGTTAACTCTGGGTTGTCTGTATTCTGGCCGTATCCTAGATATTGAGTAATTGATCATCTCTCTAAGCAGAATTCCATTTTCGGAGTCAAGGAAAGTTTCTTCACCTTCCTGTATCTTAACATCTTCATCTGCAAAATGAGGATGATGATAGTGTTTTCTTCATTGGATTGTTTTGATGGTTAAGCGAATTCATACAATATATTTAGGGTTGAGCCTGGGACATAAAAGGTATTAGGGTTGAGTAAGTGCTCAACGGATGTTAGCTTTTATTATTATTGGCTATTATTTTTAGTCTAGCTTCTTTCCATTTCCTTTGTTTACTCATTTCCAGAGACAAAAGAATGACTTCTTAGTGGATTTGGGCGAAGCATTGAGCGCGTGTAGTTTGACATTCTCCTCTTGCCCTGCCATGAAGTAAGCAGCAGCCTCAGCAGGAAAGGCTGTGAAGGGGTGGAATATTTAATACAGAGGAGGGCTAGCAGGGACTCAGAGTGATCGTGTCAGCTCTGTGCTGATGTTTAATTTCCTTCTCTCTAAATCCTATATCTTATTTCTCAGTTTATTTAGAACTTAGGAGAGGGAAAAGGGAGTTTTGATTTTTGGCTTGTTTAAACTACAGAACATCAGTTCATGGACTTGGAGTCAAATTTGGGCAGGTAAGAGTTTTACACCTAAACAACTCTGTCATGGGCAGCACTGCGCAGGCACAGGAGGAGGACAGCATGGGCATCCTGGTGACAGAATGAGTCTGGAAGACAGCAAGAGAGAGAGAGCAAGGGACTAAGTCGGCAGGCTTAGTTCTTTCTCCAAATTTGTCCATCAGTGAAGTTGTTCTTCAATCTCCTGGGGAAGACAGATGTCAGGGAGAAGCTGCAAGTGTATCTCCTGCAGATGTTCTTTGGAAAAGTAGAACATCTCCCTGCTTTGTGGAAACAGGAACAATGGCAGATGTTTGTTTCTCTCCCTCCTCTTTACTGACACAAATGAATGATGGACAAATGAACAATAGGATCTGAGCTCATTTTATTGCCTTGAAATAACAAAAAAGATGAAAAACCAACTCCCATGAAATAGTAAATCAGATATAATAAAAATAATGATTATAAAAATGATTAATGAGGAAAATTCCCCCTTTCCCCACAGGACCTGCTCCACACATTTTCACTCCATTTCAGTGCTGAGTTGTCCTTCTTTGACCCTTTATACTGCGAAGAACTTCACTTCCTGTTTTCCTGAGAAATTTGAGCTCCCCCAATTCCCTTCTTTCCAGCCTCTTTCTCTCCATTGTTCTATTTCTTTCCTCTCTCTCTTGCTTCCTTGTTATCTCTCTCTAAAGTGTCCTGTGTATATTGCGTTTGCTTCCTGTGCAACACATTGTAAATTCTCTTCTGTCTTTTCCATTCTTTTTTTAAAAATTATTATTATACTTTAAGTTCTAGGGTACATGTGCACAACGTGCAGGTTTGTTACATATGTATACATGTACCATGTTGGTGTGCTGTACCCATTAACTCATCATTTACATTAGGTATATCTCCTAATGCTATTCCTCTTCCCTCTCCCCACCCCACGACGGGCCCTGGTGTGTGATGTTCCCCTTCCTATGTCCAAGTGTTCTCATTGTTCAGTTCCCAGCTATGAGGGAGAACATGCAGTGTTTGGTTTTCTGTTCTTACAATAGTTTGCGGAGAATGATGGTTTCCAGCTGCATCCATGTCCCTACAAAAGACATGAACTCATTCTTTTTTATGGCTGCATAGTATTCCATGGTGTATATGTGCCACATTTTCTTAATCCAGTCTGTCATTGACGGACATTTGGGTTAGTTCCAAGTCTTTGCTATTGTGAATAGTGCTGAAATAAGCATACGTGTGCATGTGTCTTTATAGCAGCATAATTTATAATCCTTTGGGTGTATACCCAGTAATGGGATGGCTGGGTC
Organism: Piliocolobus tephrosceles; assembly: GCF_002776525.5. Lineage (NCBI taxonomy): Eukaryota > Metazoa > Chordata > Mammalia > Primates > Cercopithecidae > Piliocolobus > Piliocolobus tephrosceles. The sequence continues at coordinate 91,962,897 of NC_045440.1, forward strand.
AAATGGTATTTCTAGTTCTAGATCCTTGAGGAATTGCCACACTGTCTTCCACAATGGTTGAACTAGTTTACAGTTCCATCAACAGTGTAAAAGTTTTCCTATTTCTCCACATCCTCTCCAGCACCTATAGTTTCCTGACTTTTTAATGATTGCCATGCTAACTGGTGTGAGTTGGTGTCTCATTATGGTTTTGATTTGCATTTCTCTGATGGCGAGTGATGATGAGCTTTTTTTCATGTGTCTGTTGGCTTCATAAATATCTTCTTTTGAGAAGTATCTTTTCATATCCTTTGCCCACTTTTTGAAGAGGTTGTTTGTTTTTTTCTTGTAAATTTGTTTGAGTTCTTTGTAGGTTCTGGATATTAGCCCTTTGTCAGATGAGTAGATTGCAAAAATTTTCTCCCATTCTGTAGGTTGCCTGTTCACTCTGATGGTAGTTTCTTTTGCTGTGCAGAAGCTCTTTAGTTTAATTAGATCCCATTTGTCAATTCTGGCTTTTGTTGCCATTGCTTTTGGTGTTTTAGACATGAAGTCCTTGCCCATGCCTATGTCCTGAATGGTATTGCCTAGGTTTTCTTCTAGGGTTTTTATGGTTTTAGGTCTAACATTTAAGTCTCTAATCCATCTTGAATTAATTTTCATATAAGGTGTAAGGAAGGGATCCAGTTTCAGCTTTTTAGATATGTCTAGCCAGTTTTCCCAGCACCATTTATTAAATAGGGAATCCTTTCCCCATTTCTTGTTTTTGTCAAGTTTGTCAAAGATCAGATGGTTGTAGATGTGTGGTATTATTTCTGAGGGCTCTGTTCTGTTCCATTGGTTTGTATCTCTGTTTTGGTGCCATCTCCATTAAGCTACCAAAGACTTTCTTCACAGAATTGGAAAAAACTACTTTAAAGTTCATATGGAACCAAAAAAGATCCCGCATTGCCAAGACAATCCTAAGCCAAAAGAACAAAGCTGGAGGCATCATGCTACCTGACTTCAAACTATACTACAAGGCTACAGTAACCAAAACTGTCTTCTCCATTCTACCATAGATCATTTTGAAAAGTCGTTACTGTCCTTTACATAGTCAAATATAATGACCTTTTTTTCCTGCTGAATAAAAATTACATAAAACTATTCAATGCATTTTGGCAAACATACACACACCAATAATAACATGTAAAACATTTTCTTCAGCCCAGAAATTTCCTCATGCACCCTTCCAGTGAATTCTTACCTCTCATAAGCAATCAGTATTCTGATTTCTGCCTTCTTTACAAATTAGTTTTACCATTCCTAGAACTAAATAAGTGGAATCATATAGTATATACGTTTTTGTGTCTGTCTTCTTTTGCTTAGCATATTTTTTGAGACTCACATAACTGTTACATTTATTAGTAGTTCATTGGTTTTTTTTTGTTGTTGTTGTTTGTTTGTTTGTTTATTTTTTTGAGACAGAGTCTGGCCCTACTCACCCAGGATGGAGTACAATAAAGCGATCTCAGCTCACTGCAACCTCTGCCTGCTAGGTTCAAGTGATTCTCCTGCCTCAGCCTCCTGAGTAGCTGGTATTACAGGTGCCTGCCACCACACCCAGCTAATTTTTGTATTTTTAGTAGAGATGGGGTTTCACCATATCGGCTAGGCTGGTCTCGAACTCCTGACCTCAAGTGATCTGCCTGCCTTGGCCTCCCAGTGTTGGGATTACAAGCATGAGCCACCTTGCCTGGCAGTTTTTGTTTATTCTGAGTAGCATTTCATTGCAGGAATATGCCCTAAATTATTCGTCTTTTCTCCTATTGAGGTACACTTGGGTTATTTCCAGTTTAGAGCTATTATGAATTAAGTTACAATAAACATTATTGTATACATCTTTTTGTAAACATGTTTAATTTTATTTTCATTTAAATTTCTAGGAGTAAAATGGAAATTTATTTCTTATAGTTCTGTAAGTTGGGAAGTGAAGGTCAAGGTGCTGGCAGATGCGATGTCTGGTGAGAGTGTACTTCCTGGTTCATAGAGTGCCACCTTTCTCACTGTGTCCTCACATGGTAGAAGGGTCAAGGAGCTCTCTGGGGCCTTTTTTGAGGACATTAATTAGATTTATGAGGTTTACCCCCTCATCATGACCTAATCATCTCCCAAAGGCCCCGTCTCATAATACCATCACATTAGAGATTATATTTTAACATAGGAATTTTGAAGAGACACAAATATTCAGACCATAGCACTATCATTTCTCCAATACCATATGATCTTGATTGCTGCAGCTGCATTGTAAGTTTTGAAATAAGGTAATGTGAGTCTTTTGATTTTATTCTTTATAATAGTTTGGCTATTCTAGGCCCTTTGAATTTCCATATACATTTTCAAATTGATTTGTCTTTCTTTTTTTTTTTTTTTAACATGGGGTCTCACTATGTTTCCCAGGCTGGTCTTAAACTCCTGGGCTCAAGCAATCCTTCCATCTTCGCCTCCCAAAATTATGGGTTTACAGCCATCAGCCACAGCACCCAGCCTGAGTCATGTCTTATACAAAAAAAGCTGTCAAAGTTTTTATTTGGATCTATTATTGAATCTATAAATCAATATTAAAAAGTTGGTATCTTAGCAATATTTTTCTTTTCTATTCCTGAATATAATGTATCTCTACTTTTATTTAGAGCCCCTTTACATTCTCTCAGTCATGATTTATAGTTTTCAGTGTAGAGGTCCCTCATGTCTTTTGTTATATGTACTCTTAACTATTTCATGAAGGGTTTTTTGTACATTACTATAAATGGAAATCTTAAACTTTTATTTTCCAATTGTTTGTGGCTACAATATGGAGATACAATAGATTTTTTAAATATTGACTTGGTAGTTTGTGACTTTGTGTTAGTTCTATTAGTTTTGTTTGTTAGTTTGGATTATCTCTCTTTAACATTTAAACTTTTGACCATGTCTTCAATTTTGAAATTTTCTTCTCTCCCACCTTCAGAGATTCCTTGCTAATCTGGTTCTTCTACTTCTCTGTTCATAACTTTGCTGGGTGCCTTTAATTTTTAATGGTCAGTTGTTTATATTTCTCAAGAATCTTTCTATTGGCTTCCTCTCTTTTCTCTCTGCCCATTTTCTTTTGTTGTTTTTCCTATCAGTCCCATGTATTCATATGGCTTCTACTATGTATCGAGAAATCTATAGAATCCTCAAAATTCCCTTTGCTAGCACTGAGGACTTCCTAACCTCCAGTCTCCCATTTTCAACTGCCTAAAAATTTAGTTCCCTCATTCTTACATTACTTCAATCTTAACACACTTCAACCTTGAGATCATTATATGTTTTCACTCTTAGCTTTTCAAACAGACACACCTGCATTATAATTTTGACATTGTTACCTACCAGATAAGTAACTTGGGAAATTTATTTACTGCCTGTAATGCTTTATTTTCCTCACTTTTAAAATAAGAGTAGTAATTCCAACTTCAGAGTTTTGTTGATGATTCAATTTAATGCACAGGCATGTAGTTGTTTTTAGTAATGTTAATTCCCTTCTGCTTCTTTATTCATAATATATTTTCTTAGCTTACTATTCTCTCTTATTGCCCTATTTTATAAGTTCTTTTATTCAGGACCAAATTCAAAATGTCAACTCTTTAGAAAAATTTGCAATATGCTTCAGGAACCTTATCTGCAATTACAGAATAGAATTTCCTTAACCTTTTTCTCCTTAGCCAATGGTATTTGCTGTTCTCAGTTTATGGCTCTATTTAGTATCTCCTTCTAAACCATGACATCCAAAAGGGCAGAATTTGTGATGATTCATCTTTGAACTTTCACAGCAATTGAGCAGTACTCATATCTATTTGGTACTAGGTATATTTATGTCTATGTATGCTTACGCCTGTACCTGTATCATCTGTATACATAGGTGTGTCCATGTTCTCCTTGACCTCTAGCTTTCTCTTGGATATGACCAATGTATATGCATAAAGAAAGGAAATAGAATTTTCTTTTTCTTAAATCTAGGTTTTGATTACCTAACATACTTTTAACATAAGCCATCTGATTACAAAAGATCTTTAAAAATTAAATTTCAGCAAAAACTTTTTATACTTACGATTCACAATAGTTGTAAACACTTGACTGAAGAAAGCTCAGATGAGCTACAAAAAATAAACTTACACATGGCTTCTGCTAAGTTGGGCCTATATAGTGGACTCTGTTATTCTTGTGAGTTTCATTAATATACTTTGGTGTTTGTGTTTTTTTAGATTAAAAAGTCTTACTTATATGAGTATAAATTATAATCAACTAGTCAGCATTCCTAGAGAACTTTGTTTTCTTAAGAATCTTGTTGAACTTCAACTTAACTACAATCAGCTGATATGCATACCTGAAGAGATTAAGTTCTTGAAGAAGCTTCAGAAATTTTTGCTAGCCAGAAACAACATTGGAGTTTTGCCAGAGGTGAGCAAAACATGGAATCACACCACTTTGTTGTTGGAGAAGAACTCAACATGATGGGAGGTGGTTATAGATTAGATTTGGGTATCTGAGTATAAGCCACCACTTGCTTTCCCTCAGATTAAATGTAGTCAGTTCCCAAATCCCTATGACAGAGGAAGGCTATAATTTGAATTATCCCACATAGCTAGGGCTACCAGATTTAGTAAATACAAATATAGAATGCTCACTGCTCACTGAAATTTGAATTCCAGACAAGCAATGATTAAATTTTTTTGCTGTAAGTATGTTGCAAATATTTCATGGAATAGACTAAAAAACGTATTTATTGTTTGTCTGGTATTTCTTTTCTTTTCTTTTCTTTTTTTTTTTTGAGACAGAGTCTCGTTCTGTTGCCTAGTCTAGAGTGCAGTGGCACGATCTCAGCTCATTGCAACCTCCGCATCCCAGGTTCAAGTGATTCTCCTGCCTCACCCTCCTGAGTAGCTGGGATTACAGGAAGACACCACCACACCCAGCTAATTTTTGTAATTTAATAGAGACGGGTCTTCACCATGTTGGTCAGGCTGGTCTTGAACTCCTGACCTCGTGATCTGCCCACCTCGGCATTCCAAAGTGCTGGGATTATAGGCGTGAGCCACTGTGCCAAGCCTTGATATTTCAATTTAAGTGAGCATTATATATTTTATCTGGTAACCATGTATACAGAACAAAATACAAGTTCATTTTGGCTTTGGAATGTGTACTGGCTCTCCTCATTTTTTCCTTCATATTCACTCTCTGTCCTGCCTTCTGCTTGGGAGACTGACCTGTGTGGGCAGCAGTGAACTCCTTTGTCCTCTGGTTTCCTCTTGGATATGGCAGATGAGAGGCACTAGCGGGAAGTGACAGGGCAGGAGGATAGCGAGTAGTTGATGGTATTCAACTACTTGAATTGTGGGTTGGCTGTGTGCCTTTCTGGAAGGCCACAACTAGTGAACTAATAGCATACTTACATGGGTAGACAGATAGATAGATAGACAGGCAGATAACAGGATAGATAACAGGGGATTTATTAGGGGAATTGGCACACATAATTATGGAGACTGAGAATTCCTATAGCAGGCTATCTGCAAGCTGAAGACCCTGGAGTGCTGGTAGTGTGACTGAGTCCAACTCTGGAAGCCTCAGAACCAGGGAAGCCAACGGTGTAATTCTCAGTTGGAGGTCAAAGGCCTGATTACCGGGAGGTTGTGGTGGTGGCTGGAGGGGAGGGGTACTGGTGTAAATCTTAGAGTCTAAAGGCTGGAGAGCCCAAAGTTCTGAGGTCCAAGGGAAGAAGAAGAAGTGTCCCAGCTCCAGAAGAGAGAGGAAATCACTTTTTTTCATCGAAGTCACTAACTGACAGGATGGTGCCCAGCAATACTGAAGATATATCTTTCCTACTCCTACTGACTCACACACCCATCTCCTCTAGAAACAACCTCACACAGACACACCCAAAATAAAGTTTTACCAGCATTCTAGGTATTCCTTAATCCAGTCAAGTTGGCACCTAAAATTAACCATCACACTAGACTTCTTGTAGTTCTATCCCAAACAACTGTTTACTCTTAATGGAACATCATTTGTTCCAAAGAACTCAAAGAATCTCAGTATAAACTTCACTTTTCCCAGGAAGCCTTTCCTGACCTCCTATACCAAATTTTTCACATGTCACTGTTTCCTTAACCCTTCATAACACTTCTCATTCTCATAGCACAACTTTGCCCTTGCCTATTTGTGAGTTTTTAAACCTTCATTGAATACTTGTGAGGGGTACACACATGCAAAGATTAGAACAAGAAAGCAACAAATATCAACAGCAATAATAGTGGCAGTCATGGCAGCACAAATGAACAAATGAAAATGAAATAGTCTACAGCAATGGAAGTAATGCTACGAAGTGTTTTCAAGTAGGGTGGGAAACCCTTATATCATAACATGAGATACTGAAGGAACACATTGGAGTCTGAAAATCTCTGCAGCTAATACAATACAAAGGAGAGTATCATGGCAGTGGAAGATTATGTAGGATTTGAGAACTCCCTTCAAGGATTTGCTGCCTATCTGTAGGGAAGGGGATTGCAGACATCCTCTAGCTGTTAGCTCTTTCAGGGTCTGCCTTAGCTGCAGAGAGCCTCTTTTCTTGCCCAAGGTCATGCTCTTCCTAAAGCATTCTGCATCTTGTGACCTAACAAGGGAGGGACATAAAGGCTTGGCCATTTCTGCCTGATAGAGAAGAATCTGCATGAGCAATAGCCCTCTGGAGCTCCCCACCCACCTGAACAAGATTCTATTGTGTCTGAATCCCACCTCAACTTCCCTGTCGGCTCAGTCCTGCTTCCTGACCCTGCCTTTTACAGGGGTGATCCCTAATAAACATTTAGCACCCCAAATTCCATCTCAGCATCTGCTTCCAGAGAATGAAACCTGAGATAACATGTGATAAAACTGAAGAGGAAGAGTACTGGCATGACTAAAGAAGCATATCGTCTCCCTAGGGAGAGTATGATCATCAATATATGAGTGACATTTTAAAAATATCACTATAAGTGGTTGGGACTCTTTAGTAAGTCATACCTCTATTTTTCAATTTTTAAGTTTTTTTTTTTTTTTTAACGTTTCCACTTAAAAAGAATTACTACTTATCCTTTGCTTGCTAGTAGAAATACCAGAACCCAGATGCATTATAACAACCGTGTGGTTACTATGGTAATGAGCAGTCACATTTGGCATGTAGATAGAGGCAGTAACAGATCTTCTTTCTTTTATAAGGAAAGGGTTGTGTTAGCACAGGGCTAAGTAAAAGGTAGATGCTTAATAAATACTGGTGGAATTTTTAATAGAGACAATATTCCAGGATTACATCTGTTTTCTGTTTCTCAAAGTCTTTCTATTTTTAATAATTGACAATGTCTACTGAGTGCTCACTACATAGTAGGCCTTTAGTAAGCACTTTCAGATTCGTAACTCATTTAATTAATTCAACAACCATATGACTTAAGGGCTTCTATTAGCATTTTCATTTTACAAATGAAGAAATTGAAGTACAAAGAAATTAAGAAATTTGCCCATAGTTATAGTACCTGCCAGAGGTGAGATTTGAATCTAGAAGTAGTGTAACTCACAGTGGCCATGTTACGTTGCCCCAGAGTGGTCAGAGGAAATGAAGAATTCAAAGATATCTGGCAGTCCAGGATATGGGGATCTGCCTGGGAAGATGTACTGAAGAATTGGTCAGTACAGTGATTAGAAAGATGGCCGCCTTCATCATGTTGGAGCTTTAAAAAAATTTATGATTTTCCTTATGATTTTAAATATTAGATTAAAAAAACTCTCTCTCTCTCTTCTGTTTTCTGACACAGGAACTTTGTGATCTTAAAAAACTAAGAATCCTAGACATAGCAGGAAATATTATTCAGATATTTCCATCAGGAGTAAGTAGAGTCAACTTTCATTATAACTGAAAAATAATGTTGTTTATGCTAGTGGGAATAGAAAAAATATGGGCAGACAGTAAACTCTGTAGTAACTGGTAACTTAAATTATACAAATGACTCAAAGATTTGCTTTTAGAATTTGAAAACCTGTTCTCTCCTGTTTCTTTCTTTGTGCTCTGTGCCTGCTGAACTTGTTTGAACTAAGTGAACTCTGATTGCTATCATAAATATTTTAATATATCAGCTATGATTGAACTTTTTGGTTATTATATACTGCTTTTGGTCACCTCTGACTTTTTGAAAATATTACTTTCCAGAGCATAAATTTTTATCCCTTGTAATTAATCCAAGGGTGACACTTTTGTTTGTTGTTTTTAGGCCATAAACAATGAAAAATGCACTTTTTTTCTCATTTGAAAATGAATTTTGACCTCATTTTATTTCAAATACGGAGAAACCGTTTGTCTTGGCAACTCCTAACTTTTGAGAAAGAAATGTCAGTTTTCCTATTGCATTTTTATATCCAATTGAACATGCTTAAACATTCATGGTAATAATGAGAAGTCCATCTATTCAGAAGGTATTCAATGAATAGTTGTTGACCCATTAATTATTTTTCCTGATTTATCCACTCTAAATTGAGGTTTCAGTCTTTTTCTACCTCCTAGAGCAATATTTTACACTGAAGGTAATTCAAATATAAAAAAATGAGTGTAAAGTCTGTGTTTTAGAAAAAAGTATACAGTTTTTAAATTGTGGCAAAATATACACAACATAAAGTTTACCATTTTGATCATTTTTACTTGTATGTATAGTCCACGGTACTAAGTACTTTCACATTGTTGCACAACCATTGGCATCATCCATCTCTAGAACCTGTTCATCTTCTCCAACTAAAACTCTGTATCCATTCAACTCTAACTCCCCATTCCCTTTGTACACGTATTTTAGAAGTTCCTATAAGTACTTTGAAATACGATATTTCCCCCCTCCATGGCAACCACAAATCTACTATATGTCTCTGAATTTGACTACTCTGGGTACCTAGAGTACCTAGAGTAAGTGGAACCAGATATTTGTCCTTTTACCACTGACTTATTTCACTTAGTAAAATATGACTAACATTAATTTATCTTATAGCATGTGTCAGAGTTTCCTTCCTTTTTAAGGCTGAATAATATTCAGTTGTATATATATACCACATTTTGTCTATCCACAGGTATCTGCCCACCTGTGGAACCTTGGGCTGTTTTCTCATTTTGGCTATTGCTGCTATGAACATGGGTATACAAATATTTGTTCTTTATCTGCTTTCAGATCCTCTGGGAATATACTTAGATGAAATTGTTGAATCATATGATAATTCTATGTTCAATTTTTTAAGGAATCACCACAGTGTTTCAAAAAATGTGTAGATTTGAATGTTTAGTAAAAATTGGCTATTGTTAATATTGACCTTGAAAATGCAACATGGTTTTATTTACCCTCTGTGTCTTAATTTAACTCTCTGTGTCCTGTGATGCCTCCCTGACTTCCAAAGCAGGCTTCTGGTGCCACTTTTTCTATGGTACCCCTGGTGCCACTGCTACTTCTATGGTACCTTCTGTTGCCACTTTTTCTATGGTGTTTCTTTGGTATGCTTGAGCAACATAATGGAGTAATTCATTTCAAGTCTTTCTCGCTTTTGGATGGTAAGCTTCCAGAGAAAGAATACTCTTTTTTTCCTCTATACCTGCAGTGTCTTGAATGTTAACTCAATACATATTTGTTAAAGGAACAAATCTAACTAACGTTCTTAAACTTCATTTATTTTTCACCTTAGTAGTGTGTTAATTGACTGTTTCTTCTATGAAGTGATTCTGTACTTAACAATTTTGATAAAACATAATTACTTAGATCTCAATAATTTGGAGTAATTTTGACAGATTTGAGTTGGTTTCATCTGTGTAGTACCTATTTCAGAAATTTCTATAAACACTCTAACGTAAGATGATCTGCAAACTCATCTGAGCTTTGGTCCAACCATTTCAAATTATTTTGGTTCAACTGATTCAAAATCAAAGTTTCCCACATTAAAAATATGGCACAATTGGTGGACCTAGAGGATAAATGACCGACTCTAGGTCACACTATGATTATCAGTGAAAGAGAGTTTAATGGTAGAGAACATTCAAAACAAGCCATACTTTTTGTGAAACAGAGTAGTGTAGAAATGAATAACATAGACTTTGGAGTCATATACACATGGGTTTAAAGCACTAATTTCCTATTTTCTAAATTTGTAATATCAAACAAGTTACTTAATTTCTAAGAGTTGCTATTTCTTCTTCTATATAATGACAATATTAAAACCACTAACCTCATAAGGTTGTTATGTCAAGCAGTGACTATGAAGCATTTTGTGCATAGTTGGTTTCCAGGAATGGAAACTATTATATGTTTTGTATAAAATATATACCAATAGTGAAATACTAATAACTAATATATAATTATAGCAATCATCTGCTGTCTACTGGTGATAATAGGAAGCATTAACCTTGTGAAGTACATTTTTAAAATTTAAACTATGAGAATATTCAAACATACATAAAAAACAGACAGAAAAACAAAATAAAGCTCTGTGTACCTGTTACTTTTAAGTGTATTCTTAAAGATTTGAAACCGCATTGTGCATAAGTGCCTTTGGGTAGTTTATTTTGCTGCTTTATAACTACTTTTTAAAATAAGTATTTATTTAAGAGTGTTTTGCTATTTTATGGTTTAAATAAATTTGGTGTACAATTTAGAAAATGCATTTTTTTAGAACAGTTTTTTTTTCTTTGAAATTCACATGGCATTTGAACATTTGAAACTGTATTTTCTTTTTTTCTTTCTTTTGAAATGAATTTATTTATACACAAAAGTGAGTCATTTAAAGAAAACATTAAGTAAATGGCGGCACAGGCAGCATGCAGCCCATCATGGTGCTATTTTGTAGTTATGGTGAAAATCATCAAAGAGGTGAATGACTGATGTTTGGAAAACTCTGCTAGAATATTCATTCTGGGTGGTTGGACTGCCTGAGGGAGAGGTCAGGGTCTGCTTGAATTGGGCATTCTTGGTGGGGGAAGCAGCATGTAGGGATTAGTGTGAACGTGTTAGGAAGGGTGGGAAGCTCATATGACAGTGGTGCAGGGTACTGGGGTGATACAGAGGCCTTCCTCCGAGGTCAGGCTATGGACTTTGACTCCCAGGGGGAGAATCCAGGGGCGGATGCATTGCAGGGAAGTGACAGCAGGCCAGTGTTTATCAGAAGGCTGGAACCACTGCTAGTAGAGATAGTGCTGTCCGGCAGGCAGGGCCCCAGGCCTCCCATCATGAACTCTTTCCGTTCCTCCCCAGCTTAGGTGCAGAGCCACGGATCCTAATTTTCACCAGGACTTTTGTATAAGAATATACATTAAATTGAAATTTACAGTAAAAAATGGGACTATTATAAATATTTGTTCATATGTGTTGGATTAAAAGAGTTTCTGTGTTATTTAGTTATTAAGAAAAAATCTGGCATGACCACATAGAGAATGAATTGTTTCAGAATGGCCAGGTATGGTGACTCACGGCTGCAATCCCAGCACTTTGGGAGGCTGTTGCGGGAGGATTGCTTTTGATTCCAGGAGTTTGAGATCAGCCTGGACAACATGGTGAAACCCCTATCTCTACAAAACAAACAAACCACCAAAAAAATTAGCTGAGTGTGGTGGCACACCCTGTGGTCCCAGTTCCTTGAGGTGAAAGTATCGCTCAAGCCTGGGAAGTAGAGGTTGCAGGAAGCTGAGATGGTACTCCAGCCTGGGCAACACAGTGAGACCCTGTCTTAAAAAAAAAAAAAAAAAAAAGTCTTGGTTCTCTTATGAACATGTAGTCAGATCTGCTACAGAGAGACATTAGTTTCTTTCCTTATCTCTTTTTTCCTTTCCTTTATTTTAACTTAAAAAAAAATTAAAACTTAAAAATTTTGTAAGTTGTACAACTTCTGCATTCTTCTTAAAATGTCAAGCAAAACAATAGTATGGAATCAAAAGTTTCGGCCGGGCATGGTGGCTCACGCCTGTAATCCCAGCACTTTGGCAGGCAAGGCGGGTGGATCACAAGGTCAGCAGATCGAGACCATCCTGGCTAACACGGTGAAACTCAGACTCTACTAAAAATACAAAAAAATCAGCAGAGCATGGGCGGGTGCCTGTAGTCCCAGCTACCCGGGAGGCTGAGGCAGGAGAATGAGGGGAACCCGGGAGGCGGAGCTTACAGTGAGCCCAGATAGCGCCACTGCACTCCAGCCTGGGCGACAGAGTGAGACTCCGTCTCAAAAAAAGGAAAGCTTCCATTCCAGGACCTCTTCATGTGTGTTTTTAGAAAAGTCTGTTAAAACAGTTTTTTCACACGATACTATGTCTGGATTGGTTTTATTATATTTAATTGCCCAGTATGATTTTTCTTTTTAAAAAAGCACCATCTGATCAGGCGCGTAAGCCACCGCGCCTGAT
>NC_045440.1:91975714-92124217 GCF_002776525.5 Piliocolobus tephrosceles
CAGGCGCGTAAGCCACCGCGCCTGATCAGATGGTGCTTTTTTAAAAAAAAAAAAAAATTTTTTTTGTAATTTGTTTTGTAATCCAGTGCTTTGTAATCCAAGCACTCTGAGAGGCCGAGGCAGGCTGTCACCTCAGGTCGGGAGTTTACAACCAGCCTAACCAACATGGAGAAACTCTGTCTCTACTAAAAATACAAAACTAGCTGGGCGTGGTGGCGCATGCCTGTAATCTCAGTTACTCATGAGGCTGAGGCAAGAGAATCGCTTGAATCCAGAACGCAGAGGTTGCAGTGAGCCAAGATCATCATGCCATTGCACTCCAACTTGGACGACAAAAGCGAAACTCGTCTCAAAAAAAAAAAAAAAAAAAAAAAAAAAAGGACTATCCAAGTATTCTCCATAAGGCGTTATCAATATATCAATAGCAGAAAGATCAGCGAGAGAAAGCAAAACTCTGGGGGCTATTTTGATCTGACCTATCATTGCACAATTTTAGAACATTCTCAGTTTTCTCATATACAATTTTTTGATACCTAATTCCTGTCAGAGACATACCAAATTATTTATTGTGTTAGTTTGCAAGTATCCTTAGCTTCTTGAATGAATGGGTATTAAGATTTAAGATGTTGTCTTCATTTATCCTTTTGTAAGTAGCATTTTTCTGGTAATTCATTCATTGTAGAAAATAAGTAAATAAATATAGGAAGAGTAAAATGTAAGGTGTCTTTAAGTTTACCTTCCAGAGATAACACTTTATTGTTTTCTTCAAGAATCTCATTTTTATATTCTCATTAAAAAAACTTCAGTGTATGCTGCATAAAGAAATACGTGTCTTACTTTGTCATTTTCACTTAACATTATATATTAAGCACTTTCCTTAAATGAATATTCTTCAATATGTGATTTTTAATCATTGGGTATTCTTCTACCTTTTCTTTATCGTATGTTCACTTTTTCTGACATTTTTATTTATTGCTGGAATTAGAATTGGATTTTGAATGAACAAGCCTTTGAGAGCAAGGATGATCTGAAATAAAATGTCTTTATTTGTATCTGTCTTTGAGAGAATAACATATCTGAAGTATGGCCTTTAGTGGACACCGGGCAATCAATGGCAACACTGTCAGTTGTTCAGTTAGTGCAGGAAACGGTGATGCTTATTTTATTGGTTTCCTGAAGCTGCTATAGCAAAATATCACAAACTGGGGCTTAAAGGACATGTCTTTATTTTCTCTTCTTAGAAGGATACCAGTCCTTGGATTGTGGCCCACACTAATCCAGTTATGACCTCACTTTAACTAGTTACATCTGCAAAGACTCTGTTTCCAAATAAATTCACATTCTGAGGTTCAGGGTGGATATGAATCTTGGAGGACACTATCTAACCCATTATACTTTGATAGAACATTGAGTTTATTACTCTATTTAGAATCTGCAAGGGCAATTGATATAAACTTTCTTGATGAGGTTTATGAGACATTCCAATTCCATAAACAATTACTGAGTATCTTCTCTGTAGCCAAGCTCTCTTCTAATCTGGGGAAGCAAGTGAAGAAATATGAATGTTGCTGTATAGAAACTTTGGAATTTGTGTTTGAAGAAATCTCTAAACATTGAAGTAGAACCTGGAGATATCATAAGAACAAGATAAATATGTGATTTTTAATGATGGACAGAAATTTAAAATTAGAAAAATCAAAGAAACTGGCATGAATTAACTTGAACAAAGATAAAAGTCAGGTAGATGGTAATTTCATTGTTGAGTTCAAAATACTAAGGGGAAAGTGACCTGTTGCCTTCGTAACTTTTGATGATGGGGAAAGAAAAAGCATTATTATTTGCTGCTGAAGGGTTTTGGATAGGCTATCATCGTGGGATTTCTGGGAAGAAAGGATTACTAATATCTTTCTTTAGGTCAGAAAACTCAGTCTCTGAAGTAGTTGTGATTCAGTCTTTTCAACAGAAAACAAAATAAATTATTGAAATTTTATAGTTCCTTTGAAACAGTTTTTTATTTAATCTTTTAGTCACAGGTCTTCTTTCTCTAGCTCCTCTTTCCCTCAGGAGCCCAGTTATTTTTCAAACTGCAATCATTTGAAGAAAAAGATGACCTGACAAAAGTGAGAAAAAGTTTTAATGATCATCACCAGGGAACATCTTGAGGTTTGTGTTTGATGTGAAGTTTATAACAAAATATCATATATAAAACATTGCAGACCAAATAGAAAACTTTGCATTTCAGTAAGCTCTTAGTTAGAATCCTCCATTAGCAATCTATCTAACAACCTGTACTGTTATGACTACTTTTCAAATTCACAAATAGTGTTCAGAGTTATCTTTCCGTATGAATACTTTGCCATTATCTAAAAATTTGCAAGTTATCAAATCTGTTTGTTATTGAATATTTCCTTGAAGAAGAGAGATTTGGTATCATTATTCCTGTTTGGAGCTGAGGATATTGAGGCTCCAGAGTAGTTTGTCTGTAGCAGCGACCCTCAAACTTGAATGTGCATCAGAATCCCCTGGATGCCTTCTTAAAACCCAGAAGGCTAGGCCCTCCTTCTAGGATTTCTGAGTCAGTAGGTTGGGGATCCCACGGGTTTGCCTTTGTATTATGTTCTTGGGTAACGCTGATGCTGTAAGTCCAGGAACTACACTTGGAAAACCATTGGCCTGAATGATGGAATAGTGGCAGAGCTTGAACTTGCACTCAAGACTTTTGGCTACACTCTCAGGACTCCTACTGCCTCTGAGGAATCCATTCTTGTCTCAGATTGGAGCAATCTCTGTCATGCTATACAAATAAGGCATTTCTTTGAGCTCACTGGGAGTTTGGGTTCTGAGAATTGCACTGTGTCCTTGACTAAAATGATACTCAAGGAACATTCTTTGGACAATAGAATTCTTGTATACTCTGAAAAATATTTCACATAGAAACTAGGATTTTGGTATGTGAACACAAGGAATGCCTATATAGTTGGAGGCTGAGTTTTATATGTTGTTTAATTCAGTTAGCCTTACTTCTTTTTAGCCACACTGTGGATGTACTTGGTGCATATATGCCACTGACAAAACTTCTTAAACATTTATTCATCAGCCAATCTAAAATTGGAGAGATTTTTTAGCATGTGAATTTAACACTAAATTTTGTTTTGGAAAAATTTGGGGAAGGCCAAATCTTTATCATGTTACTTTCATTTCTGAGTTTTGCCTTTTTAAAGTTCACCCTTTGCATTGGGTGATTGTAGTTTGGAAGTGAAACTCAAGTGTAGCTAAAACATTTACAAGGATACAGATAAATGTGGCAGCTTACAAGAAAGTGCTTTGCTAAGAGTAGACACTTAAGAAATGTGCTTAAAAAGATGTAAATTATACCCAATGCTACATTTTCCACAGGCACTACTTTCTTTCAGTTTCAAATTCATGATATTAACATTCATGTGAATCTGTAGCTTCCATAAACACATTCTGTGTCAGAGTTAAGAATCTTAAGTATGTGTATATCCCCAAGGTTTGTAGGCACATACTGTTTTTATAAGAAAATATATGTATATATATATATAAAGTGGGAAAGCCTCATGCAATGTTGTCGTGAGAAAAAGTATGCTTGGACTATTTATGTGAAATCATAGTTATAGCACCTATTCCATTGCATCAATGCCCCTTTTATCCTTCAAGAATTCTTTAGAGTTATCATAAATAAAATCTGAGAATACTGAAAGCAATTTCCTCTTTTACAGTATGAGAAACACAGGAGGAAAAAAATGGAAAGAACTTTCCCAGAAACACAAATCATTTGAATAGTGAGGAGAAGATTTGAATCCATTTTTCCCAAACAAAAATTAAATTTGTCTAGCTTAACAATGTACCCATTCTGTGACCTTGGAGAGGTAACTCCATTACTCTATGTCTCACGTTTTTCCTCTGTGAGTTGGGGATATTAATAACACTTGTATCATCACATTGTTAGGAAAGTGTCTCACATGACAGTTGGTGGTCAGTAATGATAGAATGAATGAATAATTAAGTGAGATAATATATATAAATTCTTATTAGTGTTTGGCACATGACAGATATTGAATGTTATTTTCTTGTCATTTTAAGGTTTGGTCTGAGATACCTGCCCCTCAATCCACCCCAAATTTAGGGTTGTCTCTGAAAGCTTTCAAAGCCATGAGATCACCTGAATGGTTCTAATTTGCAACTGTTAGTGTAACCAACTGATCTGTACCCAAGGGTATACAAGGGTGACTGGTTTCAGCAGTGCACTCTGCTTCCTATTCCCCATGTTGTCTTTGCCCCTGTTCCAGGTTATTTTCTTCTGCAGATTCCTTTACGTTCTGTAGGCTTACCTTCCTTGGGCAACAAAACAGAACCAATAAACTATCTCCCTGAACGGGGTCTCCTTTCCCTGGCTCCTTGCCTTTGGTTTTCTGTTTATTTCTGTCTTACCCTTTCCCTCTCCCTTGTGGCTCATTTGGTTTGTTTGCCAGACCAGATTCCTCTGGAAATAAGACCTCTCATTACTGAATTCCCTTTTCCTTAGACACTTCACTTCACTTGTTGCCTATTACTTATCCTGATGTCTCTTCTTTTCTTGGATATTTTTAATTTAAAAGGATTTCTTTTTTTATAGCCAATGATTAATGATTTTGATCCACACCAGTCTAAGCATATCTTGCTATGGTGTCCTTGGTTCCAGACACTTGTCTGATATCTAGCATGGTACATATCCTAGTGTACTGTCATTCTCTGTCTGATACTTGTCTAATTCAAATACTACCAGTATATTTTGTTAGTATGTAAATATTTTTGTGCTTCATACAATGTCAAGTGAAGAAAGCCATTTTATTTTTGGATGATTTCTCATTTCCAAATGAACTCATCTGCCTTCAGTAGAATGATTTCCATGTATGAGCAGTAACACAAATATGTGTACATACAGACAAGCATTCCTAGGGAGACCATTTAGTTTTGCACTAACAGAAATATTTCTGTGAAATTGATTGAACATTTGGAGAATGTCTATTTCAAATTTAAACATGTCCATGATCAAAAATGTCCTTAAGTGGTCTAGAAAGTGCAATACAATTGTGGGAAAGAAATTCCTTGGGAAAGTGAAATTGTGATGTTTGCCTTGTATCAAAACTCCTATTAAAACTTTGAAACTCTTTTGCAAGATGTTAGAAAATAGCCTAGAAGTTTACAAGTGATACACAGGGAAATGTCCATAAAAATGTGGTCAAGAACATCCCTGAATATCTCCACAATCTAGTGATTTCCTTGGAACTATCCACTTTGCTCAAATTGCCATGAGAATTCCAGTTGGCTGCCTCATCCCCATTGTTGTTCTGCCTCTTTCAATTAGCAACATTAGAGATCCACTTTGTTCTTGTTGCCATATGAATACTTTATTTTCTCAGTTTAATGTTAAGGAAAAGTATACTCTATTCTTGAAGCTCATTAAATGCCTCTCTAAAATTTGACCTTGATTTTAAAATAGTATAATTTTCTTTGGTTGTCAATGCTGCCTTCAGTGGCTCAGTTTATTAGGAGCCATACATTCAAAACAACATTCACTGACCTTTTAAAAAAATGGGACACAAGCCAATGCTTTTCTAATGGAAACCCCTTGTGGGTTCTGTGGTTTTATGTAAGTGATGCAAGCTTAGCTAATATAGAATTAGTGAGTTCCAAAACTTGACTAAATGCTTTCCCTGTCACTACTTTTATGAGAATGAGATCATGTTTTCTGCTGTTTCTTATATGGGGGTGGGTGAAGAAGAGGGTGTTGAATTATACGTTACTGCTTCTTTCACCATTGTAATTCTAAAATTTCAGGGGGTAGACTTTTTGAAATGAAAAGCAGAGAGAAAAAAATCATAAAATATTATTCTTGATGCAATGGTGATTTTGTTCAAATTCTTGTTTTAAAAATTGAGGGCGCAATTAAGTTAAGGAATACAACTATCTTTCTCTTTTTAGTTAAATTATGTAATTTGAGTTCTGACTTTCTACTTCTATATGTGATTTTATTGGAATTAAAGATAGGCTGACCCTGAATGCCTATAAAATATAAGTGCTGCAAAGGACCCTGTTTCACATGGTATAGTGGTTGGTGAAATGATGTTCACCAACCACTATCGCTAGCTACCCTTGGAAATTTTATTCTTCTAGCCAAGTACCTAATGAAAGTGATTCAGGAGATAAAGGGGATGCCTTGCTTACCTTCAAAATGGAGATCCTCAAATTTCAGCAACATTCAGCTCTCACCTCTCTTGTTGAGAGGTAGGAAGGACAGGATCATAAGGTCAGAGAGTTGGAACTTCTGTGTTTTTAGTCTTGCAGTAAAAGTGGAGTTCAAATGATTTCAAAATCAGGGCCAATATTTTTCAGAAAGTAAACTTTAAAAAATTAGAAATCTTATAAAGAGAGACTGATTGAAATCAAATGCGGCTCTTGTACAGACTGTTTAAGCATTGATTTCCATTTAGATGATTTCTTTCTTTCTCCTTTCCATCTCCAAGTAATCTGTATGGAGGTTGGGGTTTTTGTCCCTTTCACTGATATATTCCAAACTTATAACAGTGCTTGGCACAGAGTAGGCACCCAATAAATAATTGCAGAAAGGATGGGTAGATGGATAGATTGATGGGTGGGTGGATATGGATTTTACATAACAAACATGATTGTTTGCTCTTCTGAAAAATCAAAACTAATTTGTGACAATTAATAATTAAGTTGTTTTAAGGCAGTGGATTTCAACCAGGGAAGATTTAGCCCTCCCTCCATGTCCCAGGAATATTTGGCAATGTCTGGAGATATTTTTGGTTGTGAAAACTGAGGAGTGATACTGCTGGCATCTAGTGAGTAGAAGCCAGAGATCCTGCTAAATGTTCTGTAATGCACAGGACAGTCCCCCATAACAAAGTATTACCTGGCCCAAAATGTCCATGTTGAGATTGAGAAACTATTTTACATTCCCACCAACAGTTGATTTAAGGGATTGACTATTTCTTTATGTTCTCCAGGCCCTAATCCTAATACAATACATCTTTATCAAATAGATTTTAGAGTGTATAAGAATCAGCAATGTGCTTGTTAAAATGTTGATCCCTGGGCCCCATGCTCATATATTGTAAATTATTGCTAATAATGCCTTGGCTTTAAAGTTTTTTTCTCGTATGAATATAGCTATATTATACATAAACATATAATATATATTATATATTTTGATTCACATTTACATGATATATCTATTTTCACTGCCTACTTTCAACCTTTTTATATCCTTACATTTTAGATGTATATTTTATAAATACCATATAATACTTCATTTAAGAAAATCCATCTGACTATTCTTTCTTTCTCTTTGTTTGAGATGAGGTCTTGCTATTTTGCCCAGGCTGGTCTTGAACTCCTGGAGCTTAAGATATCTTCCCATTTCAGCCTCCTGAGTAGTTGGGACTACAGGCATGTGCCAATTTTCCCAGCCTGCTGGGTATATTTAATTTGTTCTACTTGTTCTGTACTCCTTTTATCTTTTTTCTTGCCTTCTTTTGAAATAATTGGATACTCTTTATGACACATTTTTAAAAAATCTTATGAAGTTTTATATCATTTTACTATTCTTATTTTTATTTATTTATTTTTTTACAGTTTTTTTTTTTTTATACTTTAAGTTCTAGGGTACATGTGCATAACATGCAGGTTTGTTACATATGTATATCTGTGCCATGTTGGTGTGCTGCACCCATCAACTCGTCAGCACCCATCAATTCATCATTTATATCAGGTATAACTCCCCAATGCAATCCCTCCCCCCTCCCCCCTCCCCATGATAGGCCCCAGTGTGTGATGTTCCCCTTCCCGAGTCCAAGTGATCTCATTGTTCAGTTCCCACCTATGAGTGAGAACATGCGGTATTTGGTTTTCTCTTCTTGTGATAGTTTGCTAAGAATGATGGTTTCCAGCTGCATCCATGTCCCTACAAAGGACGCAAACTCATCCTTTTTTATGGCTGCATAGTATTCCATGGTGTATATGTGCCACATTTTCTTAATCCAGTCTGTCACTGATGGACATTTGGGTTGATTCCAAGTATTTGCTATTGTGAGTAGTGCCGCAATAAACATACGTGTGCATGTGTCTTTGTAGTAGAATAATTTATAATCCTTTGGGTATATACCCAGTAGTGGGATGGCTGGGTCATATGGTACATCTAGTTCTAGATCCTTGACAATCCTAAGTCAAAAGGACAAAGCTGGAGGCGTCGTGCTACCTGACTTCAAACTATACTACAAGGCTACAGTAACCAAAACAGCATGGTACTGGTACCAAAACAGAGATATAGACCAATGGAACAGAACAGAGTCCTCAGAAATAATACCACACATCTACAGCCATCTGATCTTTGACAAACCTGAGAGAAACAAGAAATGGGGAAAGGATTCCCTATTTAATAAATGGTGCTGGGAAAATTGGCTAGCCATAAGTAGAAAGCTGAAACTGGATCCTTTCCTTACTCCTTATACGAAGATTAATTCAAGATGGATTAGAGACTTAAATGTTAGACCTAATACCATAAAAACCCTAGAAGAAAATCTAGGTAGTACCATTCAGGACATAGGCATGGGCAAGGACTTCATGTCTAAAACACCAAAAGCAACGGCAGCAAAAGCCAAAATTGACAAATGGGATCTAATTAAACTAAAGAGCTTCTGCACGGCAAAAGAAACTACCATCAGAGTGAACAGGCAACCTACAGAATGGGAGAAAATTTTTGCAATCTACTCATCTGACAAAGGGCTAATTTCCAGAATCTACAAAGAACTCAAACAAATATACAAGAAAAAAACAAACAACCCCATCCAAAAGTGGGGAAAGGATATGAACAGACATTTCTCAAAAGAAGACATTCATACAGCCAACAGACACATGAAAAAATGCTCATCATCACTCGCCATCAGAGAAATGCAAATCAAAACCACAATGAGATACCATCTCACACCAGTTAGAATGGCAGTCATTAAAAAATCAGGAAACAACAGGTGTTGGAGAGGATGTGGAGAAATAGGAACACTTTTACACTGTTGGTGGGATTGTAAACTAGTTCAACCATTATGGAAGACAGTACTATTCTTATTTTAAAACTTATTTTATTTTAGGTTCTGGGATACATGTGCAGAATGTGCAAGTTTGTTACATAGGTAAACCTGTGCCATGGTGGTTTGCTGCACCTATCAACCCATCACCTAGGTATTAAAACCTGCATGCATTAGCTATTTGTTCTGATGCTCTCCCCACCTTGCCCCCTCAACAGGCCTTGGTGTGTATTGTTCCCTTCCCTGTGTCCATGTATTCTCATTGTTCAGCTCCCACTTATGAGTAAGAACATGCAGTGTTTGGTTTACTGTTCCTGGGTTAGTCTGCTGAGTATGATGACTTCCAGCTTCATCTATGTCCCTGCAAAGGACATAATATTATGCCTTTTTATGGCTGCATAGTATTCCATGGTGTATATGTACCACTTTTTTTTATCCAGTCCATCATTGATGGGCCTTTAGGTTGGTTCCAAGTCTTTGCTATTGTAAATGATGCTACAATAAACATGTGTGTGCATATATCTTTATAATAGAATGATTTATGTCCCTTTGGGTATTATACCCAGTAATGGGATTGTTGGGTCAAATGGTATTTCTGGTTCTAGATCATTGAAGAATCACCACACTGTCTTCCACAGTGGTTGAACTAATTTACATTCCTACCAACAGTGTAAAAGTGTTCTTATTTATCTGCAGCCTTGCCAGGATCTGTTGTTTCTTGACTTTTTAATAATCGCCATTCTGACTTTTGTGAGATGGTATCTCATTGTGGTTTTGATTTACATTTCTCTAATGATCAGTGATGTCGAGCTTTTTTTTTCATATGTTTCTTGGCTGCATAAATGTCTTCTTTTGAGAAGTGTCTGTTCATGTCCTTTGCCAACTTTTTGATGTTTATTTCTCTTGAAAATTTGTTTAAGTTCCTTGTAAATTCTGAATATTAGACCTTTGTCAGATGGGTAGTTTGCAAAAATTTTCTCCTATTCTGTAGGTTGCCCGTTCACTCTGGTGATAGTTTCTTTTGCTATGCACAGACTCTTTAATTATATCCCATTTGTCAATTTTTGCTTTTGTTGCCATTGCTTTTGGTGATTTCATCATAATATCTTTGCCCATGCCTATTTTCTGAATAGTATTGCCTAGGTTTTCTTCTAGGATTTTTATGCTTTTGGGTTTTATATTCAAGTCTTCAATCCATCTTGAGTTAATTTTTGTATAATTTTGTAAGGAAGGGGTGCAGTTTCAGTTTTCCACACATGGCTGACCAGTTTTCCTAGCACCATTATTTTCCTACAACCATTTATTAAATAGGGAATACTTTCCCCATTGCTTGTTTTGTCAGGTTTGTTGAAGATCAGATGGTTGTAGATTTACGGTCTTATTTCTGAGATGTCTATTCTGTTCCCTTGGTCTTAGTGTCTGTTTTGTTACCAGTACCATGCTGTTTTGGTTACTGTAGTCTTGTAGTACAGTTTGAAGTCAGGTAGCATGATGCCTACAGTTTTGTTCTTTTTGCTTAGGATTGTCTTGGCTATTAGAGTTCTTTTTTGTTTGCATACGAATTTTAAAGTAGTTTTTTCTAATTCTGTGAAGAATGTCAATAGTAGTTTGATGAGTATAGCATTTAATCTATAAATTGCTTTGGGCAGTATGGCCATTTTCACGATATTGATTCTTCCTATCCACAAGGATGAAGTGTTTTTCCCATTTGTTTGTTTTCTCTCTTATTTCCTTGAGCAGTGGCTTGTGAGTGTACAAAATAACCAGCTAGCATCATGATGACATTATCAAATTCCCACATTACAGTATTAACCTTAAATGTAAATGGGCTAAATGCCCCAATTAAAAGACAGACTGACAAATTGGATAAAGAGTCAAGACCCATCAGTGTGCTGTATTCAAGAGACCCATCTGCTGTGCAAAAACATACATAAGCTCAAAATAAAGGGATGGAAGAAGATTTACCAAGCAAATGGCAAGCGGATAAAAGCAGAGGTTGCAATTCTAGTTTCTAACAAGGCATTTTCCTGGATGATTAGTGATGTTGGACCTGTTTTTCAGATACTTGTTGGCAATTTGTGTGTCTTCATTTGAGAAATGTCTATTCAGATCCTTTGCCAATTTTTAAATCAAATTATTTGGGGTTTCCTTTTGTTCTTGAGTTGGGTTCTTGTTTATTCTCTATATTAATCGCTTGTAGGATGAATGGTTTAGAAATATTATCTACAAGTTATCTCTTCACTCAGTTGATTGTTTCGAATCTGTAGATTGCTTTGTGTAATATGATCACTTTAACAATATTAATTCTTCCAATCCATGAACATGAGATGTCTTTCCATTTTTGTGCATGTCCTCTTTAATTAATCTTCCATAATTGTAAGTTTACTGAGGCCTCTCCAGACATGCCTCATGTACAGTCTGTGGAACCATGAGTCAATTAAACCTCTTGTCTTCAGTCTCAGGCAGTTCTTTACAGAAGTGTGAGAATGGATCTTGCTTGTCTTGCTCCAGATGTCAGAGGAAAAGCATTCTTTTCCCTGTTGAAAACTTTTCCTTACTCACTATGATTTTACTGTTGGTTTATCATATATGGCCTTTACTATGTTTTTTAAAAAAATATTCTTTCTATTTTGATTTTGGTGTGGGCATAAAATCTTTGCATTTAAGTCTTTAATTCATCTTGAGTTGATTTTTGTTTATGATGGGAGATATGAGTCTAGTTTCAATCTTCTGTTTATGGATATTCAATTTTCCCAGCACCGTTTATTGAAGAGGCTCTCCTTTTAGTGTATGTTCCTGGCACCTTTGTCAAAAATCAGTTGACTGTAAATATATGGATTTATTTCTGGGTTCTCTATTCTGTTCCATTGGTCTAAGTGTCTTTTTTAAACCAATTCTATGCTGTTTTGGTTACTATAGCTTTGTGGTATATTTTGAAGTCAGGTAGTTCGATGACTCTAGGTTTGTTCTTTTTGCTCAGAATTGCTTTGGTTCTTGGGGATCTTCTGTGGTTCCATATGAATTTTAGAATTACTTTCTCTGTTTCTGTGAAGAATATCATTGGCATTTTGATAGGGATGTTTAGGCATATTCCTTTAATACCTAATTTGTTGAGAGTTTTTATCATGATGAGGTATAGAATTTTTGTCAAATTTGTTTTCTACCTCTATTGAGATGATCATGTGATTTCTGCCCTTCATTCTGTTGATATGATGTATCATATATTTACTTATTAGCATATATTGAACCATCCTTGAATCCGTGGCCTAAATCCAGTTGATCATGGTGTATAATCATTTTGATGTACTGTTGGATTCCATTTGCTAGTATTTTGTTAAGGTTTTTGCATCTATGTTCATCAAGAATATTCATCTGTAGTTTTTCTTGTTGTTTTTGTGTCCTTGTGTGGTTTTGGTATAAGGGAAATGCTGGCCTTGAAGAATGAGTTAGGAAGAATTTCCTCCTTCAATTTATTTTTTTGGAATGGTTTGAGAAAAGTGGGTGTTAGTTTCTTAAAAGTTTGATAGAATTTAGCAGTGAAGTTATGCAGTCCTGGACTTTTTTGTTTGTTTATTTTGGGAGACTTATTACTGATTCGATCTCATTACTCATTATTGATCTGTTTAGGTTTTCTATTTCTTCCTGGTTCAACCTTGTTAGATTATATGTGTGAAGAAATTTATCTGTTTTCTCTAGGTTTTCCTATTTTTTGGTGTATAGTTGTTCATAATAATCTCTAATGATCCTTTGCATTCTGTGATATTAATGTGTCTCCTTTTTCATTTCTAATTTTATGCATTTGAATCTTCTGTCTCGTTTTAGTCTAATGCTATGTTGATTTTGTTTATCTTTTGAAACAACTTTTTAAATTTGCTTTTTATTCTCTATTTTGTTTATTTCTGCTTTAATTTTCTTTCTTTCTTTCTACTAATTTTGCATTTAATTTGTTCTTGCTTTTCTAGATCCTTGAGGTGCATTGTCAGATTGTTTATTTAAAATCTTTCTAATTTTTATTAGAAAGGTATTCATTGCTATAAACTTCTCTCTTATTAATGCTTTTACTATATGTAATAGGTTTTGGTATGCAGTGTTTCTGTTTTCATTTGTTTCAAGAAATTTTAAAATTTTCTTCTTAATTTCTTTATTTACCATTGGTGACTCAGGAGCACATTGTTTCACTTCCATGTGTTTGTACAGTTTTCACAGTTCCTCTTGTTATTGATTCATAGTTTTATTCCATTGTGATCTGAAAGATACGTATGATTTTAATTTTTAAAAATTTGTGAGACTTGTTTTATGTCCTAACATATGTTTTATCCTGGAGAATGTTCCATGTGCTAGGGAGAAGAACGTATATTCTTCAGCTGTTGGTTGACATGTTTTATAAATGTCTGTTAGGTCCATTTGATTTTGTTCTGTACTTTAAGTCTGATGTCTCTTCATTGATTTTCTCTCTGGATACTCTGTCCAATGCTGGGAGTGGAGTGTTGAGTCCCCAACTATTATTGTACTAGGGTTAGGGTCTGTCTCTCCCTTTAGTTCTACTGATGCTTGCTTTATATATCTGGCTGTTCAATGTTGGGTGCATATAAATTTACATATGTTGTAGCCTCTTACTGAATTAATCCCTTTATCATTATACAATGACCTTCTTTGTTCCTTTTTATATTTTTTTGACTTGAAGTCTATTTGATCTAATATAAATATAGTTATTCCTGCTCACTTTTGTTTTCCATTTGTATGGAATATCTTTTCCTATCCCTTCACTTTCAGTCTATGTGTGTTGTTGCGGGTGAGTGAGCTTTTGTAGGCAAAATATAGTTGGGTCTTGTGTTTTTATCCATTCAGCCTGTTTAAATCTTTTAATTGGGAAAATTTAAACTGTTTATATTCAATATTGTTATTGATGACTTATCTTTTTGCATCTTATCCCCCTACACCTCTGTTTTCCATTCTTTTGTCTCCCTGTGTTTTATTCTAGATATGTTCTCCTGATATATTTTACAAATTCGATAATTTTTTCTTCGGCTTTGTCTACATGTTGTCAAACCTACCCATTAGATTATGTATTTCAGTTTTATTTATTGTTACAATTTCTTATTGGTTCTTCTTCAAATCTGCTATGTTACTTTTTATACTTTTCATCTCCCGAAAATCTTAAACTTGGCTTTTATTTTCCAGATCATGTTAAGTGTGGTTATTTCTATCTTATATTCCCATGGTTGTCTCTTTTGTATTATATAGATCTCAGCTCACATACCAACTCCTCAGGAAAGCTTTTCCTCACCACTCAGTCAAAATAGACTCTACTCTATGACATCAAATTTTAAATTTTTCTTTATGGCACTTACCACTGTAATAAATATGTTAATATTTGTTTACTTGCTTATTGTTCCTATGTACCCACCCTCCATGGTTTTAGCCTCAATAGAATGCAAGTTTCCATGAGAACAGCATCTTTGCCTGTTTACTCATCGCTATATTTTATTGCCAAGAGCAGTCCTTGGCAAATAATAAGCATACATAATAAGCAACAATACACATTTGTTGAATGAATGAATGACTGAATGGCCTTATCATAGCCATTGTCTGATTTTCCTACACTTCATCTAATGTTCACAAGTCACAAACTTTGGGAGGGTCTCAAAAATCTTCTCTGAACTTGATGTCAGAACTTGTCTCCATCTTGATCCTACTTCTCTCAACTTCCACT
The DNA here is from genome assembly GCF_002776525.5 of Piliocolobus tephrosceles. NCBI lineage: Eukaryota > Metazoa > Chordata > Mammalia > Primates > Cercopithecidae > Piliocolobus > Piliocolobus tephrosceles. The sequence goes on from NC_045440.1 coordinate 91,990,532, forward strand.
TTATTTGCTTGCTTGTATATTGCTTTCCTGTTCCACTTATTTTTCAGAAGACTTTGTGTTCTTTCTTCTAAGACCACTTTAAGGTAAATCTCTTTAATAGCTGCATTACATTTCTATTATAGTTATATTTCCTTTTAAATTTTATCAGGTAGTTAAAATTATATAAACCTCTAAAAATTCTTACTGCTATGGCTGCCAAGTTTAGAAAAAAACAATTAAAAGATTATAGTTTTAAAATCATTATTTTTTCTATATTTTGAGCTCTAATTTTATTGGCCACACTTTTCATATCTTCTATTATAAATCACAGAGTTCTTAGAGGATAATACAATATATATTAAAATACAAGCCAAATCAAAAGTAAAAATCCAGCTCTTGACTGAGAAGGTATCTCAAGAGACTTCCAAAACTCCCTGTAAAAAATTTCAGGGAATTTCAGAATATTTGATTTGTTGTCAGCAGTGAGAGTATGAGGCAAGGCAATCAATTTTTTCATTATTCTTAAGATTTGTATGAAGTGGGATCAAATAAACTTATAGAAAACTGCCTACAACTTTATAAATGTTAGCTTTCTCTTGCTTTTTTCTCCAAGTGCCCATATGTAGAAAATCACATTGTAAATTGGGATTGTGGAGAAGGTATTGTGAGATAGGTACAGTGATTAGAGGTAGTAAAATGCTCTTAATTACTAGTAATGATTTATATAAACATATTATGCCTGATTATCATGTATTGTTCTTGACTGTTTGTGAATATTGCACGTTCTTTTAATTGTTGAGGAAGATTGGCTGAGTAGAACTAGCCAGAGAAAGGACTGATCTGTGAATTCCTTTCCTGTACCTACATACCTCCCTAACTCCTATAGGCTTACTTTAGAAACTAGAAGTCAAGATTCCTACAAAGGTTCATTTGAGATGGGAAGTTGGTGAATAGACATTTTGTGCCTGGTAATTAGGAGGAACAATTGGCAGCATCTGTAGTTCCCCCACAAAAGGAAAATTTTGCCTAATTTTTGAGAGGAAGAAAGGATATTCTCTGGCACCGTATCTTAGAATCTTTGCTGGCATTCCTGTAGTCTAGGATAAAATGGGAATGTCAAAGAAATTTCAGGTGTGGTTTTATAGGAGGACACATTAAAGAAAAGCAGAGCTGTAAGTCAAGGAAATAATTCCAAACAGAAGGCACTGGATTAGGAAAAGACTTAGGCAACTTAGCTGTGCAGGGGATGTCATGCAACTGAATCACAGAGGGGGACACACCAGGTGACCCTGAGAAAAGCTGATTGTGTCACTGTGGGGAGACTATGAGGTTTCTATTATTGTAGTTGCTTGTTTCAGAATGCAAAAGTTTTGCTTACTTTCCCTTTCTTTTACTTGTAAGAAAGGAGTTAGTGCTAATATATTAAAATTATCTGGTGGCAAGATTTCTCAGGTGGTTTGGTGCATATTTGGACCTGAGATTTTTTCTTTGTGCATCTCTGTCATGAGAATTATAGCTGCTTAAAGTCACATGCACAACTCTAATAAAGACATGTAGTCAATGGGTTTTCTATTTTTGTGTAATAGATATATTTTAATTTTTTTCATTAATGGAAGAAATATGATGGGTGAAAACATCAGACAGTCTGGAATCAGACAAACTTGGGTTTTAATTCTGACTCTGACACTTATGGTTGACGTTTTATGATTCTTGCAGATAATAGCCACTGCAAGAGATCCCTGAGTTGGCTATAGAAGAAGTCACGTTTTTCTTGGTAGATTTCTTTACAAATTAGCTTTCCCAGGGAAATCTAGTGAGCAAGATTTTGGTAGTAACCTCTTTTTTAGGTCATAATAGAGTGAAGGGCAGCCAGAGTGCTGACTTGGTTGGGGCAGCATTGTGTAGTAGAAAACACATGAAGTTTCATGTGCTGCATATGAATTCCAGTTTTGCAACTTTCTAGCTGTGTGACTTTGGGAAAATTTTAATTGACCTTGAACTTTAATTCCTTTATCTAAAAACTGGGATAATAATACAAATGATACTGTCTACCATGAGGATTGACTGAGCTAAGAAATATACATCACCAGAAACATAGCAAATGCTTTGTATATTACATTAGTTCTAATTCCTGTCTTCCCTTGTCACTGTCAAAGCACCAGCATGTTTCTCCACCTCATACACACTATTACAGTGGCGTAGGACTGCCACCATAATGTCAGGACCTTAGACAAATTCTGCTACAAGGTGATATTATTGCTTTCTCACCACTCTTTTCCCCTTAGGCTACCCTACATATATGGGAGTCCTCTGGGCCAATCTAACCTGGACAGTGAGAGAACAGATGGGAGGAGGAGGTTGTATAATAAACTGAAAAAAAAAAAACCTATGAATAGCTGAAAATCCTAATATTAGCAATTTTGAAAAACTTTATGGCAGGAAGAGGAATTATAACTTATATTCCTTGATCAAAGATATGCTCTGTAAAGCAAGAAGAAAACAAAATAAAGTAAACATATAGCTTGTGTTAAATATTAGTGTAGAAGAGGACACTTTATGAAATTGTTTTATGGGATACATATATAATTGTTACTCAATTATTCACTATTTTAGAGTGCAAGTTCCACTGAAAGTGCCCTGGGGAATGGCAAGTAGAGTCAGTCTAGTACTACCTGTCCTCATATAAAAAGAACAAGATTTATGCCTCCACAGAGGAAGCTCAAGACTGCCAGCCAAACGCTGTTATTCAACAAAGGTTCTGCCCCTGGTCATTTTCAGGCACAGAGCTGGTTATCGATTCTGTTGTTCTTTTCCCCACCTACACTCCCGTGCCTTTGCCCACTTTGCTAGCTGGATAGTCACAGTTTTTAGTTATAGTTTTTGCCCCATCCCCTGTTGGGCTGTGATACTTGTTCAAAGATTTAGAGATTTGGAGAGTAAAGAAAGCAAGCAACAGGAGGGCACCATGCTGAAAACTCAGTGAGTACTACGGGAGCAGCAAAATAAAGACTGCTTCTAGGGAGGGCTGTAGTAGTCTGTTCTCACTCTGAGACTGGGTAATTATAAAGGAAAGAGGTTTAATTGATTCACAGTTCCATCTGGTTGGGGAGGCCTCAAAATCATGGCAGAAGGCAAGGAGGGACAAGTCATATTTTACATGGCTACAGGGAAGGGAGAACTTGTGCAGGGGAACTCCTTTTTATAAAACCATCAGATCTTGTGAGACTTATTCACTGTCATGAGAACAGCCTGGGAAAGACCCGCCCCTATGATTCAATAACCTTCCACTGGCTCCCTCTGACAACACATGGAAATTGTGGGAGCTACAATTCAAGATTGGGTTTGAATGGGGACACAGCCAAACCATATCAAGGGGAGACACTGGAAAGCACAGGGAATGCTTTCAGCATTAATATATACAAGGAAGTGAGATGTGAAACATCTAGTGTTTCGCTAGTAAATGTTTAACACAATCAGCCCCCTGGGGCAGCAGAACAGAACTCTCATTTGTAGCATCTGCTAATTCCCATAATGTAAATACTCCCACCATGGCCTGTTTCAAGCTACCAATATAATGTGACTAAAAGCCATGTTGGACATTGATGCTCAGAACTGGCTCTTCTGTGTTGGTACCAGTCAGCACACCAGTGATAGTAGTAGCCTTAGAACCACTGACTGAGACAGGGAGTATACGGTAGAGAATTTTAAGAGACAATGTTCCTTTCTTGGTGATAGAAATTCTTAAAATATTAGCTTTACTGCTTTATTAACTGTATGACTTTCTGTAGAGATCCTTAAATTCCCCAAGTCTCAGTTTCCTTATTTATTAATATATTTATTCGATATACATTTTCTGGAGTGTCTTTTGTATGCCAGGAACTTTTGTAGGCATCTGGATACAGAGATGAATAATACAAATTCCCTGCCCTTTTGGAGCTTATAATCTAGTAGGGAAGACTGATAATATACAGGTAAACAAATTTAACGTAGTGTCGTGAAGAAAACGCTTAGGGCATTGTAAGCCCAGGAGGGGAGATTTTGTCTGTTTGGGGCACTGCTGTGTCCTCAGTGCTTATGACATTGCAAGAATGATTCAGAGTATAAATGAAGGCTCTGGTACTCTTAATTAGGGGTTTTGGAAAAGGCTGAGGGGCCAAAACATGACCAGAGATATGTGATTGATATATGAGAACAAATGTGGCAGGTGCGGTTGGGTAGCTGCTGACACCCCCATCTCGAGCCCTCCTCTCCTGAACTACTTCCAGTGGGAGTGGTCATGTGTCACAGTTCTGGCTAGGGAAAAATAAATGGAAGTCTTTTGGGTGGGGTTTCCAGGAGAGCTTTTGTTTTTCCTATAAATTGGACAGACTTTATCTCTTGCCACTTGGTCTTTCCTCGTTTGTGTTGCCCGAATTTGATTGAGAATTAGCAGCCATTTGAGACTGTAAAGTGCAGGCATGAAGACAACAATCTACCTGCTAAGCAGGATGGACTTCTGGCAGCAGCATTGCACAGCCTTACTACTCCTGGCCTGCTCAACTTGTGACACTTGTTACATGAGATAAATGACACTCTATGTGTTGTCTATTTTTGTGTTTGTGTGTGTGTGTGTGCGTTTTTTTTTTTTTTGCAATTAATATAGCAAGCCAGACATAAAAATATAGAAGGAATAATAAATACTAAATAAGTCATATAGAACAGCAGAATTTAAGAAACATTGCTCAAAAAATGTTGCTCTTAATATCATAATGAACTCAGGTAATAAAGAATCATTATGTACTTTTGAGCCCTATCCTGTGCTTTATAATAGGAATCATAATAATGTGAGCGATTCCAGAGTCAAATACAAAAAACAAACTGAGTTTAAAATCTTGGGACTAACGTTAATAGCTATCAGTTCACACTTCATCAACAATTCAGACACTTATATTTCAAAACAGGAAGCAATAGAATGCTTGGAAAAAGATCCAGGACTTTATAAAACATTGTCCTTTTTAGAGCTGGAGGCCATAATCCTAAGGAAACTAACTCAGGAACAGAAAACTAAATACTGCATGTTCTTACTTGTAAGTAGGAGCTAAACATTGAATACACATGGACACAAAGTAGGGAACAACAGACACAGGTGCCTATTCGAGGGTAGAAAGTGGGAGGAGGGAGAGGATTAAAAAAGTCTCTATCAAGTACTATGATTATTACCTGGGTGAAGAAATAATCTGTATACCAACCTCCATGAAACACAATTTGCCTATATAACAAACCTGCACATGTACCCTTGAACCTAAAATAAAAGTTAAATTTAGAAAATATTATCCTTTTTGGTATAGAAATTTCAATATAGAAGCAAATTACTGAAGAGTTTCCTGACACAAAGGAACATGAATACATAAATATATGTGTGTATATAATTTTTTTAAAGTAGTCAATTCTGAGGCTCTAAGGAATGTAACAAAAACAGAATATGAAAAAAAAGAATTTGGGTTTTATGTTCCTATAGCTGAATCATGTTTCTCAACCATTTTTACATTACTGTTTCCCTTCCCCCTGGACACTTTATTTAGACTTTATTCCTCTGATAACCTCCTCCCCCCATGAAATTTTAATATTAGAGTTATTCCATATATACATTTGTATTGTCAGAGTTGAGCTTTGGAGGGTCATAAACAATTACAATATCTAAGATTTTTTTCACCTCCCCCATAAACCAATTTTTACATTCTTGGGGATGATATCACCCCTCCCGCTCCCTGATTAAAATGCATAAGCTGAACCAGCACTGAACTTGAAAACATATTTCTTACTTTTTTACCTCATGGGCTAGATATGTGGGAGAGTTTTCAAACTTCTGAGAAAATCTTAGAATCAGCACAGATGTTGATACAGCTTTCTTGAAACTCTTGAAATATTTTTAGCCCTGGGAAAATTGTATCCACGTTGGGAAGCTGTATTTTCAGTCTTTTGAGCAAGTATAGGAGGAGTCTGTCTCCTAGTATTTCCATTCCCAAATGTGTCTTTGGAAAATTTACAGATTGGTGATCAGAATCAGGGTGATGTAAATTTAATGATTCCTGGAAAAACTTTTAAAAACGTCTTTTCACTGTAGATTATTTGGAAAATATAGATAAGCAAACAATAAAAGCCAAACTACCCATGGTCTGACCAAGGAGGTATGAACAACATATTGACTTATTTCTTTACTATTTTTCCATTTTAAAAATGTGCATGTGAGTGTGAGTGCATGTATATACATGTGCATGGAAGTTTTTTTTTAAAAAATGGAATATTCAGACATGTTAATACATACATATTGATGTATTATTCATACATGCTTTGTAATGTATCTTTTACATTTTATTGTAAACATTGCTCCATGGTAGAGTATTTTCCTACATCACTATTTCTACTGGCTGTTTAGCCTTGATATATGTATATAATTAAACAGTCCCCTATTTTTTGACAGGTAGGATTCTTCACACTTCTTACCACAATAAAAATGCTTCCATAAATTTCAGTGTGGCTACTCTTGGTACATACCATTAGTTATTTCCTTAGGAAATATATCTAGAAGTGTAATTACTATCTCAAAAATTATGTACACTTCTACTGATTTGATAAATATTGTTAAATTATGCTTCAGAAAACTTCTATAAGTCAACATTTCCATGTTTTCTAATTGGTCATTATTTATCACTTCTTTTTCTTGCTTTATGTAAGCAATAGTTTACATATTTCTTTGAAGATATTAATTATACTAATTATTTTATAGTCCTGTTTTATCAGCTCTATTTCCTCTGGTATAAACTCTTTCTTTTCTTTTCTTTTTTTTTTTTGAGACTGAGTTTCATTCTTGTTGCCCAGGCTGGAGTGCAATGGCGTGATCTCAGCTCACCATAACCTCCACCTCCTGGGTTCAAGCAATTCTCCTGCCTCAGCCTCCTGAGTAGCTGGGACTACAGGAATGCACCACCACACTGGGCTAATTTTGTATTTTCAGTAGAGACGGTGTTACTCCATGTTGCTCAGGCTGGTCTCGAATTCCTGAGTTTGTGATCAGCCCGCCTCGGCCTCCCAAAGTGCTGGGATTACAGGCATGAGCCACTGCGCCTGGCCATAAACTCTTTCATCTATTATCCTGAATGGTGTTAGCATTCAATGATTATCAGATCATTTCATTTTTAAAATTGCAGCTTATTTTTGAATTCTGGGCACAGGAGATTCCCTGAAAGACTTATGGCTGTTTTTTCAGTTCACTTTATAAAGAGGAAAAATGTCTGACAGGAGATTGCTTTGGTCAGTGAGTGTGTGGAAGCAAGTACAATGCATTCTGATTCTTCTGTGGTGTTGCCAGCTACTCTTAGCTCCATTTTATCTCTCTCTGTTCAAAGCACATCTCCTAACTAGGCTATAGTTGGATAGGATGTAGGGGAAGAGGGTGAGTGACAGGAGGAATAGTGTGGCTGCTGGGTAGAGTAGGTGGTTTAGTCCACAGAGCTGCTTGGTCCTGAGAGCGTATAGTAATCCCTCTGTTGTTCTCTGATTCCATTATTCTCTGAAGGACTCTATTACCTCTGTGTTTTGAATTGCCTTAATTATTTTTGGTGAAAGCTTTTCCTTGGGCTTCCATATTCATCCTGGGTCAATGCTTCCTTCCTCATTTGATACTATCTACATGTGGTTTCTGTTCCTGTAAGAATTTATCTTCCTGTATTTAAGTGGCTATTTATGTATTATTTTAAAAGTTATCCTCTTGGCTGGGCGCGGTGGCTCACGCCTGTAATCCCAGCACTTTGGGAGGCCGAGGTGGGCCGATCACAAGGTCAGGAGATCGAGACCATCCTGGATAACACGGTGAAACCCCGTCTCTACTAAAAATACAAAAACAAAATTAGCCGGGCGTGGTGGCGGGCACCTGCAGTCCCAGCTACTCCGGAGGCTGAGGCAGGAGAATGGCATGAACCCGGGAGGCGGAGCTTGCAGTGAGCCGAGATTGCGCCACTGCACTCCAGCCTGGGTGACAGAGCGAGACTCTGTCTCAAAAAAAAAAAAAAAAAAAGTTATCCTCTTATTGTTTCTAAGTTTTGGCATGGGAGAGAGAGACACTAAGTATGCCTAGTTTTACCATCTTAAAACTGAAAGTACTTGTATCAATTTACTAATACACTTGCAGTATATATAAACACCTTTACCTTTGTCTGGTAGAGATTAATGGAAGCAAAATAATTGTCTTAATCCATCTGGGCTGCTATAACAAAATACCTTAGACTGGGTAATTTATAAACAACAGAAATTGTTTATAAATTTGGGATGTTCAAGATCAAGGTGCCAGCAGATTTAGTGTCTGTTCAGGGCTTGCACTCTGCTTCAAGGATAGTGCCTTCTAGCTATGTCCTCATGTGGTAGAAGGGTAGACAAGATTCCTTGGGAGTCTTTTATAGGGACACTAATCTCATTCCTGAGGGCTCCACCCTCACAAAGTAATGGTCTCCCAAAGGCCTTACCTCGATACTATCATATTGGGGATTGTTTCAACATATGAATTTTCAGGGGACAATGATGAAAAAAAAGAAAAAACAAAAGCTGATCCTAACAAGGCCTTTTTATTGAAAGAGAGCAAGAAACATGACTTGCCTACTTTAGACAATGAACTAAATGGTGGTGTAGTACCTTATTTTTCTACAATGCCTTGAAGTTATTTAAACATCCCTCATTTGATCTTCACAATTCAATGAGATGGATATTATTACTTCTGTTTATAAGATGAGAAACAGACTGAGGTACTCTAAATGATACGTTCAGAGAGGCTGTGTGGAAGAAATGAATTGAATCCTTTTCCCAGCCTGTAAGTCCAGTGCTTTGTCTGTAGTCTACTATCAAGTACAGATGAAGTTATATGAAAAGCTAAAAAACAGTATTCTTTTGGTTACAATAGTGACTTAAAGGAAGGTGAAGAAAAGCATTCAAGAACCACTTTAAACATATAGTCTAATACAGAAGAACGAAAATATACTAAGTGAAATTAAAGGTGCTATGCCTTTGAAAGGCTTTATTTAGAACCACACTGGGCCTTGTATGGAAACCAAGCCATAAGCTTCAACTGGCATTCTTTCTGCAGTCCCCATCAAGAATCTGACCACTCAAGTTTTAATTTCCTGTCAGATAAGATAAATGGAAGACAAAATCTCACAATTAAGTTTCAAACTATAAACAGCCTTCACGAAATCTTTGAATATCTTTTGTCTAGTTCACTGCTATGAATTGTTGCCTGGTCTGAATACATTTTAAAATGGAATTCTTTAGTTTAAATTGCAGACTATTCCAGGACAGAGGTTGGGAGCTTTCATATCTTTGGTATTCCCTAGGGAAAGTGCCTTTTGTAGAGTCTGGTTACTGCTCATTCCAGCTTTTCTTTGTAACCAGTGCTGCAAGGTTTACAAGTATGGTTGAAAGAACATCGCTAGGTATACGGCTGTCCTACCCAGTGAAGAGGTACTAACTGTATAACTGGCTTTTAAAACCCGAAAAGACTGTTTTTAAGGAATAAATGACTAAGAATTGGGAGTCTTAGTTAGATTGAGAGAAGAGAGAAGTAGAGTTTGACATTTTGCAAAGGAGAATTCACTAAAAAATACCCATGAAAGTTATTTGAAGCAATTTAGAAACATTGGAGTGACTTATCTATCTGCCGAAGGTGGAGCAGGAGAATTCTATGACATGTGGAAATTGCTGTGCATGTTTTCTTTTGGTTCCTTGGTTGGAACATAAATGGAATTTAATTAAAGTTACACAGGGAGGAGTAGGGAAAATCTCATGGAGACTCAAACAGGAGATAGGGTAAGGCTAGGCAGAGCTCAGAGGTACTGGAGTTAGCATGTGATTCTCAGTTCAAGGAGGAGCTGGAATCCTCAGCTGCATGAACATTTAAGTCATCATACCTGTTACACTTAAATGAAACATATCTTAGCAATGTTCCAAATGCTTCTTCTGCTTATACCTTTTTTCCATTCCTTTATAACTTCAATGTGCACATAGCCCACTGTAGACTCTCCAGTCCCTGACATAATACCTGTTCTATTTCAGCTTCCAGAGCTAAATGTCAAATTATTTCCATATTTCTTGGTTTGAATTCCCGAGGAGTATATGATTAGGCCAGCCCTTTTGTGGCTAGGTGATTGAATCAGAATTTGTGGTCAGGGTATATTGGTTTTCTTTGGCTCAAGAGTCAAGCTCTTGTTCAGTTAGTTCAGTTTCCAAGCAATAGAATTATATGGTGTAAAATCTGCAGATGACAGGGTTTCTAGGTGGGTGGTTGCACTTAGAAAGGGGGCATCAATGGAGTAGGAAAAGTTTGGTGGTCCTATTGTATGTTGAATAGTATTCCCGACTAATTTTTAACTATCTTGAAAAGGACTAAGTTCTGAGTGAGACGTGACACCACTGGAGTTTTATTTGAGCAGAGGAGTGATATAATTGGACATGCTTTAAAGGACTACTTTAGATGCTCTCTGGGGATGATCACTATTCACATTTTGGTGTATTTCCTTCTGGTCCAGTGTAACAATATTTCTTTTACTGAATCTTCTCTTTTCTCTCATGTATGAGCCACTGCACCCGGCCTCTATGATATATTTTAAATAGATGTATTGGGGTCTGCCAGAGAAACAGAACCACATTTATGTATTAAACTTATACTAGATCAGTAGATACAAAGAAACTTTGTATCCTTTTGTAGGTATCTCTATTACAGAATTTATTTCATGGCATCCTCTATTTCAGCTGCATTTCCATTGCCTCTTTCCTTAGTAGTTTATTTGGCTTATGTTTTCAGGCACCATCATATATATATATATATATATATATATATATATATATATTTTTTTTTTTTTTTTTTTTGAGACAGAGTCTCACTCTGACACTAGGCTGGAGTGCAGTGGTACAATCTCAGTTCACTGCATTCTCCACCTCCCAGGTTCAAGCGATTCCCCTGCCTCAGCCTCCTGAGTAGCTAGGACTACAGGCGTGTCCTACCATACCCATCTAATTTTTTTTTTTTTTTGGATTTTAGTAGAGATGGGGTTTCACCATGTTGGCCAGGATGTTCTCAATCTCCTGACCTTGTGATCTGCCCACCTCGGCCTTCCAAAGTGCTGGGATTACAAGTGTGAGCCACTGCGCCCGGCCTCTATGATATATTTTAAATAGACGTATTGGAGTCTGCCAGAGAAACAGAACCAACATGATATCTCTCTCTCAACATATTTATTATAATAAATTGGTTTACATGATTATGGGTTTGAGCAGTCTACTTCACTGACTGCTGTATACAAGCTGAAGGCCCAGGAAAGCCAGTGGTATCCTTCCAGTTCAATCATGAAGGCCTTAGAAGCAGGAGAGCTGATGGCATAAGCCTCAGTCCCAGTACAAGAGAAAACTGATGTCCTAGTTTAGTCAGACAGAGTGAATTCTCCCTCTCTCTACCTTTTTGTTCTAGTCATGCCCTCAACAGATTGGATAATGCCCAGTCACACTGGGGAGAGCAGTCTGCTTCATTCAGTTCATCAATTCCCTAATTTCGTCTAGAAACACCCTCAAGGCACACCAAGAAATAATGTTTAGCCAAATTTCTAGATACTCCATGGCCCAGTAAAGTTGACACATAAAATTAATCATTGCAGTAAATAAGTTTAAATATATTTGAAATATTGTTATATGTTCTGTTTAATTTATTTACTTATGTTTATATTTCGTTAACTGTGTGGTCATTTTATTAAAAATAGGTAATTATAGTCTTTTTGGGGGGGAGGAATCAGATCTGAATTACTTTATTTATGACTACAATATCCTTTAATCAAGGGCTGACTGATTAGCACATAAAGTATACACAGTTTAGAACCATAGATGGCAATTTTAAATGGATCATCTCAAAATTAGGCTGCACATGTTTATATTTATTATTTGAACATCAAGTCATTCAGGAATAGTATAAATTCTATAAAAGGGTAAATGTTATCAGAGTTTTAGGAGAAATTTTGGTATTCTCTATTAATTTATTTGTAAAGGTATCCTAGGAAAGATGTGACAATCAATTACTGTACTTTTTCATCTCATGTGATTCTTAGATACGATCTCAGGCAAATATTCAGTAGACCGTTCTATTTTACTTTATTTGTATCAAATATGACAAGTGTCAACTATATATATATTGAAATATGTTTAAGAAGATTTATAATTCTACATAATTATATAAATCCACTTTAATATAATAAGCAAAAATGACTCTTGATGCCAATAGTATTAGGCTCCTATATAGGTATGAATGAGCACTGTTCTGAAACACTGCTGCACATGGTACTCAACAAATGATAACAAATCTATTTGGAATGCAGAAAATTTTATTTTCAAAAGCAGAAAGCGAACAAGGGGAAATGGAAATGAATAGTACCAACTATTCTGGAGAAACAAAAGTCTGTAGGTTCTAGCAGTAGAATTGTAGGGTTAAAAACCTGTATTTCTTTCTCTTTTTATCTCAGTCTCTTTCCAAACCTCCTAGGGTTTATTCTCTAACACTAAATGTTTTCTGCTTTTCAACTCCAATTCTTGTGCCATATGTTTATCAGATTTCTGTGATGGATAAAATGTGATGATATATGATAGATGACAGAGTAATAGTTGGAAAGAGTCCAGGCCTGGAGGCCTATTTCATTTCTGTTTGCAACAGCTGAAAACTTGTGTGCTACAGTTGATATGGCCCCTCTTCTTTCTGGGCCACTTAAAACAATAGCTTTGGTAACTTGTTCTGAGTTATCTTTTATTCCATGTAATTAACTTAGATGACTTTCTTCCTAATAGATGGAAGAGTTTCAGGGGCAATCCAGTAAAAAGGAAAATTTTCCTTAATTTTCAGACAGTACAATTAATATGTAAAATTGAGGCAAATATTTTGTTAGCTTTTTGCTTTTATCTTCCTGTTTCCCTTTGTCATGTACTAGACAACATTAGGCTGGTACTGACAAGTTTTATAGACTCCTGGTAAAGATGACAAAAGTCCCTGAAAATGTTTGCAAAATGGTATCCTCTGATGTAAGTCTTTACATTTCAAAGAACATTCAGAAATTTCAGGGTATACGTGATTCAAGATATGAGAGGTTTGGCAGCTTTCACATTATTTGAAGGGACCTTAGGAACTGGCTTCTAGTAACAGATCTTTCCTTAATTCGTGTCCCTAGGAAGCAGGAGTACCTGAGAGGTGACCCTGGGACAAGATTGGCAGGGGGCCATTGCAGTTTCATTCCTGGATGTTTATGCGTACAGGATTTTCACTACCCTGAATGCTCTTTCTTCTTCTGTATAATTTCTCCTTGACTTTTAAGGTTCAGATGAAACATTTTCCCTATGTAAACTTGGCAGAGTTCTGCTAATTCACCTAGCTTTTACATTCTGCATCTGTAAACAGAAGCTAATAATATCCTCTTCACTGAGGATTAAATGAGAACTGGGATTGGAACCCATGTCTAGCTAACTCCAAAGTCATTGCACTTAAACATTGTATTAAGCCGTTCTTGCATTGCTATAAATAAATACCTGAACCAGGGTAATTTATAAAGAAAAGCAGTTTTATTGACTTGCAGTTGAGCAGGGTGTACAGGAAGCATAGTGCTTCTGCTTCTGGAGAGGCCTCAGAAAGCTTTCAATTGTGGTGGAAGGCAAAGGGGGAGCGGTTGTCTCACATGGCAGGAGCAGAAGCAAGAGAGAAAGAGCAAGAGGGAAGGTGCAACGTACTTTTAAACAACCAAATGTCATGAGAACTCACCATCATGAGAAAAGCACCAAGATAGATGTTGCTAAACCATTCATGAGAAGCATCTCCATGATCCAGTCACCTCCCACCAAGTCCCACCTCCAAAACTGGGGATTACAATTCTATATGAGATTTGGGCAGAGATACAGATTCATAACATATCAAACATAATGTTCAAGATATTTTAAGCTACTACCCAATTTGTTTTTTCCTAATTTGCCATTTGTATAGCAAACATTCTTTCTAAAGGTACCCTTATTAGCTGCATTGGTCTTTTGACCCTAGGCATTCACTACCTTTTATTGATAAATATTATTTTTTGGTATGGATAACTGAGCATTTGTTGAAAAATATTTATTGAACCACATTTATGTATTAAACTTATACTAGATCAGGAGATACAAAGAATAAAAATCATTCTTATGAAGGGATTCAAAGACAATGTGAGATGGTCTTGTAAAAAGTAACATTGAATTGTAAATTGGGATATTACAATGCAATGTGGTATGTGTAGGTCTACAGCTTGAAACTAGGATTTTCTGTTTCCAACAGAATGTTAAGCTTTTGAAAGCAGGAACCAGTCTTCTACTTCATTCAACTTTTTCATTATTTTTAGCTTAGTATCCTGTTCTTAGTAGGTGTCAGGATTTATCAATATATTTATTGATTTGCTTTAGTAAAATAGAAACTCTCTATTATATATTAGTTACTTGTTGCTGTGTAACATATTACCCCAAAACTGAGCTGCTTAAAGCATCAGAGATTTGTTACTTCACACAGGTTCTGAGGATTAGGAATCTGAGAGTGTCTGAACTGGATGGTTCTAGCTCAAGGTCTCTCGTGAGTTGTAATCAAGTTGTCAGCTGGAATTGCAGTCATCTGAAGGCTTGACTGGAGCTGGAGGATCTGCTTCCAAGATGGCTTACTCACATGGCTTTTGGCAGAAAACCCCAGATTCTTACAATGTGGGCTTCTCGATAGAGCTACCCGAATATTCTTACATCATGGCAGCTGGCTTCCTCACAAAAAAGAGAGAATAAGCAGGAATTGCAGTGCCTTTTATGGTCCAATCTCTGAAGTTATACACATCACTTCTGCTTTGTTCTATTCATTAGAAGTGAGTCACTAAGTCCAGTACACACTCAAGGGGAGGAGAATTAGGCTCTACTTCTTAAAGGAGCAGTAACAAATAATTTGTGGATATATCTTAAAGTTACCACAGTGCACTAACAACACAGAATGTACTCTATCATTATTTTCTTTTTGAGCTTTGTAGACTGAGGGAAAAGCTTCAGAAAATATATAGAAAGATGAAGGCAGGGAAAATAAAGAGGGACTGGGAGAATGCACAGGAGTTTAGAGGGAATGAGGGTCTGGCATAGGGCAAAGAATCTACACAACCTGTGGATGTTATGTTCTGATGTCTTAGGTATTCATAACAAGGGGGCTAAAGAGAATGACAGTGAGAGATGGAAGTGGGGGAAAGAATGAAGAACAAAATAACTGAGAGAAAACAAGGACAATTGTGTAGAAAGTGAAAGGACAAGAGAAGAAAATAAAATAAAATACCTCTTAAGAAAAATACTCTGGAATCAGTCAAAAGCTCTTGCCCAGTTGTGAAGCAAATAAGTCCATTGGAACTGTCCAGAGGGGCTATTTTCTAAAATCTTTATTGTGTAGTATCTGAGTTTGCCTATTTGAGACATTTTTATGGTGATTTGGGTGCCAATGCTGAAGACAATGAATTAAGATTCAAGAGTAGAACAATTTGTAATTATTTTAAAGAAATTATATGGAGAAAAAAAGATAAGAATTGCTAGAAGTTTTTTGTATAAATGATTTAGAAATAAAGTTGTTATCAGAGATAATAATTATATAACTGAAGAGTCATTGCTGGGCAAATTATGAACACATTTGGGCTATGAAAAGTGAAATATAAATGTGTGATGAAACCAAGGCAAGGTGGAATTAAAATTCCATCCTCCCTCATTCTCCTCCTGATTACTTAGTGGGGGAGAGAAAGTATTGAAGTCATTCATCTTTTGTCATACACATATAGAGAAATTTCATTATAATATTGTGGCATGTTTAGATATCAGAGATACAACATGTGGAACTGACATAACATACATGCAAACTAAGTGGTCAGATAGATTTATTGCTTTAGTTATGTAGGACAATTACACAAAGACAATTTATATGACCAGGATATTATTTAGAAGGAAAAGAGAAAGACTCATACAAATAAACTGGCAAAACTTAAGAGACATTGTAGGGTTTAGATAATGCAAAGAGTTAATAGGAAGAGGAGTACCTTAGAAACATCAGTAGGAGAAAGAAGCAATTGATGAATGGAATTAGGGATATGATTTAACTTGGCAGCAATGGTCCTCATGAGAAGGGAGTGTCTAAAATAAGGTAAGTTCAGGGGATCTAACTAGATTGTTAAAAAGCAGAGTACAGACTTTAAAGATAGTCATTGGAGGCCCAAAATGGGGATTTTTGTCTTACTCTTTAGCATGAACTCACCTAAGAAGAAAGAATGATGATGATTTTTTACATAAAATATGAAAAAATAAAAGACTATCAAGCACATTTTGTTATTTGACAAGCACATTTTCCTTCACATTAGGGGACCTATTTTTGGTCTATTTTCCGACATCTACATGAAGAAACAGTTTTCTAGTATTTCTTTTGGTTATAAAAATAGTTTTCTGAATTGGAAAATTTAGGAAAATATGAAAGTGCATAAAATAAATTACAACTATACAACCCATTGACAACTGTTAATACTTTAGCACATTTCTATGTTTTGTTTTAATATTTATGATTTAAAAGATATTTTTAAAACAGTTTTGCATACTGCTTACTTTACTCAATATCATATCAGGACAATTTTGTCATTAAAAATCTCTTTTAAACATCATTAAATTTATTACCTTTTAAATTTTTAATAAATTTTAAGGGGCATAGGATATTTAATCCTAATATTTACTAAAACGTTATAACACAAAACAGAAAATAAATGATACATGTTTAAATTATTAATGGTTGAAACTGTTGACTACCTACTGTGATAGTAACAGCTAATACTAATTATTTACTATGCCACAGGAACTGTTCTAAGTACTTTGTATGGATTATATCATTTAACAATTATATTAACCATTATGAGGAATTTATAATTCTTATTCCCATTTTACTTAAAGAGGTTTAGTAATATGGCTCAAGTTTTCACAGCTAGTAAGTATGGAGCTGAAATCCAAACAAGGCAATTTGACTCCCAAGTCCATCTTTCTAAATCTATACATTTTGCATTATATGTTTAAGCTTTGCATTAGGAACTGGAGACAGAATGATAAGGAAACCATAGAGTGTCTGCTCTTTCTGAGCTGTCGTGTGTAGAGAAACAATTATTACCAAATAATTAACATTTTAAATGTATAATTACAAACTGAAATCAGCGCACTAAACGAAAGGAACATAGATCCATGATAGACAACAGGAGCCTGACTAAATAAGTAAACTGGGGAAGGCTTCCTGGAGGAGGTGACACAAGCTGACAGCTGAAGAATGAATAACAATCAGTGAGGTAAAGGGGAAATATACATTCCAGACAGAGGGAATAGCATGCGGAAAGGCCCTAGGGTGAGAGGGAACATGAATGTTCAGAAAACTGGAAGAAATTCAGTGTGACTGGTGCTCACAGATTGTATGGGAGCAGGCTGTGGCCCAGGAATGTAGGGCTTGCTAAGGATTTTGAATTTCAAGGACAATGGAAATCTCAAAGAGTTTTATGTAGGTGGTGACATAATCATATTTATTTTGAAAAGATTTTTCCATCTGAAGAACGGCAGACATACTAGAGAGAGGCCAGAGGTTATGTGGGGTGGATTTCTGATAGACTTTTGCTGAAGTCAAATAAGAAATGAAGATAACCTGGCCTAAGGTAGTGGCAGGAAAGGTGGAAAGACCTGAACATATCTAATAGATATTTAACAGGTAAATTTGAAAATGGTGGTGGAGTTAGTATGTTTTCTATGGGCTGAGATAGACAATACTATAAGAAGACCAAAGACCAAAATTTAGGAGGGCGGATCATGAGTTCAATCTTGGAAACAGTGAGTTTGACATGTGAATATTTTGAGTATATAGTTGCCTATTGAGTGTGGAACCAGAGTTTTTGCCATAAAGATTTAATCAATTTGATGAATATGGGTAAAAAAAAAAAAAAGAAGATAAAGTGAAAAGAGAATGTAGTGGGCTCTGGGGAGCACTATTTTATGGCTGGGCAAAGAATTATGAGTTAGCAAGGAATATTTAGTTAGAAGAGCGTGTTAACTAGATTGGAATTGTTGTCAACCACTGAGGGTATACTTGAAGTTGGTGATGATGAATTTATGTCGATTCTTGTCTGCCCTAAGTTGTGACTCTGCCAACAGCAACACAGAGGCAAGGAAGCCTGGTGGCAAGAATGACCCAGAAAGGTTTTGTAAGATATGTGAAATGAGAAGGTTAAGTGTCAGAGGATTCAGGCATATGATAACATAATTTACCATTCTTTTTTTTTTTTAACATAGAAAAGGGTTTTTATAAAAAAAAAAAAAATTAGGCTTGGCACGTGGCTTACACCTGTAACCGCAGCACTTTCAGAGGTCGAATTGGATGAATCGCTTGAGCTCAGGAGTTCAAGACCTGGGCAATATGGTGAAACCCCGTGTCTGCCAAAAATACCAAAAATTAGCTGGGTAGGGTGGCATGTGCCTGTAGTCCCAGCTACCTGGGAGACCGAGGTGGGAGAATAGCTTGAGCCCAAGAGGTAGAGGCTGCATTGAGCTGAGATCATACCACTGCACTTCAGCCTGGGTGACAGAGTAAAACCCCACCTGCCCATCCCCCCCACCCAATTTAAATAGTTCTGAGAAATATCTTTTATGCACAAACATTTGTCTCTTTTAAATGTTTCTTTTGGAGAAATTCCTATAAGAATTACTCAAAGAGTAAGAATAACTTTCAGCCTTTTAAATGACATTGCTAATTTGTTTCCAGATTCCCCTAATCTCGTTTGCATGAGGGCAGTGGCTGTTCCAATTTTTATTCTTTGTGTTTTGACAGGCTAAAAGAATGTATCCTTCAAATTCTTCTTTCTTTCTTACTGTCTTTCAGCTGCTGTGTCATGAGTAATTTTCTTCGGTTAAGGTGCATATCTCACGCACATATGAGAAGGTCTTCATGTTGCTTTGGAACAACAAAGAAAACTTTCTGGTTATTGAATCTTTGGGTCATAAGTACGTCCCTTCTCAAACCACTAAAGATCTTACTCCATTTTGTTGTGATGTTTTATGATACAGACAAAACTGATAGCAAATGTTCCAAGAAAGGGAAATGCAAAGGTCCCAAGGTGGAGAATGCTTGGGAAGAAAGCCAATGTTACCACAGTGGAAAGAGAGAGAAGTGGAGAAAGAGTGAGAGAGCACGTACTGGGAAATGAGGCTGAAGAGATAGTGAAGAATCCAAATCATAACCAAGTCCTGTAAGCCAGGTTGAGGAGTGTGCATTTCATTTTGAGTGAGATGAGAAACCACTGGGTGGTTGTAAGTGGGGGAGTGAAGTGGTGTGATTTGCATTGTAAAGCAATTGCATGGTTAGGGTTGGCACACACAGGCAGGGTGGAAGAAGAGGCCTCTTCGAGCTACTGGTTCTCAGGTAGTTCAAGGGCAGAAATGGAGTCTAAAGCAGGCATGAGGTGGGGACTGTGCGGTGACACAAATAAGCCCTTCCAGATCAGTTATTTCTATGCTGATGTTTAAATGGAAAAGCCCGAAGAGGACTCTCCCTTCGGCTTTAAGGCCCAGGGTACTGGGTGGGGCAGGGCCTGGACTTGGGGGCCTTCGACTGCTTCTCCCTGACTAGAATGAGGAAGGCCTCAGCATCTCTCTCTCTCTCTCTGTCTCTCTCTCTCTGTCTCTCTCTCTCTCTCTCTCTTTCTCTCTGTGTGTGTGTGTGTGTTTATAGCCTGGGAGTTTAGTTATATATTTTCCCCTAGGCTTGGCTCTTAGCCTCTTCTCTTCAGCTCCCTCTAAGGATCTTCTCTTGGGACAAGTATTCAGCAGATACTGAAGGATTATGACTCTAGGTAACTTTCTGACTATTTTCCCACCTTTTCATGCAGGGTGTGTGAGAGAGGGGTTCCCAGTACAGATTTTTTGGCTTTCTTATGTTCAAATGATATCATCAGCCTAATTGCTCTACAATTCTGATTAGATATCAAATTTATCATACGGTTTCTTGAATTTCACATTGGTCATAAATAGTATTCATATCCTTTTTTAGAGTTATTAATTAAATCTAAGATTTGGATGCCTTAGCCCCCACACTTGAATCTTATCCTCCCTCCCCGAAACTGGACCTTAAGCCTATTTAGGAATCCCAGTTCTCATTAAAGAGTAACCCTGTGAATTTTGAGATGCTTTGAAGAGTGCATAGTAATTTGTCATACTGTACTTATTTGTTCTATTTTTGAGTCCATGTGAAATCTCAGCTTCCTCCCTCACCCCCAGTTTACTTTATAAATGCTCCTGCGAATCTAGCCCCCTTCTGATCTCCCTCATTACTTTGGGCTAGTCTGAAGCAACAGAAGGACTTGCTAAATTTATATATTCTTCCTGAGGCCTGGGGCTTTGTGCGAACAATTGTAAAAATTTACCAAGTCTGGAGAAGAAAGCCTTCACAAATCTTGAGTGTGCAGGGAGAAGCAAATGTGTCTGGGGTTTCTGAGAAGATATTTGTTTATTCATAAATAATTTATTGAACATCAGCTTTGTACTAGGCATTGAATTTTGAGCTTGCATTAGTCACATAAGTCATAGTTTTTAAAGAGACCAAAGCCTGATAGATGAAGATAGACTTTTCAACAATGATTGTCACAGAGTATTTATAGGTAATATGATTCATTTATATACCAGGCCCAATGAGGAGACAAGGAAACATTGGATAGAGGTTGGAGAAGCTTAGAGGGGTGACATTTTAGTTTTGAAGAGATGATCCAGGTATAGGATGAGTTAAAAGGGTATGGCATGAGTCATAACTGTAAGATAAGACACAGGCCTGTCATGAGATCTCTAAGTACCTCTGAAAGCTTAGAAGGGTAAAGATGGTGCTTATTAGGATATATCGTTGGAGAGTCAGCCAAGGAGAGCCAAGTATGACATATGAGGGCTTTGAATTTATCCTATGGACAAAAGAGAACCTTGAAAGGTTTTAAGCAAGGTTGGTTATATGACCAAGTTTTCCTTTCAGAAAACCATTTCTTCTGCAAAAGTTTGCACTGAGATGAATTCAAGTACCATTGCAATAACTCACATAAGACAAAGGCCTCCAGTGAAGGTGGGGTGGGTAGTGGGTCGGGCCAGGAGTAGGAGAAGATTGTGTGGGGGTGGTGAGGAGGTGGATGGGATGGAAGGTATAAATAGAGGTTTCCAAGTCTGGAGAAGAAGGCCTTCTTTTTCCTTAAGAAGGTAGAATTGACAGGACATGGTGAGAGACTCAAAGTGGGTGAGGAGAAAAAGGAAAAAGCATAATTTGGAGGGAAACATGAGTTTAGGCTTAGAATTTAGAACTTTAGGTGCCTATGGAACTTCCAGCTGGAGAGGTCCATTGGACAGCCAAATATTTGAGACCATTACTCAAGAAGGCAGTTGACAGACATCTTAGCCTCAAAGTTCCTTGAATCCTTCATTTTAAGGAGCTTCCTCAGTCTTCACTTCAGCAAACCATATCTACAGTCAAATGTAGATCTTGACGTCACCTTCACATGCTCTAAATTTGAAGAATTAAGGTCTGGTATGGCAATTTGACCACTGGTTCCTTCTATGTTCAAGCTATATTGCTTTATATCCATATCATTTACTTAATGACTCAATGACATGAAGTCACTCAATGAGTCATTAAGTCAAAGTCATTGGGACTTCATGTCTTGCCACATCTTCTTTTCTCCTAGTCCATCAGAGCTGGTATTGTTATTCCTTTCTGTAACCAGTCTGGACTGAAAAGGAGCAGTCCTGCCCTTTAATATTTAGTACACACAACTTGCTCATTCTTCTACTTCCTGACATACTTATGCTGCAAACTCTTTATGTTGGATCTGGGAAGCTGAACGCTAAAGGGAAGCACATAATTGTGCAGACAGGGGCCACCACTAATGTGTAGATTACAGTGGTTCCCTCAGCACTTCTGTATAATGTATTTATGTGGTTCTGTCCAGGTTCCTTTACTGAAAACTGTGGGACATTTCAAATCTTCACTGCTTTCTTCCTATCTCCATTCACACTGATACCCTGCCTCCAAACTTAACTGACATATGATCTTACTCTCTGCTTCAAACAGTTGAAAGGACTATGTCTGATTCCTTCAACCATCCAGCGTCTTCAGACTTATCCAGGGGTTCACTTAAATGCCTTTTCCTCTGGTCACAAAGGACAAGATAATTAAAATATATTAATATTCTAAGATCATTCTGTGTCCTTCACCTGCTC
This sequence comes from Piliocolobus tephrosceles, assembly GCF_002776525.5. Taxonomy (NCBI): domain Eukaryota; kingdom Metazoa; phylum Chordata; class Mammalia; order Primates; family Cercopithecidae; genus Piliocolobus; species Piliocolobus tephrosceles. The sequence goes on from NC_045440.1 coordinate 92,012,840, forward strand.
ATTTCTGTTTTACTTATTCCTTCTTTCTCCTCGTATTGGTTTTTTTTCTTAGAGGACTTGGAGTTTAGTATAAATTATGGAATGATATCCTTTAGGACAAAAAAGGGAAAAATGGTGGTTATATAGAATGAAGCACAAGGAATAACCCTTCTCACTTCAGCACACCGAGTACTGACTTAGAACTGCCACTGGGTTCAACTCTCTAGGTTGTGCCCCTGAGATGGTTAACATAGGAAACTGAATTAAGAAAGTTAGAATGTCTGTTTTGAGACCAGGACTCAAGGTGATACCAACATAGACTTGAGCTTTGTAATTTATTTAAACATCTGCCTGTGTTATGTAAGCTTTCCTGTACTTTTGAAACCTAATGATGTGATATCCCAGATGTTTAAAATCAGTTATTTTTAATTTGTTGCATGCTTGCCATGTTTCAAATTCTGGGCTCAAATTATGGAAATATCTCTAAATTCCCTATAAATGTTGTGAGATGCAGTGGTGTGGAGCCACCTCACCCAGGCTTGCAAGAGCTAATTTTGCACATCCCTTCCCAAACTCTGTGTTCAGTGAATCAGCTATAGCAGGACGATTTACACTGTGGGGTCAACACTCACTGCAAATTGAGGCTTTTTATTTATTCATTTCAAGGACCTGGTTTACCAGCATGCTACTTAAGATAGGTCATATGTCCCCATTTTACAGCTGAAATTTAGGTTCAGAGAAATAGCTCCCTAAATTAGGTTAACTGCGAAAGCTACATGGGTTTTTGGAAGGCAAGACAAATATTTTGTAAGAGAGTAAGACATTGTCTTGTCTCTTCTTATTCTCTTCTTAATCTTTTCTTTTTCTACTGAAGTTGTAGAGTGCAATTGGATTTAGACTTTCTCCATAGAAGTTTAAATATCCTTGTGAACTGTATATCTTCCATCTTCTGTTTTTGTTTGTTTGTTTTTGTTTTTGATTTTTTTGTGAGACAGAGTCTCACTCTGTTGCCCAGGCTGGAGTGCAGTGGCACAATCTTGGCTCAGTGCAACCTCCGCCTCTGGGTTCAAAGGATTCTCCTGCCTCAGCTTCCCGAGTAGCTGGGATTATGGGCATGCATGACCACACCTGGCTAATTTTTGTATTTTTAGTAGTATTTTCAAGGTCCCTAATAAGTTATGATGTGAACATTTTGATGTTCTTATATTTCTTTTACATTGCTCATTTAACAAATGGATCATAAGGCAGTCTTTGAGATCTAGAGGTTGATGTCTGTTAGGATGTTATTTTTTGTTATGCTTGGTTTTCTGATAAATATATTTGCAAAATGTTCCCAGCACTCAATTTATTAATGCTTGTTCTATTGCTAACCAGTTCTACAACCCTAAACAAGTTTTCTCAATTGTTCAGGATGGGGATATGACCAGTGACCCCTAAGGTCATGGCCATTCATGACACTATTAAAATTCTTATGCTTCTGATAAGTAGAGTATGCCCCAAGGTGCCCCTAAATTACTTTATTTATGACTTAAATCCACATTAGTATTTACTGTGGAGTTTTAGTCCTAAATAAAGTAATTTCAGTTTAATTATATTAATGATGTAGCTTTAAGAGGTAGTTTCATTATTTTGTTGTGCAATGAGGTTTTTATTTTGTTTGAAAAGTTTCAGGATCTGAAGCTGAGGGAATTCTACTGTGAGGGAAACCCACTGTTCCTGCAGCAGCCAGTGATTTCTACACAAAGGGAGAACGTCTGGAGTCTACAGGTGAAGGCTTACCTCATTCACTTAAGTCTTCAAACTAAAGCCACAATTTAAATTTTAAAGCATTTTCTTTTAAAACATTCTTGCCAAGCCAGCAAATGATTAATGTAATCCTAGTCCATTGGCAATGTGGATCCTATACATAATCTTTTTGACTTGCTTAGAGAATCCAATGAAATTCTAAGTCACTCTGGGAATCAGAGAAATGGAAATATTTTGTAGGATGAATAAAAGAGAGAAATTTATTTTCACTTTAACTTTTTCAGTGTTATTTAAAGATGTATTGATTTATTCTTAATGGAGTCTTTACCTCTTTCCCTCCCTTTTTGCTTGTCTCTATCCCTAGTGGATGAATGAATATGATCCAGAAACTGTGTTCACTTCAGCAAAACAAGTTAATGGTATTAAAAGAAGGAACAGGAAAGCATATTAGAGGACTCTTTGTAATAGCCAAGTCAGAGATCACAAATCCTTCCACATTTGACTGTGATTCTCCATCTTGAATTTAGATTTCTGAGATCCATTTAGATCTGTAGCTAATGTGCAGGATTGTCATTAAGACTTTTAGGATTTGTATGGGATCAACTTTCCTGGCTGCAGGAAACAACAAATCTTGTCCAGTGGCTTACTTTTTCTTAAAATTAAATTATTGTATGAATAATACCTGTTTATTATAGAAAACAATAAAATACAGATGAGCAATGAAGAAAATCAAAATTTCTTATACTGACTTTTAAAAAGTTTCTTATTACAAAAGTAATATAAGCTCCTTTAGAGACATTGAGGGGAAAAAAGCCAATAGAAGTTAATAAAAGTACTAAGAAATCAGGCTGGGCGTGGTGGCTCACACTTGTAATCCCAGCACTTTGGGAGGCTGAGGCAGGTGGATCACCAGGTCAGCAGATCGAGGCCATCCTGGCTAACATGGTGAAACCCCGTCTGTACTAAAAATACAAAAAAATTAGCCGGGCACGGTGGCAGGTGCCTGTAGTCCTAGCTACTCGGGAGGCTGAGGCAGGAGAATGGCGTGAACCCAAGATTGAGCCACTGCACTCCAGCCTCAGCAACAGAGCGAGATTCTGTCTAAAAACAAAGCAAAACAAAACTAAGAAATCAAATTAATACTCTTCACTATCACATTTATTCTTTTAGAATTTTTTATGCTTTCAGAATATTTTTGTAATTAAAGATAAAGATGAGTTCAAACTCTATACACTATATAGAGTTGTTTTTCCACTCAATTATTGTGAATAGCTTTCCAATCAGCAAAACAAAACAAAATAAAACCAGACCATGACATCTTTTTTGATAAATACATCATATTCTGTATGTGATAATATCATAATATTTTTAACTATTTCCCCACTGTTGGATGTTTAAATTATTAATAATATTCTGGCCTTTTGGCCTTTATAAACAAAGATACAAGGCTGGGCACAGTGTCTCATGCCTGAAGCCCCAGCACTTTGAGAGGTCATGGCAGGAGGATTGCTTGAGCCCAGGAGTTTGAGACCAGCCTGGCCAACAGAGTGAGACCCCATCTCTACAAAATTTTAAAAACCTTAGCCAGGCATGGTGTTGTGTGCCTGTGGTCTCAACTACTCAGGAGGCTGAGGTGAGAGGATCCCTTGAGCCCAGTAGGTTGAGTCTGCAATGAGTCGGGTTCCTGCTACTCCACTCCAGCCTGGGCAACAGAGAAAGATCCTGTCTCCAAAAACCCCCCAAAGTCAAAAAGCAACAACAACAAAACGCAAAGTGATAGTGACCATTCTCATAGTAAATTTCTAGTTCCTGTGCATATTATCCCTAAAAATCTAACTGCTGCCCCAAAGAACTGACATCTTGTAAAGTTTGATTTACTTTTTTCAGATTCCCTTTCACAGAATATTTTCACAAACAGCATTATTTCCTACTCTTCTGTAACAGAAAAACATCGTATTTGAAATTGAATTTTAAATTATTTGAGTAACTGTTGTATTTAATTTTTTACTCCTTTATAACTTATTTTTTCTCCTTTCATCAATCATTTCAGTATAATAATAGTGGCTAATACTTATTTTATGCTTATTATGGACAAGGTACTGTTCTAAGCACTTACACAGGAATAAACTAATTTAGTCCTCTACTGACCCTAAAAAGATAGGTATCATTATTGACCACTTTTTAATAGATAAAGTAATGGAGATCCAGGGAGGTCAAATAACTTATGTGAGGTCACAGAGCTACTAAATGTTGGAACAATGATGCCAACTTAAGCCGTTGGGTTCCAGAGTCCCAGCTGCAATATTGGTTCAGAAAGGGGATATAGGGAGCTGAGAGAAATGGAGACAGGGTCGTCCTGGGTTGGAGGAGGTTCTGGTTTGTGGAGGAGGCTGAATTAGCATTTAACCCAATCTGGTAGCTGTCTTACAGAGAGCCTTCGAGGACAAGAACCTTGTCTGTGAGGGCTGTGAATGAGAGAGAAATTGTTCTAATTTTCAGAACTGTTGGGTCCAGGAGCACAAACGTTAATTTTTACAGTACATTTAGTGGAAGTTGGTATTTTTGCCTGTAATATGTAAATGCTTTGGGTAGTTTTAAGAGTATCTCTGGAATTTTTCTCAGAAAAGTGACTTAAATTGATTTGTACTTAAAGTAAGAGTTATTGCTACTGGGCAATTAGTCAGTGTTAGTAATTAAACTACTTGCTGTGTCAAAGAATTCCAGGAACTATGATATGGGTTATGCCTTGGTAAAGATTTTAAAAACTTTACCTCACCTCAGAGATTTATGAAGTAAAATTTCATGCTAATAACTATATTATAGAAAAATTAGACAGAATATACTGCATTAGTAGATGCCAGGCTAAATGGTTTACCATTTTTATGTAATTTAATTCTTCAAACTCTATGTGATAGTATTGGAAAAGATCCCAATTTTACAGATGAGGTATTCAAGATCAGGGAAGTTAAGGGTTCACTCAAATGTGATCACACAGCAGATAAATCATAGAGCCAGAATTTACATCTATGTTTGTATTTGTCTCTGACTTTGAATTTTTGCTCTGGATGCTATGTTTTAGTGCCTATCATACACATCATAACACCTGATTATACAGTAGTTCCAAAATGCATCACTCCCGAGGATTCATATTTGTTTTTACATTTTATATTTTTCACAGTATATAATTTTATGTGTATAATTTAATAACTCAAAAATATGTAGGGAAAAATAGGACATATAAAATTAATTTCATTTGTGATGAATTATAATATAATTAACTTCCAAATATTCTAAGAAAATAGCACATAAGCTATCTAAAAGGAGCAATTTGAGTATTTTGAAATATTTTTATAGACCATTTTGGTCTATAAAAGATTTCTTGACTTTTAAATAACACTGGAATTAGACCATAGTATATTCTCAAAAATTACATTAAATGCATCTCTAAGAGATGTCCTAAAAGATACTATTGGTCATGCCAATAGTATTTTATTTTATATATACTCATATTTCCAAGTAAAAACTTTGTATTTTAATGGTGTATATTATCCTTCCAAAATAACACATTGGCAACAAGTAAAAGAAAAATATTAATAATAGATGATGTAAGAGCGGTCAGATATACTGAGTGCAACAAACATGTTTGGGTCCAGAAATCATAAATGGAAAAAGTGATCTATATGAACCTATTTTTAGGTCCTTTGTATTTCAGCAAATGCTTCTGTCATCTGCTATTTTGGGTAGTGAATCCTTATCCATGAGTTTTCTACAGCTTTATAGTAAGACTTGGCCATTGAATTAATGTAACTAAAAGCCTACCTATAAAATCAGTATTTCTTTAAGAATCACAAGCTATGCTCTGCTTAAGTAGTTGGAGAAAGGGTGATAATAAACATCTGATTTAGGCACCCTGGTAATATTAGTGTGAAAGCATGATCTCAGTCATGCAACCACCCAGGAGAATGAGCTTAAGTGGGTAGGAGTTTGTGCTGGTGAAGGATCAGACAAATAAGGAATCCATGCTCAGGGCTGTTTACTGTAGAAAGGCAGCTTTCTCGGGTCCTTGTTAATTGGGAGAGATAGGGTAATAGGAAACGGGCACAGCAATTTATAAGATTTTGCTGTTATGTTTTCAGTTTTTAAAGAATTTAATTGGGGTGAATGCGTGAAAGATTATGTGTGTATATATGTATTTTCAAAAATTCCTATCAGAGCTTTATGTGGACTACTTCAATACTACTGGGAAATCTTTCACTTTTGTCAGGAAAAAATGTACCAAATAAATCATCCCCAAACATGATTGAAATTTCAAGCAGTGTTTTTGTAACATTTATACAGGACTTCCATGGTCCTGACACAAAAAATGGAGAAAATTTAATGGATTCAGGCAAATGTTTATTTATTTTCTTTGCTTGGTCAGTGAAGATGTAATTTTATGCATTATGTAATATATTTTTATTAAGATGATGATAGCCCTAGTGAAAGGCAACTTCCATTTTCTTACTTCTTCCCTTTATTATTTAATATTTTATTACTATTATTGCAAGTCAATTTTCTGAACATATCTAGGTAGATAGGTTTAACTAAGATTAAATTCAGATATTTGGTTCATATAAATCATTGCTTTTTTGATGGCACTATTCAGGTTCTCAATGCAGCAAGGAATTTAGGCCAGTGCTTCTCAAATTTCAGTATGCATATAGATTACCTGAGGAACTAGTTAAATTGCAGATTTTGATTCAGTAGGTCTGGAGTGTGTCTGACATTCCGCATATCTAATAAGCTCCCATGTGATGCATTCTGTGAACCACAGTTTAAGTAGTTAGGATTTAGACCTTAGCGAATATGACAAAATTCATTTTTGAATCCAGTCTGAATGTTTGTACAGTCTTTGCTTATTGTAATGAGAGGTGCCAGATTTAAACCTAAACTATGTCTAACTTTATAAAATGTGTAATGCAAATGTATTATGACTTGTAAGAGATGTAGAAATATGACAAGGTAAGAAACTTATTATTCTTATATTGATGAAAACCAAACTTACTTGCAATGCCAGTCATTTACAACACAATTCATTAGATACACTGCAGAATCTTAATTTAACAGAATCTAGATAATAAACCATACATTTTATCTAGTGAAGTGGAAATCAATGTAATGTAAAATAGTTTTGAAAACAATCTGAGGAACTGTATTTTTTTTTTTCAATTTAGGAAATAACATCAAGATTTGTAATGAATCAGCTAGCAGAAAATAACCCTTTCCTAATGGATGGCATCGAACGGTACCCACAAGTCAGGAGCATGATCTCTCAGGGAAAAACATGTGCAATATGTGGGCAGCACTTTATAACTGTATGGCTGGACTGTGTTCGATTTGTTTCTCCACCAAAGGTAAATGATGCTTTTTGTGCGAATATGACCATAATACCTATTCCTACCCTTTTTCTTATCTAAATCAGTCAATACTAACTAGATTTGTACCTATGATTGGCTTATAGGGTAGTACGCTGTAAATTTTGGATCAACAAATTTGGATAAGTATCTGTAATAATCATCATTACCCAGTCTATTTACATTCATAGACTCCTAAATTTATCAGAATACATGCATTCTAGCAACATTTCATGAAAGTTGAAAGGTTTTAATCAGTAAATCCCTTTTGTTCATCAATATTAATAATAAAACCAGAACTATATTCTTCTCAGAAGAAGAATTGGTCAGTAGTCTGTTGTGGAATTCTTGGTGTAGAAAAGGTGAATGTGCTGGCTAGTTTATATCATGATGGTGTTCTAGAACACTGAATATGCATGAATGTGCACCTGCAACATTATGTCACTCAGGAGTTGTGAATCCCAGGACAGTTCACATAGCCCATAAGGCATGTTCTAGACCAGAGCTCAGCAAACTCCTTTTTCTCTAAGTGGCCAGATAGTAAGTATTTTAGGCTTTGTAGACAGTGTGATCTGTGTGACTACTACTTGACTCTCCTTTGTAGCATGAATGTAGCTCTAGATAATATGTAAATGAATGTAGCTATGTTCTAATAAAACTTTACTTGTGAATTTAAATTTCATATAATATTAACATATCATGAAATATTATTTTATTTTGATTTCTTTTTCAACCATTCAAAAATGTGAAAAACTTTCTTAGCTTACAAGTCTTATGAAAACAGGAGGTGGGCCAAATTTGGCCCAGGGACCATAGTTTTCCCACACCTGTTCTAGACTATCCAACATTTGCTTTTAATACCAGAATTCCTTTCTGCTCTTGGTGAGTCCTTGGCCTTCCTTGGGCTAGCATAGTATAATATTGGAGGATAATTTTAAATAAATTAATAAAAACAGCTGCAGTTTCTACCATTCTGAAAATTATCATCTAGTGAAGGAGACAAACAAATGAGTAAACACAAATGTAACATGAATTGTGACTAACGTGACATAAAAGAATGGTATATTAGTTTGCTAGGGCTGACATAACAAAGTACAACCAACTAGGTGACTTAAAATAAGAGAAATTTAGGCTGGCTGTGGTGGCTCATGCCTGTAATCCCAGCACTTTGGGAGGCCGAGGGGGGTGGAACACCTCAGGTCAGGAATTTGAGACCAGCCTGGCCAATATGGTAAAATCCCATCTCTACTAAACATACAAAAATCAGCTGGGTGTGGTGGTAGGCACCTGAATCCCGGCTTCTCAGGAGACTGAGACAGGAGAATCACTTGAACCTGGGAGGCAGAGGTTGTAATGAACCGATGTTGTGCCACTGCCCTCCAACCTGGGCAACAGAGCGAGACTCTGTCTAAAAAAAAAAGAGAGAAATTTATTAAATTTATTGTCTCACAGTTGTAGAGGCTAGAAGTTTAAAAGCAGGTATCATTTAATTTGATCATCTTGGCAAAGGCCCTATTTCCAAACAAGGTGACTTTCAGAGGCACTGGATGTTAGGACTTCAACACGTGAATTTTGGCAGAAACACAATTCAGCCTATAACCAATGGGTTTTACAAGGAAGAGTATCAGGGAAGCCCTTCTTTAAATCTGGGATAAGGGAAGTCCTCACAGCGGAAAGGATATTTTAAATGACACCTAAAGGAAAAGAAGGTCAGGTAGAATTGTGGAAGAGTGTTTCCAGGAAACTGTTCCAGTGGGAACAGTGTGTATTAATGGGAAATCACTTTTTGATTTGAGGAACTGAAAAATGGTTCAGTGTGATTAGAAAGTATTAATTGACTAGGAGTTGAGATAGGTGGGAATTAGATCACAAAATATCATGTAGTTTACATTAGGAATTTGGCTTCTATTCAATGTGTGATGAGACACATTTGAGGAATTTTAAGTAAAAGAGTGGTATGTCCTAATTTACATTTTGAAAAGATAACATTTGCATAGAGAATGAATTAGAGGGCAAGGAAGTAAGATTAGGCAGTGGGCTATTTGTACTAGACATAGCTGAGAGATAATGATCGTAGTGGCAGTGGAGGGAAATTGATGGATTGGAGATGTATCTTGGAGAAAGAAGTGATAAGACTTAGATTTCCAGGCTTTTTTCGCCTACAGAACTGTGTGAAGCAGATTTTTAAAAATTAATTAATTAATTTAGTTATTTTTTTAACTAAAATAGGGAAGACTAAGGGAGAAGTAGGTTCGTTGGGGAGAGATAGAAGTTCTGTTTTTGCACATGGTTAAGTATGAGACTCCTGCAAAATTTGGGAGCCTGAGCAACCCAGAAGCCATAGACTCCTATCTAGTCTGTTGGGCATACTGGGACGTCTTGGACTCATTGTTAGCTGTGAGTGTGTGTGCACGCAGGTGGGAAGATTTTGGTAGGGAACTAGATATATGACCTCTAATATCATCTCTATCTCTAAAGAGTTTGATTCTAAGTCCTGTTGTTCGAGTGATTTAGGGTATCATTATACTCCAGTAGTCTTTGTGCCAATAAAGGATCTGAGTTGTGAATATGCTTATACCTATCTTTTTTTTTTTGTATTTTTTTTTTGTTTGTTTTTCTGAGACAGAATCTGGCTCTGTCACCCAGCCTAGAGTGGTGGTGATCTTGATTCACTGCAACCTCCATCTCCCGTGTTCAAGCCATACTCCTGCCTCGGCCTCTCGAGTAGCTGGGATTACAGGTGGCCACCATCACACCTGTTTTTTTTTTTTTTTTAGTAGAGATGGGCTTTTACCATGTTGACCAAGCTTGTCTCGAACTCCTGATCTCAGGTGATCTGCCTGCCTTGGCTTCCCAAAGTGCTGGGATTACAAGTGTAAGGCACTGTGCCTGGCCTCAGTGTATCTTATCACCAGCCACTCATGAAATTTACCAAAGAATCTTTTAAAAAATACAGATTATCCTACCCTAGACCTACTAAATCAGAGTTTGTAGCCGTAGGATCCTGAGCATCCACATTTTTATGAAGATTTCTAGTTGATTTTCATGTGCAGTCAGGGCTGGGAATCTCTGCTTTCCCTGTTTAGGGCTGTCCCAGTACCACAGGGCAATGGCTATGTCTTACACACCTTAGTAAGCAAGGCCTACTTGGTTTCTTACACATAACAAAAAGTTGAATATAGAAAAATTTGAATGAATATTCACTGGTTGAATATATTAATTAATGAATTGTTAGTGACAAAGGTGTAGTATAGCTAATAGTGAAAAAAGAAAAGGCGGTGTTGGTGAAGGGGTAAATCCACTGTGGAGTACTGGAAGATGACAAACATCTTAATATGGCCTCTATGCTGGGGAGAGTTGTTACTATGGCTGCTTTCAGGCACACTCTAGAGTTTGCTCTGTTAGTCTGCTTCTTAGACTCTATGCTGAAAGTCTTTCATTTTACTCCGCTGTAAGCGGAACAAAGGCTCCTGCATACAAGTATGCCATGTCCCCAAGAATCTCCAGAGCCTGGATTAGGCCTTTCACCTTTCACAGCCCATAGCTTCCCCAGGGCCAATCTATGAGCGTGTGTAAATGCTGATAATGTATTCTTACTAGCATTGTTAGTTGTTTCATAAGTTTACATTTCTAACTCCTGGATGAGATCATCACTACTTATGTTCAGAGATACATTATCTTTCTCAAAACTGTAATTGTGAAACTTCCTTTCATGAACTTCACTATATGTGTTGTTCATGATGAGGTTCAACAAGGACAACTTTTTTCCCACCAACTTTTTAGTTTGAGACATTGGAAAACAACACATAACTTGAATGAATAATACAACGAACATTTGTATACACTTTACCTAGAGTTGCCAATTTTAAATATTTTTTTCCATTGGCCTTGTCTCTTACTATTTTTTGCCTTTAAGGATGCATCTTGTCCAAAACAAATTTAATATTGAAACAAGCCAAGAATATAGCCTACCTAGAAAGATTGTATTATTACTTTCTAGGGCAAAAAAATAAAAGAACAGATTCTAATTATCAAAAATATGAATGAATAAATGAATGAATGGATAAATAAATCTATCCTTCCTACCAAGTAGAGAGCTTTTATCAAGAGTTACAATGAATAGTACAATATTTATGGGCCAGAAAATATGTAGGTTATTTTAGCTATACTAACTCATGCTTAGGACATGGAGGCTCACATTACTGGCCTGTTTACTTTCCAAGAAGCAAAGTAGAGATTTTACAACAGCCACTTTACGTAGTTCATTTATAATCCTGTAGAATGAAATCTGGAAACACTCATCGGAGTTCACATCACCTGATGTCAGGTATTTACACATCACCTGATGCCAGGTATTCACATCACCTGATGTCAGGTATTTAATCTGAACTAGCTCTGCGGATCCTGATAGACAGCCTGATAGACAGTATCCACAGAGCTAGTCCAGAGTAAAAGATCTAAGTCAGCTATGGTTGTGTTGTGGAGCTACTACGATTTTTCTCACAATGTCCTTTACCAGAGTTTTTGACACTGCCAAGTACTGTAAAATGTTACATGTGAATTGGGAGACTAAAAGGAAGGCTAGAAGTGTTTTCCTCTTGATCCAGTATGTACATTTTATGTTTGTACTAGACATATTCATGTGTGCTTAAGACAAAGAAATAAAAGCGGAAGAATCTAATCAGAGAAATAATTCTCAACTCAGTTACATGTATATTGGGCTCTAGTGTAGTGGTTGCCTATAAAAGTTCTCTATGAATAAGGAACAGTGATTTAAGTTGTTCAGTTTTTCAATACCTCAATGCTCTTGCTATGGAAATGTCTTTGTCAAAGTTGAGTTGGTGTTTACATTAGAAAGTTTTGAAATCTTCATGGCATTTAGCAAAATTTGTAGTAATCGATTTACTTGGTGTTGGTGTCTGTCTCTACCATTGAATACTAAGCTCAAGGAATTCAAGAACCATTTTGATTTTGTTCATCATTATAGAGAGAGAGCTTGGGACAATACCTGATAAATATTTTATTTCTACAGGATGATAAATCAGATCTGGATTTGAATACCAGCTCCTCCTTTAATTAGTTTGCCAACATATTACACCTCTATGTATCATAAGAAAAATCTGGCAAAGGTGCTGCCAAGGAGGGCTAATATTAAGATTTTTAAAAGCCCAGAATCTAGAACTAACCAGGTAGCCAAAGAGAACATTAAAGTAGTGGTTGAGCAGGAATTTGAAACTTAAAACCATCTGGACCTTAAATACAAAGAGAAAAGAGAGCTCATTGGTGGGAAAATGAGGATAGAAATGTATGTTGGTCCTCAAGATGGGAGTAAATATGTAATCTTGATCACATATGTAGCTATCTGTGAATCGTTCACATTATCATCTGGAATGGATTGTTATATTCAAGAGACATTTAACGAGTACAGCATGTCAGATTACTTGGAAACAGTTTTCAAAACATCCTGCTTTCCACTGGCAATGTCCTGAACACCTTGGACAAGTTGCCATGTTTAATTGTGCTCTGACAGATTCTTCTCAAAACCATCTGATGCGCTGCTACTCTTATTTCATGTCTCTCTTTCAGAAACTACAACCTAATACAAGCAACAGCAGCCAGAATTTATTTGGTACTGAGTGTGCCTCTGGTGCTCTGCTAAATATGTCACCTGGAATACCTCAATTAATGTCCAAAATAACCCCATGACACCTATAAGAAATCCCAGGCAATGAGAAATCAAGTAATTTTGCCAATTTCAGAAAGCTGCCAAGTAGAGGATATGGGCAGGGAACTCATATGTGTTATTCCTCATCCTTAACCAGAAGGTCTAGGCTATGTTTCCTATGCTTTTCCAACCTAGTTATTCCCCATTTACTTCAGCTGAACTTAAGACATTTATGTTAAAGATCCTTCTTCTGTCATCATTTATTTCTCCCCTGAAACTTTTAAATTTTTTTCTAACTATGTGTTAGGCTATTTGCCAGGGCTGGGAATACAGAACCCTGACCCTTGAGAAACTCACATGTTCCCAGGAGAAGTGGGATAATAAGGACTGGAATCTGACAAGTTAGGTTTGATGTCCAGCCCTACCACTTGCCACCTGTGTCCTCTTACTTGCCTCTTCAAGGCTAAGCTTCCTCATCTGTCAAATGGCAATAGTAATAATACCCATCCTACAGAAATGTGGTTAGGGATCATGAGGTAATGCATAAACAGTGCTTAGTACAGTGGGTGCAGTGGGTGCTCAACGGAGGTAGCATATAGTAGGTGCTTAATAAGTATAATTTTTTATGTGTGTGTGTGTGCGCATGTGCGTGTGTTTTGTAAACCAAGGCTTTCAAACAAGAAAGAGAGAATGATTGCATTCTTGTGATAAGTAGATGTGAAGCTACACAGGATGCTGTGAGAAGAAGGCATCTCCAGTAAATGGGATTGTCCCTGGTTTAACCTTGGTGCCTACCACAGTGATTGTGTTTGGAGAATCCATAATAAATGTTAAGTTATTTTAAGAGGTATTTCTTAGAAATGTGCTTTGAAGGCTAGGGAGGCATATAGAATAGATAAAGAACTAGTGGATAGGCATTTCAGGCTAGGCCATTGCTTGTGCATAGGTAATATTGTGCAAATATAAATTGCACAATGAGTACAGGGAAGTCACGGAAGGTGAGGTATGAGAGATGAAGTTGGAGAGAACAGCAGTGTGAGGTTACAATGACTCTTGTGTGTGAAGTTTGAGCTTAATTTCAAAAGCTAGTGTATAAGTTTCTGGGGCTGCACAACAAAGTATCACAGACTGGGTGGCTTACACAACAGGAATTGATTTATTAACAATTCTGGAGGCTAGAAGTCTGAGAGCAAGGTGCCAGAAGGGGTTGGCTTCTCCTGCAGCCTCTCTTTTTGGCTTCTACATGGCTGGTTCCTTCCTGTGTCTTCACATAGTCTTCCTTTGATACGTGTCTGTGTCCAAATTTCCTCTTCTCATAAGGAAGTCAGTCATATTGGATTAGAGCTCACTTTACTTGACTTCATTTTAACCTAAGTACCACTTTAAAGACCCTATCTCCAAATACAGTGACATTCGGAGACACTGGGGTTTAAGACATAAGGATTTTTGGGTAACACAGTTTAGCCCGTAACAGCTACTTAGAGTTGTTGAAGTAGTGGGTTAGCAAGATGACATTTTTGCTTGATAAAGAGAGGCTAGACCTGGTGATGTGGATTTAAAGATTGTTTATATAAGTGTGACACTCGAAGCCCTGGGAATGAGGATTACCCAAGGAGATCTACCCAGTAGGGTGAGAAGACCAGAAGGACAGGACCTTGGAGGACAATATTATTAAAAGGTGGCAAAAGCAGGAGTCAGCAAATGAGAATGAAAAGAAACAATCAGGGACAGAAGAGCAAAACAGGGAGAGTGGCACGAATTCTTCAGCCATAAAACACAGATGTGCAATAAACAGGGCTTTCTTGCTTTTTCTTCTGCTGAACTTAGCTTTTATTTGGGCCCCCATTCTACTGGAAAATTTACCTAGTTAATTCAAGGCTTATGTGGTAATTTTAGGATTTCCTAACTCATTTCAGGTTTTATCTTGATCACTTAGAATTTCCTTCCCCTCCTTTCTCCCTATATTATCTAATTCTTGGAGTTTTTAAGTAGTGTCATGGTATTAGTAGGTAGGAGCCTTATGTTCTGCCAATGTCCTGTTTCATGTAGGCATCCTCTGGGTGTATGATCTTCCTATCTAGATCGAAGCTCCATGGTGGTTTCTACTTCCCATTGGTCATGCTTCTTCTTCCATGTACCCTGTGTCTTCTTGTTCTGATATTGAAGTCCCTTTGGTTTGCTGGTTCTCTTTCAACCACTTCTACACTATTCTCTAGGTGTGAGAAAATTTTGGCTGCCCTCTTACTGTGTTATGGGCTCAAGAATGAGCTGACTAAAGATGCCAAGTTGACAGATCCAGGGCTGAGGAGAAGAAACAGCACTGAAAAATTAAAAGCGGAAGGTAGTGTCCTTTGTGTCATTAAATGGCAGGGCTGGAAGCAGGTTGCATTGATAAGAAGCCTGATGGGGCCAGGCATGGTGGCTCATGCCTGTAATCCCAGCACGTTGGGAGGCTGAGGCAGGTGGATCACCTGAGGTCAGGAATTCAAGACCAGCCTGGCCAACATGGTGAAACCTCATCTCTACTAAAAACACAAAAAATTTAGCCAGGCATGGTGGTGGGCACTTGTAATCCCATCTACTTGGGAGACTGAGGAGGCAGGAGAATCACTTGAACCCAGGAGGCAGAGGTTGTAATGAGCTGAGATCATGCCATTGCACTTGCACTGCAGCCTGGAAAAAAAAAAAAAAAAAAAAGCCTGGTAAGAATACAGAAGTGAAACCAGCAAGTCTTGACTAATCTCCAAGAAATGTAGCTGTAATAGGTAGGAGTGCTATAGAATATTCTTTGGAGGGTGAGGAAGGCTTGAAGAAAGATTTTGAAAATGGGAAGATATGTGCATGATTGTAGGCTGTGGAAAGAGCTAGTAAGGAGGATATAATATTAGTCTGTCTTGTACACCAATTCAGGAAAAGTTTAATGCTGTGATTAGGTACTGCTACTTTAAAAAATTAATATAATTTTCAATAGGATGTTACTGCGTGATGAGCCTTATCTATTCCATCATCTTAAGGGAATGAGTAAACAAGAAGAGGAGATATGAAAGGTTTTAAATAACTAGAAGATGGGTAATGGTAGTGGTTTTCCACTTACAAAATGCTTTTTCCATATTTTTTTCTTTGAACATCTTTATTGAGTTCGTACTATATGCAAGGTACTGTGCTAAGCTTTCTGGGTCCAAAGATGAATAACATGCAGTTCATGGTATTGAGGAAATCACAGACTATTAAAATGTAACGTTAGAAGCCTTATCATAAAGCATTATATACCCATGCTATGGAGTCACATACAGAACAAAAACTACTTTGGTGGAGGCTTAAAGGTAACTTTCCTCAGGGGGTGACATTTAAGTAATAGAGTTTCTGGTCCTCATATTAACTTTGTGACTTGGTTTTCATTGTCTTTATTCACAGTTGAGGTAACTAAGACTAAGCAAAGTTAAGTAGTTTGTTCACAAATTTCAAATCTATCAAATAATAAAATTAGGACTTTAGCTTACCCGACACCTCCTGATACCACCTTCTATCTCTTTTTCCTGCACGAGAACATGCACATTTTCATTTTGAATCATAAGAGAAAGTGCAAATAAATTTATTGATTGATGATGATACCATTACTCCCAATAGCTACCTTTGTATATTTGAAACACTGTCATGTGAAAGAGAGATGAGGCTTTTCTTCTGCTGACTTGCAGAGTAGAAAATAGAACCACTGGCCATTCAGGTCAGATAGATAGAACTTTCTTACAGGATTTTAAACACAGACATGCACACACACAGACACACACAGACATACACACACACACACACACACAGCTTAACATCAGTCATCACTGAGGAAACAACAAACTTGGAAGCAAGAATAGGAAAATAAGGAGAATTGATATCTATATCATTTCTCTTTAAAAATTAAAAGAGAATGCATTTTTATAAATTAAATATGTCTGAGGGCATTATAAAAACAACATAATGGCATAAGAATATAGCATGAATTAAAAACATAATGGTTGAAAGAAAAACCCATTAGCTAGGATCTACACCCTTTGAATGTCCTAGCTCATGGCAGAAAATGTTGAAATATTGAAAAAAGACAATTTCCGATTGAAAAAGCACTTTGAGTGCCAAGCACAACAAACAAGAACAAATCCATACATAGGCACATTTTGGTAAAACTATATACCACCAAAGTTGAGCTATTAAGAGCTAAAGATGAAATGTTAAGAGAAGATACATCACTTACAAAGAAGCAGCAGTGAACTGACAACAGATTTCTCACTGACACTAATAGATGCCAGAAAAAACAATGGCATACTATTTTCAAAGCATTAAGGGAAAATAACTCAAAACATAGACTTACACATGTAGATATATTGATAGGCAGAAGGCATGGGAGTGTCAGAAAATCATAACAAGAAAAAACTTTTAAAGGAAAATAGTTTTGCTTTGTAAAAGCCATTGATTCTAGACAGTGCAGAGCCACGGAGGCCGCGGCCCAGAGTCAGAGTCGGAGTCATGGTGACCAGCTGCAAGCATCCGCGTTGCGTCCTCCTGGGGAAGAGGAAAGACTCGGTTGGAGCCGGCAGTTTCCAACTCCCTGCAGGTCATTTGGAGTTCGGTGAGACCTGGGAAGAATGTGCCCAAAGGGAAATCTGGGAAGAAGCAGCTCTTCACCTGAAAAATGTTAGCTTTGCCTCAGTTGTGAATTCTTTCATTGAGAAGGAGAATTACCATTACGTTACTATATTAGTGAAAGGAGAAGTGGATGTGACTCATGATTCAGAACCAAAGAATGTAGAACCTGAAAAAACTGAAAGTTGGGAGTGGGTTCCTTGGGAAGAATTTCCTCCTCTGGACCAGCTTTTCTGGGGACTGTGTTGTTTAAAAGAACAAGGCTATGATCCATTTAAAGAAGATCTGAACCATCTGGTGGTATACAAAGGAAATCATCTCTAGGTGGCCAAGAAGATTTCTTGATTTTCTTTAAAAACACAAGAATAAGGTCTGGTTAGGGAATGAAATATGTCTACATTTCAGAACAACTCCATTTTATCTAAAAAAGATCTTATGATCGCCAGTTTATTTGCAATCTCTTAATGTACCCACCACCCTTTCAGCCAGTACTTGAGAAAATTTTTCTGAAATATGTCATTGAATTGTATTCCAGACACAGAATATATGATAAATACTGATATTATGGGTGATCTGCTTTCCATATTTACCTATGATATTTACTGTGCAGTTTGTCATTACTAGCTTGCATGGAGTAGGATGCAGTAGAATTTGCCTTAGTGTTTCTGTTCAAATAGAGACCTGAATTCAAATATTGTAGTTTAGGTTCAAACACAGTATGCCTGTTGCAAAATTTACCAAATTTATTGATTACCTCTTTTATTAAAGAAATGTTGGGGAGAAGGTAATAAATATATTGTGACAATCTTTGCAACTTACAGGGAATAGGACAGGTCATTAGGGTATATTTCCCAGGTTTCCAATTGAGAACCTAAACCAAGAGAAGTGAGACGAACCATCTGATATCTGTATCCTCCTATTAACAGGCTGTGTGATGTTGAGTTTCTCACTTACTCTCTCTGAGGTCCAGGGTCCTTATATGTAAAATGAAGAGATTCGTCTAGAGCATTGGTTCTCAAAGTGTGGTCAGCGGTCCTCAAGAGCCTTTCAAGGGTATTCTAGGTCAAAGCTGTTTTTATAACACTTAGACATCATTTCATCATTTATAGTTTTTCCTTTTTTTTTTATTTGAGAAGGAGTCTTGCTCTGTTGCAGTGGCACGATCTCAGTTCATTGCAGCCTCCGCCTCCTGGGTTCAAGCAATTCTCCTACCTCAGCTTCCTGAGTAGCTGGGATTACAGGCACCCACTACCACACCTGGCTAATTTTTGTATTTGTAGTGGAGACGGGGTTTCACCATGTTGGCCAGGCTGGTCTGGAACTCTGGAGCTCAAGTGATCTGCCCACCTCAGCCTCCCAAAATGCTTACAGGTGTGAGCCACCACGCCTGGCCATCATTTATCTTTTTCACTCATTTTTCTCATGAGTGTGCAGAGGAGTTTTTGAGAGGCTATCTGGTGTGATATTGTAATAGACTGAATGCAAAAGCAGATATGAGAATCCAGCTTTCGTCTGTCATCAGACATTGAAGAGATTTGGAGAAATGTAAAGCAGCAGTACTCTTCTCACTAATGATTTTTGTTGGTGGTGGTTAGAAAAATGGTTATTTTTTAGTGGGTTTTAATATGTGAAAAAAACAAAAATAGCTATTTGTCAAAACTGCTATTTATGTGTTTATACATAATGGGTTTTTGTTACGTGTAAATGATTAATAAAAATTTTAAGAAAAAAAACCATTGATTCTAGCCTTATAAAAATCATTAAACTAATAATATTTAGTAAGTATATGATAGTAAAAAAGTATATGACAATGGAATTAGAATAAATGTGTACAGCTTGTTAATCATGCTAAATAAATTTAAGGATGCTTAACATATTTAAAAATTGATAAAGAAAATTGAGCTTTAAATATATATTACTAGATGTTAGCAGTTAAAAAAAATTTAAATGCCATTTTTAAGTTCCTTGTTTCCAGAGTTGAAACAGAGTGAAAACATGCACAGAATACTTGGGGATGATAATCAGATTAACCACACTGGTAAACAATTGCTTTTATGTATCTCTAGATTTTTATGTTAAGTAGACAGCAATTACACAAAAAAATAGTTTGCCTGGAAGCCTTTCTTTCCATTAAAAATTTTTTAATTTGTTAATTATCTCTTCAGAAACTAAACTTAGAGACTGCTGACCTTTATAGCAAATGCTTTATCAGGAAGGGAGAACATATTTGATAATGCCAACGTCTGGTTGCCCCGTTGTGCTTTACCCAATGCTCTGCTTCTTACCGGGTTTACACTCAAAGGAGGGAGACACTGGATGATAAATGGGTCTTTATTCTCAACATAAAACACAGAACAACCAAATATCAAATTGTAATTGCTTCTATTCAGGTGAATGTAAAATTATGTCATGCTTGCTTTATGAAATAATGAGATGAGGATTGGAAAATAGTCAAACAATTTTATTCAGTCTCAAATACCAATCTTGATCATAATTCATCCAGATACCTTTGTCTTTTTCTAAATGCTATAGTTCTGCCATCAAAATTGAGTTAGTCCTTAGCAATTACAAAATGATCAATAATTTCAATGTAGTTGATATTTCAATATTAGCTACTAATGATATAAATCTTTGAAATAGCAACAAAAAATTATCCTTTTTAGTTAGTACTAACTTTGTCCGTATTTGAACAATGACTTAGATGTAACCTAAATAGTCTCATAAAATTCTTTCCAGACACTTGAGTGATCCTGTACCCAAGACATGCATTTAATAGTTTTCATTTCTTATAGTCTCGTTAGTTGAACTTAACATTTCCCCAGATTCCTTTAAAGTTGAATAATTTAGGGAGGGAATGGTTTGGAACATGAACTCTCAACCCTGTGTTAAATGACGTAATGTAATTAAAACTACCCTCAAAAGAGATTAGACTGAGTAGGTCTCCCTATACATGAGCAAAAAACATTCATCTACTTTATGAAAATAAATGAAAATTTGTAACTTTAATTCCTTTTTTATGACAAGCTGCCAGTAATGAAACATAGAATTACATTTAATAATTTTACTCATTACTTACAAAGTAAAATCTTACTTTGCAGTAAAAGGTTATTACTGTTAAGATACCACTGACATTCATTTAAGAAACTGATCATTTCAACCAGTCAACTGTGAAAATGAATGTAGGTTTTAAAACATTTATGCCATGGTTGGTCAAGTTAACATACATTAGGTACTAAGAGGATCAGAAAGCATGACATTTCTAATTCTAAACAGCCATGAAAGTCATAAGTATTTATTGTTTAGAAAAATTAAAATGGATATATATTTCTTATTGTTTTATTCCAAAAATAGCAAAATAATGAGAGCAAAAATGAGCTCATACACTGTGTCTTGATTACTTTTACTCCTATGAGAACTCCTCGAATACTCTTACCCTTTCAGAGAACTCTCTTTTGTTCTTAAACTGCTGGATAGAGTCACAGTAGTATTCTGTATCTATAATTTTCTTTCTTCTAAATAATCTTAAATTGTATTCAGCTTTAGTTTAGTTTTCTGAAGCTGTTATATCATCAAAATGTTGAACATTCCTTGTGAAATTCAGAGGATATTGATTATGCAGCGGGTGCTGTGGGAGAGCAGGACCACTGTGTGGGGGAGGGAATGCTGCTTAGCTGGCTAGCTGGCTCGCTGGCTGGAACATGACGGGATTTTCTTTGTGGTTTCTGTTCTTATCACAGTCCAAATGGCCCTGAGGGTGGAATGACCATATAATGTATCATCTAAGCCGAGATGCTTTTGAGAGTAAAAGTGGATTTTATTAATAGCTGGAAAAACAGCAGGATACCAGGACTGTCCTTGGCAAACCCCAATGTATGGCTACCCTTGCTAAATGGAGTAGTTAACTTCAGAGCAGTGCTCATGTCACTTGTCACCGTGGCATGGCAGTGACAAATTATATTTAGTCATTCCATAAATTTTTGAGGGCCTGCTTTAAACAGGGAACTGAATGCTAAGTATAATGCAAATAAGTAGGGGACCTAGTCTGTCCCAAATGGTTTAAAATCTGAATTTAAATGCTAAAGATGTAAAAGATATTAGTAATAAAATCTAGATGTTAAATGAGTGTTAGAGACCAATTACTTTAGGATTCAAAGCGGAAGATGAGATCACTGTAGGTTGTCTGGTCTGGGAAGTGCCCAGAAAGACGCTGGGACTTGTATATAGCCTTAAAATAGGTGGAATTCAGATAAATGGAGAAGACAGCAAAGAGGACATTTTAGGAGAAGAGAATGGTAGGGAGGAGAATAAATCATGTTCATAGGGCAGTGAATCAGTTTGGTTGGTTTGTGGATAGGAGTGGCCGGAGGAGACATTATTAAAAAATTGAGGTCACATGCCATGAACCTATCAAAGGATTAGACTAAGTAAGGGGTTTGAACTTGATCTTGATTGGAAATGAAACCCTCCTGAACATGTGGGGGAAAGCTGGTGATAAAGGTGTGTTTTAGAAAGAGTCACTTGGCAATAGTGTGCTGGCTTAATTGAAGTTTGAAGAGAAAAGAAGCTAAAGATAAGAGGCCAGTTAGAGTGGTTGCCTACTGTGGGTGTAAGGTGTGGTGGTGGAAATGCAAGGAAGGAAAGTATCATAAGGAAGGAAGGACAATATAAATTGTTGATTGATTGAGCATGGGAAACCTCTAAGGGGTATGAAGGAGAAAGAGGAGTCCAGAAGGGAGCTGGTTTAGAAGGCAAGACCCCAAGTTTTATCTTAGACATGTTGAGTTTCAAGTGATGCCTGGATAATTCAAGTGAATATGTTTAACCCTTAGTTGGAGACAGATTGGCATAGAAAAGAAATGTACTTCTTCAGTATGTTATTTGAAAACATGTGCACTTTCCAACAACTGTTCATTCTTCTAAACCATTCTGTAGTTGCTATTAAACTATAATAGAAATCCTCACTAATGAAAGAGCCTGGGAATCATACAATGACTAACACTAATCTATAATTTAGTGAACTTAGATTCTAATCTTGTCTCTACCTTGAAATATGAGGCCTAAGGTAAGCCATCTACCTTCTTACTATATCAGGACTAATTTCCTTACTTGGACAATGAAGGGATTAGACCAGTCTCTTCCAGCATGAAAATGTCTTGATTCCCTAAGCAGGGAGGGCTGCCATTGTTATGCTTTTCAGGTCCTGCTAATTTGGAACATGATAACAGTATTAGTTTTCCATTGAAGCTGTTAACAAATTCCCCAAAACTTGGCATTATCAAATATGTTCTCCCTTCCTGATAAAGCATTTGCTATATTTTGGGGAATTTGTTAACATTGAAGCTGTTAACAAATTCCCCCAATACTTGACTAATGTATTGTTGATATTCCATGATTTAACATTTTATGGTCTATTTATAGTTTATACTGTATTGTTTCTCCAATACAATGTGCACATTCTTGAATTTATGCTCTCATAGTTCACCCTTCCTGAAATGTCCTTTTGGTTTCTCCCCAGGCAGATACTTTCTACTCAACTTTCAAAACCCAGCTCACCTTTTTCTTATATTGTGAAAACTTGGTGACTTGGCAGAAATTTTTTTTTTTTTTTTTTTTATAGTCAAGTAGATCAGAAATTAAACATGGGTCTCGCTGGGCAAAAATCAAGATTTTGCAGACTGGGTTTCCATCTGGAGGCTCCTGGGGAGAACCATTTTCTGGCCCTTGACAGCTTCTAGAGGCCCACCATATCCCTTGGCTCATGGTTCCTTTCTTCCATCTTCAAAGTCAGTATTGGCAAATCTAGGCCTTCTCATATCACCTCACTTGGACCTTCTCTTCTGTCTCTGTCTTCCACTTTAACAACTCTTGTGATTACATGGGGCCCACCTGGATAGTCCAGGGTAACTTTCTTACCTCAAGGTAAGAAAGGTCCTTAATTTAACCCAACCTGCAATGTCCCTTTTGCTATGTGAGGTGACATGCATATTCATGGATTTTAGGAATTAGGATGTGGACATCTTTGGAGGGGACATTATTTTGCCTACCGAGATACCTTTTCCTGAGAAAACCGGAAACCATATTATGCTCTTTTTCTATTCCTTGTGCTTCATATAATATTGAAATCTTATCCACACTTTTTACTGTGCCATATAAATATATATTGCAATAATTTTTAATTTCTCAAAGTTTAAAATATGGCAGTGATGGTTACCAATTATGTTGAATGATTTTAAAAAATTTCTCAATTCTACCACTCAACAAACATAAAACTTAGCAAAGAGTGATATTTGAATTTAAAGTGGAAAACTACTTTTTAAAAAATATGTAGAGAATATAATCATGTGTTTGTTTGCTTTAGAAAATAATGCAAATATTAATGAGTGAAAAAGTAAACTGTATTATAGCATTTCACTTTTTGAAGCTTTTTGCTAGAGTGATATTTTTTTCAAAATAAAAGCATATATAATCACAGACCAACTCCTTTTCCTATTCACTGACCTTGACTTGACAGAAAGGATATTTCATTGAGTGTTTTGATTTCTATCTATAAACAGTGACAAAAGCAGTATTTGTCTTTGACAAAATCATGAGTTTTTGTTAATTGAGGTTTGTGAAGAGAGGTCTTCTATAACAGGGAGTGTCTTTATTCCTTTGTAACATGCTTATTTCAAATGGACATATGTAGAAACAGTTGCAATGATGCCACAAATAGAAATACAAATTTAAAAGGGCAGCAAGTGGTAAGGTGGTACGAGAATTTCATGTCATGCAAACATTACTAGAGATGATTAATCTAGATGGAAAAGTATAATACCAAGGAATTATGCTAAGTTGTTTTTCTCAGTTAAGTTTCTAGAAAACAATAAATAGCCCTGAAAAATATTGTATAAGAAATAGAAATTATTAAGTTAGAGAATAATCAACTTCAAAGTTTCATGTTCACTATACAACTAACAATGGGCCTTTGGTTAAAAATCTCAATCTAATCTAAAATCTCAATCTCAATCTAAAAATCTCACCAAAATATTCATTTTATTCTAATTAGCTAAACAATGTTTCCCCCAAGAAGGGGAAAGAGGGACACAGACACTTTGCATTCCTGCTTGCAATAAGAGCCAACCTAAACTCTGCCCATGCAATGTCTTAATGACACGAGGGAAATGGCTAAAACCACACTGGAAATAGAAAATGCCTTTAATACTTTCTATTATAAACTTTTCACCTCATGAAGAAACTGGACAAAGCAAATCAGATGTCTAACTTGTTTCCTTAGTTTATATTTGTTTCTTTCTCTAAGTTCCTCCTGTTGGTTCCTGGCTCTATTTTTTGTTCGGGTTTCTTAAATAGGAGCTGAGGAAAATGTATGTAGCACAGTTTATTTTCCATAGTTCTTTAATTCTGGCTGAGATATGTTACAGAAGTAGGCAGGATGAACTGGTTGGGTGAGATGGTTGTCTAGTATATGGAAAAGGAAAAGACCATATTTTGTCTCTGTCTTTTGTCATTTGTTCTCCAACCACAATTTCATCACTTAATCATTATCATTATAATCTAGTTAGGGAATCAATATTATATCTTATAGAGTAAATTTGAAATATTATATGTGTCTGTCATTCAAAAATACTTATGAAATCTTTTTACTTCTTGACTAATGTATTGTTGATATTCCATGATTTAACATTTTATGGTCTATTTATAGTTTATACTGTATTGTTTCTCCAATACAATGTGCACATTCTTGAATTTATGCTCTCATAGTTCACCCTTCCTGAAATGTCCTTTTGGTTTCTCCCCAGGCAGATACTTTCTAGTCAACTTTCAAAACCCAGCTCACCTTTTTCTTATATTGTGAAATCTTGCTTAATATGTAGCCTATGGTGTCTCCTTTTTCTGCATTCATGTAGAACCTATCTTTGGACTGAGCCGTATGTTTCTATTTGTGTGTGTGTGTGTATGATTATTGTCTTTTCAACTAGATGCTAAGATTCCAACTAGATGCTAAGAGGCAGGGATTGTTTGCGTATATCTTTGTAGCCTGACACTTGGCCTAATGTGCAGATTTTAGGTAACTTATAATTTGTCAGGACTCTTGGTTGCAAGTTAAAGAAACCCAGCTCATATACCAACTTGAGCAGTGAAGAAGGTCCAGGGATGAATCTGGTTGAAGATTTTGTCATGTCTAAATTAGATTTCCAAATTTATCAATAGGAATCTGTCCTTTATTATCTCTGCATTCCTTTGTTTTGGCTTTGTTTTCCAGTAGCAGCTGCCTAAATTGTGTCTTTGGGGAGTAAAGGGAGAGCTTCCTTCTCTCAATAGATGCAGAGAAAGTCCTGGGGCTGATGTTCATTGGCTTCCTTGGACTATCTTGCATTATGTGCTTACCCGAGAATAATCACCATTGTCAGAGGGAAGCAATTGAGTCATTGCCTGGGCCTGAGTTACTTGGTCATATATTGAGCCAGGGAGTGAGAAAAGTTGCTCTCTCATTCCCCCAGCATATACACTGAGATTGGAGGAGTGGTAGTTGCCCAAAGGAAAAACAGGGCTTTTGTGCCAGTACAGTGGGAAATGGATCCCAGACAGGAAAAACCAAGACGTCCACTGAGGAATTCAGTACCTGTTTGCTGACTGATGAATTAATATCTTTGTAGGAAAGAAGTCAGGTTTGTAGATATTCTGTACCATTTTTCACCTTCATCCAAAATATTTTACAGTTAGGATAGTGCTGTGTATCCTCTAAGTGCTTCACAGCCACTGTTGGAGATGGGTGTGAAGGGGATTTGACTTATGACTTTGGCTCCCTGCTGATATATCACCAGGATTAAAAGGCTGTTACTGTCTCGAGGGTGGATTAATAACTGTGCTTACCTGTTTGAAGCTTTCAATAGGATCTCAGAGTTCTTTTGTGGAAGAATGAACAGAACAGCCATCAAATTTCTCATTGTGGGTTGTGATGGTATTGGCCAAATGGTTTCATGGTAAAACTAAGTAGCATTATCAACCAATTAAATATTTCCCAGTTACCAGTTGTGGGAGTCTTTTGGATTCTCTCATTGAGAGCTGCGTTGATTTCAGAAGATGATTATAAAGCATAGAAATGGTAAGCTTTTGAGGTTACCATTATTTCAAACATAAATGGTCAATATATGTACACTAAATTGGCTAACAGTGTTTTGACTGCTTATTTTGTACACTAAGAAGTAAGATTAGAAATATTTGAAGTACAAAAATTTAATTCATGTATTAGGCAACTTGCCTGAGACCTAGCCAGTGAAGATCTTAAAGAATAGTGCAGACAGTGAACAAAGAATTTTAGGAAGATTAATTTCCATGAAAACTACATGCTGGGCAGGTAAAACCGAGATGCCCATTAGGAAGTTCAGTAAATATTTGCTGATTGATCAATTTAATACCCCTGAAGGACAAAAGTCAGGTTCGTGTAGATTCTATATCATTTTTTCACCTTCATTTCAAACACTTTATAGTTAGACTACATAATGATATGTTTGAATAAAAGCACACATGATCTTTCATCATTTGGATTTTGTTTAGCATTTGAGTATGACTTTCTTAGCTAGTTAAGTTTGTGTTTTATGTGTGAGAAAAGAGCAAATCAAGCATAAATAGAATAGTGTGTCCTTTAGAAATCAATGTTCTGAAACCTCTGAGAAAGCAAATATTTATTTTAATGAAAAATATTTATTGAATACTGACTAAATTTTATTTTTAATCTTTACTTTTTAGGACTGGAAGATAAGCAAGAATCTGCAGCTGGTGCCTCTCCGAGTGTTAATTTGTTCTTACAAATGTTTTACTCAACGTGACCCTAACCTCTTTGGAATTGCTCAGGTGTAGAACAGGTGAGGTGCTCCTTCATAGCCTCGCTCAACTTGCCCTGTCAGCTCTGCATACACAGATTATGCCCTACTTAGGATACCGTGCTGTGCCTGTTCTCTTTGTCAACGTATTAAATAAAGGAAGAAAAATAATTCCATTATGATGTTCCCAATCTAAGCACTACAATCTGCCTTTAGCTTGCTTAGATTCTAGGTGTGCTTTTTTTGGCTTAAAAAAAGTAAAAAAAAAAAAAAAAAAAAAAAAAATTGAAAAATAAAGATTTGTGTGGCAAGTGAGTTATTTTTTTCCTACTCTTTTATGACTACCACTCCCCTTTTTCTAGGTGAGTATTAAGAGACTTTGATGGGGAAAAGTAT
The DNA here is from genome assembly GCF_002776525.5 of Piliocolobus tephrosceles. Classification (NCBI taxonomy): domain Eukaryota; kingdom Metazoa; phylum Chordata; class Mammalia; order Primates; family Cercopithecidae; genus Piliocolobus; species Piliocolobus tephrosceles. Next base: position 92,040,469 of record NC_045440.1, read on the forward strand.
TTATATTATGAATGTTTTGCAATTGAAAAGCAATCACTGTTTTGTACTAGATAGTCATATTACATTTGTGTGATTTTCATTTGAAGCACTAATATCTATTGACCTTCATACAAGAAAATGAGTAGAGCCTGGAAACTCTGGTTTGGTAACCTGTAATATCACTTTGTGACTGTTTTTAATTTTTTTTCTCTTTTTAAAAAAACTTTTACATGACAAACTGCCGAGGCAGTAGTGCAGAAATGAGAATTTTGCTCATTCTCTTTGAAGGACAACAGAAAAGTAGAAAAATAAGTTATGAAAATATGTGGTATGCTTTGCACAGACCAGTGGTTCTTGGAAGTGTGTTCTATTCAGCACCATCCACATCAGTTGAGAACGTGTTAGAAATACAAATTATCTGGCTCCATTCCAGAACCACTGAATTAGAAACTTGGGGAGTGTGGCCCAGCAATTGCTATTTTAACAAACCCTCCACGTGATCTCTTTGCATGCTCTAGTGTGAGAACCACAGGATAGACTTAGATAAAGCTGCTGCATGTCAGAAAAGTGAGAAATGTCATTATAATTTTATATTTAAACCCCACCAGAAATCTATTTCTTCTTGTCACTACCTATAGTCCTTCTGGTGGAAAGCTGAGTGGAGTCTCTCATCTTCCAGGTAGTTATTATCAGGTTACCTTCCTAGCAAGGCCTTTTATGAGTTTAATTCAGGTTCTTTATGCATCAGAGTTGCCTCTAGCATAACTGAGAAATGAAATCAATGGAGCACAACAAAGAGATCCTCAAACCAGAGAGCAGAGTTCAGGCCCCACTGAGACAGAGGTAGGGCCTCAAGGTAACCTTCTAAAGGCTCCATTAACCAAGAATGCAGTTTAAACAAAAATAAAAAACCAAGTACAAATGAAAGACATAGGAGCTCATCAAAAATGCATTACAGGGGTAAAGTCTGCATGCTTATTTTGAGGGAAAATTGCTCAGTAAATTGATTTTGATTAGGGAAATAATTTCTTACAACCTAAGCTGTTGAAAAAGTGTTTTTATTTTTTTTTCTTTATTTCTTCTTAAAAAAAAAAAAAACTGGGATACATATGCAGAACATGCAGGTTTGTTACATAGGTATACGTGTGCCATGGTGGTTTGCTGTCCCTATTGACCCATCCTCTAAGTTTCCTCCTCTCATCCCTTATCCCCCAACAGGTCCTGGTATGTAATGTTCCCCTCTCTGTGTCCATGTGTTCTCAACGTTCAACTCCCACTTATGAGTGAGAACATGTGGTGTTTGGTTTTCTGTTCCTGTGTTAGTTTGTTGAGGATGATGGCTTCCAGCTTGATACAAGTCCCTACAAAGGACATGATCTCATTCATTTTTTATGACTGCATAGTATTCCATGGTGTGTATCTAGCACATTTTCTTTATCCAGTCTATCATTGATGGGCATTTTGGTTGGTTCCATGTCTTTGCTATTGTAAATAGTGCTGCAGTAAACATACATGTGCATGTGTCTTTATAGTAGAATGATTTATAATCTTTTGGGTGTATACCCAGTAATGGAATTGCTGGTCAAATGGTCTAGATCCTTGAAGAATCGCCACACTGTCTTCCAGAAAGGTTCAACTAATTTACACTCCCACCAACAGTGGAACACTCACCAACAGTGTAAAAGCATTCCTGTTTCTCCACAGCCTCACCAGCATCTATTGTTTCCTGACATTTTAATAATCACCATTCTAAGTGGAGTGAGATTATCTCATTGTGGTTTTGATTTGCATTTCTCTGATGATCAGTGATGTTGAGCTTTTCTTCATATGTTTATTGGCCACATAAATGTCTTCTTTTGAGAAGCATCTGTTCATATCCTTTGCCCACTTTTTGACGGGGTTGTTGGTCTTTTTCTTATAAATTTGTTTAAGTTCCTTGTAAATTCTGGATATTAGACCTTTGTCAGATGGGTCGATTGCAAAATATTTTGGTCCCATTCTGTAGGTTGCCTGTTCAGTCTGATAATAGTTTCATTTGCTGTGCTTCTAGAAGCTCTTTAGTTTAATTAGATCTCATTTGTCAATTTTGCCTTTTGTTGCAATAGCTTATACCATTTTATCATAAAGTCTTTGCCCATGCCTGTGTCTTGAATGGTATGACCTAGGTTTTCTTCTAGGGTTTTTATGGTTTTAGGTCTTACATTAAGTCTTTAATCCATTTTGAGTTAATTTTTGTATAAGGTGTAAGGAAGTGGTCCAGTTTCAGTGTTCTGCATATGGCTAGCCAGTTTTCCCAGAACCATTTACTTGAATAGGAGATCTTGCCCCATTGCTTGTTTTTTTAGGCTTGTCAAAGATCAGATGGTTGTAGATGTGTGGCATTATTTCTGAGGTCTCTGTTCTGCTCCATTGGTCTGTCTGTCTGTTTTGGCACCAGTAGGATGCTGTTTTGATTACTGTAGCCTTGTAGTATAGTTTGAAGTCAGGTAGCATGATGCCTGCAGCTTTGTTCTTTTTGCTTAGGATTGTCTTGGCTCTCTACAGGGTCTTCTGTGATTCCATATGCAATTTAAAAGTTTTTTTTTTTTTTTTAATTCTGTGAAGAATGTCTGTAGTAGTTTGATGGGAATATCATCAAATCTATAAATTACTTTGGGCAGTGTGGCCATTTTCATGATATTGACTCTTCCTATTCCTGAGGATGGAATGTTTTTCCATTGGTTTGTGTCCTCTCTTATTTCCTTGAGCAGTGGTTTGTAGTTCTCCTTGAAGAGGGCTTTCATGTCACTTGTAAATTGTATTCCTAGATATTTTATCTTCTTTGTAGCAATTGTGAATGGGAGTTCACTCATGATTTGGTTCTCTGCTTGTGTTTTACTGCTGTATAGGGATGCTTGTGATTTTTGCACATTGATTTTGTATCCTGAGACTGCTGAAGTTGCTTATCAGTTCAAGAAGTTGGGCCGAGATGATGGGGTTTTCTAAATATAAAGTCATGTCTTCTGCAAACAGAGACAACTTCACTTCCTCTCTTCCTATTTGAATACTCTTTATTTTTTTCTCTTGCCTGATTGCCCTAGCCAGAACTTCCAATACTATGTTGAATAAGAGGGGTGAGAGAAGGCATCCTTGTCTTGTACCAGTTTTCAAAGGGAATGCTTCCAGCTCTTGCCCATTCAATATGATATTTGCTGTGGGTTTGTCTTATTATTTTTAGATATGTTCCATCAATACCTAGTTTATTGAGAATTTTTAACATGAAGGGATGTTGAATTTTATCAAAGGTCTTTTCTGCATATATTGAGATAGTCATGTGTTTTTTGTCATTGGTTCTGTTTATGTGATGGATTACATTTATTGATTTGTATATGTTGAACCAGCCTTGCATCCCAGGGATGAAGCTGACTTGATTGTGGTGAATAAATTTTTTCATGTGCTACTGGACTGAGTTTGCTAGTATTTTACTGAGGATTTTCACATCAATGTTCTTCAGTTTTCTTTTTTTGTTGTGTCTCTTCCTGGTTTTGGTATCAGGATGATGCTGGCTTCATAAAATGAGTGAGGAGTCCCTCCTTTTGAATTATTTGGAATAGTTTCAGAAGGAATGGTACCAGCTCCTCTTTGTATTTATGGTAGAATTCAGCTGTGAATCCATCTGGTCCTGGACTTTTTTTGGTTCAATTTCAGAACTTGTTATTGGTCTATTCAGGGATTCGACTTCTTTCTGGTTTAGTCTTAGTAGGCTGTATATGTCCAGGAATTTATCCATTTCTTCTAGATTTTCTAGTTTATTTGTGTAGAGGTGTTTATAGTATTCTCTGATGGTAGTTTGTATTTCTGTGAGGTCAGTGGTGATATCCCCTTTATCATATTTATTGTGTCTATTTGATTCTTCTCTCTCTTCTTTATTAGTCTTTAGCAGTCTATTTGCTTTTTTAATTTTTTCAAAAACTCAGCTCCTGGATTCATTTATTTTTTGGACGGTTTTTCGTGTCTCTAACTCCTTCAGTTCTTCTCTTATCTTAGTTTTTTCTTGTCTTATGCTAGCTTTTGGATTAGTTTGCTCTTGCTTCTCTAGCTCTTTTAATTGTGATGTTAGGATGCCGATTTGAGATCTTTCTAGCTTTCTGGTGTGGGCATTTAGTGTTATAAATGTCCTTCTTAACACTGCTTTAGCTGTGTCCCAGAGATTATGGTACATTGTCTCCTCATTCTCATTGGTTTCAAAGAACTGATGGGCTTCCCTTTGTAAGGTGCCCTGGACTTTCTCTCTGGCTGCCCTTAACAGTTTTTCCTTTGACCTTGGAGAATATGATGATTATATGTCTTTGTGTTAATCTTCTCATGGAGTATCTCAGTGGTTTTCTCTGTATTTCCTGAATTTGTAAGTTGGCCTGTCTTGCTAGGTTGGGGAAGTTCTCCTGGATAATATTCTAAAGTGTGTTTCCCAACTTGTGTCCATTCTCCCCATCTCCTTCTGGTACTCCAATCAATCATACGTTTGGTCTTTTTAAGAAATCTCATACTTCTTGAAGGCTTTGTTCATTGTGTTTTATTCTTTTTTTCTCTATTCTTGCCTGCATGTCTTATTTCAGTAAGGTGGTCTTCAAACTCTGATATCCTTTCTTCCGCTTGGTTCATTGGCTGTTGGTACTTGTGTATGCTTTAAGAAGTTCTCGTGCTGTGTTTTTTAGCTCCATCCGGTCCTTTATGTTGCTCTCTAAACTGGTTATTCTAGTTATTAATTACACTAACCTTTTATGAAGGTTGTTAGCTTCTTTGCATTGGGTTAGAACATGCTTCTTTAGCTCATTGTTGTTTTTTATTACCTATCTTCTGAAGTCTACTTCTATCAATTCGTCCATCTGATCCTCCGTCTAGTTCTGTGGCCTTGATGGAGAGATGTTGCCATCATTTGAAGGAGAAGAGGCACTCTGGCCTTTTGGGTTTTCAGCATTTTTTCATTGATTCTCATCTTCATGAGTTTGTCTAGTTTCAATCTTTGAGGCTGCTGCCTCTTGGATGGGGTTTTTGTGGTGGACTTGTTGTTGTTGATGATGATGATGATGCTGTTGTCACTTTCTGCTTGTTTGTTTTCTTTCAGTAGTCAGGACCCTCTTCTGTAGGGCTGCTGCAGTTGGCTGGGGGTTCACTTCAGGCCTTTTTCATCTGATTCGCTCCCATGCCTGGAGATGTCACTCAAGGAGGCTGGAGAACAGCAAAGATGGGTGCCTCCTCCTTCTTCTGGGACCTCTGACCTCGAGAGGCCCCAACCCCTGATACCAGTAGGATTGCTCCTGTATAGGGTGTCTGACAAACCCTGTTGGAGGATCTCACCCAGTTGGGTGGCACAGGGAGCAGGACTAATTTAACAAAGCACTTTGTCTCTTGGTGGAGAAGGTGTGTTTTGCTGGGGGAAAATCCACTTGTCTAGGTTGTCTGGATTCCTCAGAACTACCAGGAGGAGAGGCTAAGTCTGCTGGTCCTTAGAGACTGCAGCCACCCCTCTCCTTAGGAGCTCAGGCCCAGGGAGATCCGAATTCTGTCCCTGAGCCTCTCGCAGGAGTTATTGGAGATCCTGCAGGGAAGCCCTACCCACTGAGGAAGGATGGGTCAGGGTTAGACCTGAAGAAGCACTCTGGCCATAGACTGACACAGCCAGTGTGTTGGGCTGTGGGACAAGAGTTGGGACCAAGCCATCCAGACTCCCTGGCTCCAGCAGGGAGAAAGCACAGCCTGGAGCTATAGAAATGGGGGCTGCCTTTCCCTTGCCTAGGGAGCTTAGCATGTTAGGCAGTTGTGAGTCCCAGTGCTGGCTGCTGCCCCTCCCGCAGGGAGCTCAAATGGCTTAGACAGCAGGCAGTGGCAGCAGATGCTGGTTGCTCCTCTTCCTGAGAGTTCATTAGGCTTGAACAGATTCCAGCTGAGAGGCTATAAGAATCTGTAAGTTCCAGGATTGGGATGCTAGGTCCCAGTGCATGGGTTTGCGAGTGGGATCTTCCAATCTGTGGATTGCACAGTTCCGTGGAAAAAGCACAGTTTCTCCAGCTGAGTAGTGCACTCACTCACTGCCTCCATTCTCTGGGGGAGGGGATTCCCCTTCGTGTGGCTCTCAGGTGGGCTGCTGCACCACCCTGCTCTTCCTTCTCTCCGTGGGTCATGCCAGCCTTCTAGTCAGTTTTGATGAGAGAACCTGGATACCTTGGTTGCCGGTGAAGGATTCACATGCTTATTATGTTTTTTTTTTTTTTTTTGATGTGAGCTTCTGAACCATGCTGCTTCTAGTAAGCCATCTTGGCCCTGCCCCCTAGAAAAGTGTTTTGTTTATCATTTTTAACCCCATGATCTCAGCTACAATGTATGTGCCGTCTTGGTCTTGGGGAGAAAATTTTATCTATCCATCTATCTCAGGTGACACAAAAGAAAATGTTGGCTCCCTAACTTCTCCTTTCTACTCCTGTCCTTGTCATATTCCAAGGTACTGCAACCTGGTTTCTGCTCCTCCATATCATGGCAACTGGCCTTTCAGAGGTCATCAGTGACTTACTCCCAGTCCAGCTCCTCCTCCTCTGACTGGTACTACATGGAAGGTTGGGCTTAATTGACTGTCTTCTGCCTCTTGGAATTGTATGCCTGAGGTCCATTCCTTTTCCCCACCCCTTTGACAGAATCCTCTTCTATATTTCTCTCAAAACCGTGTGTTGCATACGATTCTCTACTCAGTCCCATTTTCTTCTTTTTGAGCGCTTTTTCTTTACCAAATGAATCTCTACTCTCACCAGTTTCATTTAGCTTCATTTATCACATCTTGGTAAGTAGTGTCTGAATCTGTTTCTCCATTTTAACCTGTGTTTCCAAGCTTCTCAATTTCAAGACATCTAAAATAGAACTTCAAATGACTTCCAGACATTTATTTTCTAATAGTGGTAGTCCTGAAAATAACCCAGACAACAAGGAACATGCAAAGAGATATATTTTCTGAAGAAAAACTAATGAGAGTTTCTGATGTTATTTTGGAGATTTTAGAAGCTTTATCAAATGAAAAATGGAGTCCAGCTTCATTTAAAATTTTCTCAGTAATCTCCAGTAATAAATATGTTAAGAATGAAAACAATGCTTTTTAACATGAAAGTCTTTAAAAAGCTATTATACATAATGGCTTCTTATGATTACCTCTTCTTAACAAATTCTTATTTTCCCATTTATTCACTTATTAGACCAATATTAACGAGGGGCTACTATCTACTGGGCACTGTTCTAATGATATGGCATGAACAAAACTGGCAGGGCCCTTGCTTTCATAAAACTTACTTTCTAATGGAGGGAGACAAACAGTAAACAACGGGCTAACAATATAATGATAAGTACTTTGGTGAAGTAAAAGAGGATCCAGAAGATAGAGAATTATGGGAATACTTTTTATATAGGGCTTGAATCAGATAAGGTAATATTTGATCAGAGATCTGAAGCAAGTGAATGAGTGAGTCCTATGGATATAGTGGATAGCAACCAGTTGAATATTTAAAAAGCTAAAAGCCCAGGCTAAATGTGTGCTAAAAAAATTCATTACTCTGATGTCAGGAAATTTAGTGTTACTGGTTGCATGGTCATGTATCAAGTGTCACCATGGTAACCAGACTCTGGAAGGATGCGTCTACTTCTGCCCTGTGGGGTCAACTCATGTTCTGAATCACTGATTAATTAAATTAGAAACTTAATAAATCTCTCTCCACATATACATGTATGTGTATGTGTATGAGAGAGTGGTTATCTTGTCAATCTATAATCCATCTGAAACTCTCCTTTTGGGATCTGAAACTGCAAAATATTTTCTAACAATTACAACCAACTTTTTTTATTCTGATGAAGTTAAAGCAACTGGAGAAATAACTTCTTGTGAATTATCTAGCTTCAATTTTTTTCCTTTTTTGTCTCTTCTGTGGCTGCTCTTTGGAATTTTTGTTTTTCACTCACATTTGCCTCAGAGAATAAAAAAGAGAAACTCAAGTTTCTTTTACTGTTTGTTATAAACTCTTAACATCTATGTTGTGGGGGAGTAGCTTCAAACAGAAGAATATATATTATTTTAGGATTATTAATGAATTCTATTTATGTCCTCAGTTATTAAGAGTAATTCAAGTGTGGTCTCTGATTCTTTATATTTGTATATCTTATTTGTAAATGCAATCCAAATGGATTTTCTCCATTTAATTACTCAATATTACTAACAACTTTTCACAATGGTGTTAGTTGAATTCAGTGGATAAAGAGTTGCTAAATCTAGTTAAAGCATTGATACTATTTTTCTATAATCAAAGCAATAAACCATTATGTATAATAGCTATTTTAGGACTTTTATTTTAAAAAGCATTGTTTTCTTTCTCAACATATTTATTAATGGATATTACCGAGAAAGTTTTTAACAAAGCTGGGCTTAATTTTTTTATTTGATGAAGCTTCTAACGTCTCCAGAATAACATTGGAAACTCTCATTGGTATTTTTTCATAAAATATCTCTGCATATTCCTTGCTGTCTAAGTTATTTTCTAGACTACAGCTATTAGAAAATAGGTGGCTGGAAGTCACTTGTTCTTGCTAAAGAACTATTTTGCCTCGTGTCCATGAGAATCTCCCTAGGCAGTTTAAGCTGCAAATCTACTGCTGGTACTTTGGGAGCCTTCTGTAGGCCACAAGGCTCCAAATTGCATGAAAGCTCCTGACCTGAAGTTCAAAAGGGATCTGGAGACTCATAGAGCAGCCATGGCACACCAGAATTAAAGAAAGGACTTGTAAAAGGTCCTTGAGTCAGTGCCCTGAGGGGCCAGATAAATCACCTGAGGTGACAGGAGACATGTGCCTTGTTTCTAGATGCATGGCTGGAGTGAATGAAGATAGTTAATATGGCAGCGCAGTAGTAAACATAGGTGTTGGCAAGTGAGAAAATGAGCTATGGAAACTAAAAGAGCAAGGCTACTTTAGTAGGTGGGATGGGGAAGGCAAAGGATCTATAATCATAGATTCAGGCCATCCACAGGCAACTGAGAGTTCTGACACATTCAAAGGTAAGTGTTTGGGCCTTAAGTGAGATGGAGCTCATCAATATCACTGCAGACTAAAGGTGAGCAAGCTGGTCAGCATTAAGGCTGGATCATGAGTTGCAGGCAGACAGCCTGGGGTAGGGGCTGCATGGGCCAGAAGCTTCACGAGAGCCACTTTATGGGAAGTTACTGGCTTTTATTCTTGTAAGTAATTTGATACATATTTGGAGAGAGGAAGAAAGTGAGTGTATTGGAAAGTAGGGAAGTTGGATCATGGCCATCACTCCCCTAGTAAAATTAGAAAAAGCCTCCAGTCACTTTAATTATAACCAAAGCCTATGATTTCTTTCTGGTGTGACTGAAGAAACCAGGGGTTACTTGTGGTTTATTATTTTATCTTTCCAAATAGAGGACAAAAAAGTGCGTTTAAAATGTTTTAAAACTGACCAATTAAAATGCCTCATTCAAGTAAGTAACATTGGTTTAAAAAAGAAAGTACTACTTCAAAGAATAAAATATCCATATCTCACTGAAAGATTTTTACTGTATGTTTCTAAGTGCTCATCCAACAAATATTTACTGCTACTTCTCATAAAGAAGACATTATCCAAACTTAGGAGACGACGGACGAAGCCTCAGAGAGCTTTTATCTGTCCTAGCACAATGACCAGAAAAGGGTTCCTTTAAAATGTCAGACCAAGCTCTTTGCTGCTCGAATCCTGCCAGTCCCACTCTCCATATTCTATTTCCTCTGCCTGGATCAGTGTTCCCTCAGGTGTTCTGGCTCATTTCCCCACAACCTTTAGGAAGTCCCTCCCTGGCCACCCTGTTTAAAATTATGATGCCCGCCCCAACATGCACAAAGGCCTTTCCCTTATCTTTCTCCCTCATCATCTTCTATTTCACTCTACAGTTTACTCACTCATGTATTTATTGTCTATCTTCTTCAGTGTAAACTCCATGAGGGCAGGGTGTGAATTTTTCCCTCTAACATTTTATTATGAAAATTTTCAAACATACAGAAAGTTGGAAGAACTTTGCAATGAGCACCCATATACTCATCACCTAGATTCTATAATTAACATTTACTGTATTTGCCTTATTAAATATTTATTCCTCTCTTCAGTCATCAGTCTATCTTATTTTTTATGCATTTTGACATAAGTTGTAAACATCAGTATATTTCCCTTCTAGTATTTCAGTGTGCATATCACTAACTAGAGTTAAATACTTATATTTTTAGCTTTTTTACATGAACATTCCTATGCACAAATTTACAAGACTTTGGCAAATACATTCCCAAACCTTGATAAAGATATGGAGCATTGCCACCACCCCAAAAAATGTTCTCGTGTCCCTTCTCTGTAAGGTTGATGAATTTTACAAATAAAAATATAGAGTGCCCTGGTAAATATGAATGTTAGCAAACAATGGATACCCTTTTATATGGTAATGTCATAAATATTGCACAGTGCACATTTTTACTAAAAAAGTATTTGTTTATCTGAAATTCAAAATTAATCTGGCAACGCTGCTTTCTGGTAAATTCCATGCTGCCCCTTCACCCCCGGCAAACAACCATTTTTCTGATTTTTTTTTTTTTCACCATAGATTTTGCCTGTTGTAGAACTTCCTGTAAAAGGAATCATACAATATTTATTCTTTTCTGATGGCTTTTTTTCCACTTAGTATAATGATTTCAAGATTCATCCATATTGTTGCATATATCACGAGTGTGTTCCTTTTTGTTACTGAATAGTATTCCATATTATAACTGTGATACACTTTGCTCATCCATTCTCCAACTTGGGCTTGTCCAATTTTTGTTTAATATGAGTAAGCTGCTATAAACCAAAGTATACATAGAAACATTCATTAGCTGCCAGTTATGTTCTAGACAAAGGTCAAACTCCTTGACATCCCTTACAGGCACTTTGTGGTTTAGCTTTTCTTACCTCTTCTCTGGTCTCACCTCTTGCCATTCTTTCCTTAAGCTCACTTTCCTCCCAACTGTCTTCCTTTCAGTGCTCTGAACCTGTCATGCTATTCCCACCTGGGGACTTCTCTATGCAATTCCATCTAATTGGAAAACAGTTTTTCCCTGATGGTTCCTAGCACATTTTGCTCCTATTCCTGTATTTACCACAGTGGGACCAAAAGCAAGTTTCCTCACTTCTCAGGGCCTCTATCAGTGACCTCTCTACTTGTAACATAAAATATAGTCCCTTTTCAGGGGCTTATTATAAAGATTAAATGAATCAATTTATGAAAAGCACATAGCCTGGCATCACAGTACGTATTCAGTCAATGTTTGTAACAGATGTCATGGAGGACCTTGAATTTCTAGAAGCTTATGTTTATGTGTGTTCAATACTACAGAACAGGGAATGGTTAAAGGTGATGGCAACAGTGCGGAAGATGAATTAAGAGGGTATAATCAAGCAAGGAGGAAAAAAACCAAATTGAATTTATAAGACTAGTCTGCATGAGTACACTAAATGACAGTTGAGTTTATGGCAGTGGGAACTGAACATGAGATAGATTTAGAAGACCTTTATTTTAGAGATAGAACCAACTTACTATGCATCAAAGAGCAAAGTGGGTGGAGACATGAATAGCTAGAAACTTTCCATCTTATCTGGGTTTTATTTGGGTATTTGTAAGAACGTGGGTGCCAAGTAGCAAGGTAAGAGATTTGGAAAGGGGCTCTGGATATGGTGGAAAAGGATGAGTTTAATTATATGATAGATATGGGAAATTAAGGATGCTAACTGGACATTAGTGGAAATGCTCAACAGGCCATTGGAAAGAAAAATATAAGCAAAGGCATGGATTCTGATAAGGAATGAACTATATCCTTATATCGTCAGATGACTATGATTTCACTGCTGTTCTACAAATTTAAGCCCTCTTTTAGACTCGTCTTATATGGGGTTTTAGCAAGTGAACAATTAACTTATTTCCTTAGATGTTGTAGTCTCAGATACCAAAGATACAGGGACATGTACAGAAGGTTCTTGTAATGAGGAGAAGGCCAGAATCACACACGGGGAGCCTGTTGCAAAGTCAGAAGGCACACTCTTGGAAGGGGACAACTTAATAAGGTCTGGCTGTGTCAGTGATGAAATTTCTTTTCTTTTCTTTTTCTTCTGATGGATTAAGAGTCTGACACTTTGAATCACTGTGTTCCAATTTGCAGCTTCTGGTGGATTATTTTAAATCCTAAAACTATAAGAAAAAAATGGAGCCAGTAGTTTCGGTTTCTGATCTCCAAGCAGGGGGCAAATACTGTATGACACAGGGAACTGTGTATGTATATGTGCGTGTGTGTGTGTGTGTGCGTGCGCGCGCACATGTGAGCATTGTCTTTCTTCCCTGTTTTGATTCTTTACCACGGCTAGGCAGGAACTGGAGGTCAGAGCATTATCTGACATTACTCCAATGGCTTTCCTTTGATATAATAAGAACTTCATAGTCATAGTGATGGGTCTTCGTGTCATTTTTTAGAAAAGTAGGTATAGGAAATCTTCATCTATTATTTTATATAATTTTGTTATTGTGTAATAAAAACTACCTAAGATTTTCAAGCTGACAAGTTCTTTTAGGACCAGAATGACTAAGAAAAATAAAATGAATCTGAAATTAGGTTTTTCTCTGAATGTATTTTTAAAGTACATATGCGATAAATAAAGGACCACTTTCCTGATAGAAATTTTCATGGAACTCAAGTCTTTCAATGTAAGCGTTTTCAGATTTATTTCTAACCAAATACATTTATTTCTAACCAAAATATGCTATTTCTATTTCCCATCATATAGAGTCTGTATTATGAATGAGAATTCTAATACACTGTTTTTAGAGCAATATTTAGAGAAACTCAGAGAATCTGTGATGAAAAGATATCAGGTATTTTACTGCTGATTCAAAACTTCACTTTCCATGAAAGGGAAACTTTATTGTTAAAACAAAAAAAGTCCTTTTCCAGTCCTTTTCCACTACAACATACTATGTTCCTTAAAATATTAAGTATATTCCCTCTTGTATTTTACCAGTAGATTTTCCAGGGCATGTGCCCCATAACCAGTTTTTTTGGGTTAAACATGTCTTGCTGAATTTGAGAGGCATCTAAAAAATCACATTGGCTTGATTTGGAGAAATCAGAGTGCCAGAATGCTTGAATAGCTGGCAAAGAGTGGGGAGACCTAGTGATAATGTTTTCAGATATCCTAAATTGGCCTATTTCATGGAGCTAGTGTTTGTTGACAGAACATCCACAAGGCTCAAAGCATTGTATGAAAGAATCAGGCACTGCCTATGCCTAACAGACTTGTAATACACCTCTATGAAGCTTCAATCTAAACAAAATGTTGCTTTTACTAGGGGAAAAGCATTTAGAGAATACAGATGATTGAATGAGTTGATCTCTTGGGGCTCCTGTGATTCCAATAAAGGCTATGCATTTTTGAAAGCTGGTGATTACTGACAAATTAAGGCTTGACAATTCTAGCCAAGAATGTGCTTAATGTTCATCGGGAGAACTGAATTATATTGGGAATACTTCCAAGTTGGTGGAGAATGCCTTGGGTTTTAAAGATGCTTCCACAGTCTTGTCTTGCCTGATTGTATTTAAATTGTACTTTTTGATATCCTGGTGAGACCCTAATGAAAAAGAAACCACCAAACAGAGGATAATTTATTTCAGCCTAGTTAAGATTCATTGGATCAAGGCTTGCAATAATGCAAAATAGGATAAGTGCAGAAGAGGAGAAGAGAAAAAGAAGAGAAGTAAGAGAAAAAGAAGAGAAGCAGGAGAAAAGAGAAGTAGGTCACTGAAGAGACAGCGTGGAAGAACAGTAGACAGCTTTTCCCTTAGAAAATGTGGGAGAGGGGCGGGGTGCAGTGGCTCATGCCTCTAATCCCAGTACTTTGGGAGACCGAGGCAGGTGGATCACCTGAGGTCAGGAGTTCAAGACCAGCCTGACTAACATGGCAAAATCCAGTCTCTACAAAAAATTAAAAAATTAGCTGGGCATGGCAGCACGCACCTGTAATCCTAGCTCCTTGGGAGGCTGAGACCGGAGTATCGCTTGAACCTGGGAGGTGGAGGTTGTAGTGAGTGGAGATTGTGTCACTGCACTCCAGCCTAGGCAACAGAGTGAGATTCTGAAAAGGCAAAGCAACTTGTCCCAAACTACACCTAAAACTCTCAGCTACCTCTGTTTTAGTTCATGTGTTTTATTGTCAGTCCACCTATGCTTTGGTCATAGAGTCCTCCAGAAAGCCAGAATTGCTGCAACAATCTTTTGAACTTCCTTGTTGTTACAGACATACTATTTTTAGACATGTGAGTGAGTTACTGTCTTCCAGCCCCCAGAACAACCTTCCATTCTCTTTTACTGCCTTCACTCTGTCCGTGGGCTCTTCTCCAAAAATCTTAAGGATGATATTCTAATCTGGGTTTCCAGAAACATCTGCTTATTCCAAATTGATCAGGGGCAGAGGTAGAAAACTGAAACAAGAATAGATTTAATACTGGTTTATGTGAATCTTGAAATCGTTTTCCTAATCAACTTAGTGTAACTTCTTTTTCACTAGTATAATCCTCAGTTCTCTGACAATTCTGGTATCTGTTTTTTTCATGTCCTTCAATGGATGACTACCGCCTTTCTGGGTGTGAATGTTGGTTAGGAATACATTTTGGAGCTCACAAGTTATATAACTTAATCGGCTTTAAGCAAGTCTATTGGACATATCACTAACTTTTCTTTTTAATTCTGCTCAAAATGTTAAAGCTGTTATTTTTCAGAGTGGCCCACCAAACCCTTCATTAATTAGTGTGTGCATTAGGAAGCTCTTCTAGGTCTCTTAAGAAGTAGAGTAGTTCCCAACCATTTAGCCATTACTAAAGCAATGACACATAGTCATTGTTATTGCATTCATTAAAATTGGGTGGCCCTTCTGTTATTTTTTTAAATAAAAGTGGGGCACAGAGACTTGGTAGTGAAAGACACCTGTTTTTGCCTTCTTTTCAGCTTCATAAAATACTTGCTCCATTCTCAAGTCCCATGAGGGAATTCAGAAATTAAATGTTGAAGTATTTGATGCTGTTAAATAAAACAGCCAAACTTGAATGAAAACCCTATTTGTTTTCAAATGGGAAAATCGAAAATAATCTTTTCATTCAATGAATAGGCTTGTCATTGTTGCGAAAGAGTCATTGTTTGTTTCTCTTTCTCTCTTCCTTCCTTCCTTCCTTCCTTCCTTCCTTCCTTCCTTCCTTCCTTCCTTCCTTCCTCCTTTCCTCCCTCCCTCCCTCCCTCAGTGGTGTGATCTTGACTCACTGCAACCACCACCTCCTGAGCTCAAGTTATCCTCCTATCTCAGCCTCCCAACTAGCTGAGATTACAGGCATGAGCGACCATGCCAGGCTAATTTTTTTTTTTTTTTTTTTTGTAGAAAGTGGGTTTTGCCATGTTGCCCACGTTGGCCTTGAACTCCTGGGCTCAAGCAATCCTTTCACCTCAACCTCCCAAAATGCTGGATTACTGGCATAAGCCACCATGCCCAGCCCAAGTACCTGGAATTTCAGCAGGGTAGAATTATGTCTCAACTCTGGTAATTGAGGGCTAAGTCCCTAAAGTCCTAAAAATAAACAGCAAGAGAAAAAGGAGAACTAGAGGAGATGGAAAGAAATATTACTGGAGGTACATTCTCACTCATATTTAGGACTGACTTTAAAGAGTCTGGCATGCAGTTTCTAATAAATTATCCATGTTCATATCTTTATTCATTTCGATCAAGATGAAAAGAGAAAATCAGAATTCCCACCAGTCTAGGAACACTGTGAAACAGTGTAAGCTATGAAATATTTATGAGAGATTTTGGGTGAAGGGGCGTCTGGGGGAAGAGAAAACTGCAAAAGGTCTGGGAGCCACAGAAATATTTGGTAATTGAAAATTATTGTCTGGGGATTTAAAAAGTATATCTAAAATGATTAGTTATTTAAAAGGACGGATTTCAAACTGATGTTTAAAATATATGTATTTCTCACAAACTCAGGAAATACTTCCAACAGTCATTGATTAATAACTCTTGAGCCATATCTGAGTTGATATATTACCAGTTTTCATGCCAAGTTTACTTAATTTAACCATCTTTTGACCATTAGGCCATGAGATTCCAGTTTGTGACTTCTATAATATTCTCATATAACAAATAGATTAAATGGAGTCAGAGTAAAATCTCCCCTAAAAGCTACTTGGGATTCTTAACTTAATTTCTCTTGCCATTTCTAGAAGTGAACAAAAGCTGCCCTATTCATTACTTTCTGAAAATTTTACTTACATGCATAGCTTTATGAACTATAAATCTCTCATCTCTTTGAAAAGCCCTCAAGACAGAAGCTACGTAATGTGTCTGGAATAGACACTGGTCCCCAATTAATACAGATACAAAATTTGTAACCAGATATTTATATCTTAATTTGTGTTTTGGGAAAGTTTCTTTTCCAAAAGAAAAGCATAGATATTCTTAACTGCATGAAAAAGGAAATAGAAACCTCTAACCTAAATAGAATGAATGGCAATTTGAGGCTGGTAATTGAGGAAGTCTCAAGTTTCATATTTCCAACTTTGCTCACTTATCCCTCCCCTTATGCCAAAGTTTTCAGGGAATAATAGAGTTAGGAGAAGGTCTTGGAAGTCCAAAGTACATCTGAGTAATTTCATAATTCAACCCTCCTGGTATGTTTCTTTAATAAAAGTAGGTAAGGACAGCAGATACCCAATGCCCTCATTGTTGTCAAGTGTGCATCATTTTAATGAGACAAAATGAGATGAGTTGATGTAATGGGTTACAGAAAATTTTACCATGAACATTATCACTGATATAAATTCAATAACTTCTGTGCAGATAAAAACCTCACAAATTTTATCCAGGTGTTCTTAATTGTTCATTATTGACTTCACGGCCACTAGATGACACTGTTGCTTTAAGAGTTAGTGCAAGAAGAGCCATTAATGTTGTGGAAGTTATACAGGAAGCACTGTTGTAATAAACATATCATTTATAGTTTAAATGTGAGTGTCTGATTTCCCAGTTCTGAAACTCAACTAATATTGATTGTCAATATTATTCCAAATGGTTCTGACATTACTATTTTCTACATAAAATTTATATATGCGCATAATAAAACAAACAACTACAGCCTCTACTCCCAGTGCCATTCATCACCACACCAGTGTCTAATATTTATCAACTGATTACTCTGTAACAACATTTGTGCTTTATACTTCAGGTCAATTATTTCATTTAATCCTTCTGTCAACCAAACTTGCAGAAGATTACAAAGCTAAGAAGTGACAGAACTGGAATTCAAACCCCATTTGACTGTTACTACTACCTGCTGTCATTGACAGATGTGCTCCCTGGTAACACAGCAAGCTGGTGGCCAGGAGTAGAACATACCCTGAACTCTGTCATGGTATTTCCAATCCAATTCACTACACCAAAATCCAGAGGATGCCCATTTAAATTTGTGTGTCTGATAAAGGACTTTTTTACCATATGTCTCAAGCAAAACTGTGAATTTCAGATAAACAACAACGTCATTTATTTTTTGTGTGAGTATATTCCAAATATTGTGTGGGACATAGCTACACTATAATTTTTTCTTGTGTATCTGAAATTCAAATTTAACTAGGTGTCCTATATTTTTATTTGCTAAATCTGGCAATGCTTAGCTATTACTCCAGTTAAGTTGGGGCAGTTTAACAAAAAACTCAATTTCTTACCTCTCTATTTCAGATTCTCTCCTTTCTCGATACTTCTCCCTGAGAAATGTCTTTTTAAAGAACGCTCCTGTAATCAGTGCCCTTTATCCCTTTACTTCTTACCTCTTTCCAGACTTGCTCCATCTGGCATCAGCCTGCCTGCCTCATTTTCACTCTTTTTCTCTCTACCATGTCTTTTCCTCCTCTATAAACATGATTAGAGATTTCTACGTTTCAAAACCTCAAGTTTTAACTGCACCCTATTTGATTATACTTCTTAAAAGCATATCCCCTGTTTCCTTATCCCTCATTCATTCTTCAACTGCAATCTGGTTTCTACACCCAACATTGTATTAAAGCTCCTCTTCCAAACGTCACTCAGCAAGTTTCTAATTGCTAAATTCCAGACGTTTCTAAACCCTCATCTTTTTTTGTTTTCTCTGTATTTGATATTGTTCCATCGCTAATTCCATACTTCACTCTATTGGTATTATTTCCGAGGGTTTAATCATCACCTTATTGTGGTGGATTCCAAGATTTCCATTTTCATTTCTCTTGTAATAGTGTTCATAGTATCACCATATACAGTCACATGCAAACATTCCTCTTTGACATTTTTGGACCCCCAAATTTTTGCTATATTATGTTGCTTTTACCACTGCTGTATTATTGAATCTTTGCTTTTGATTTTCAGTTTAATTATGTTATAAACAAAAGTAAAAGGAGCCTGTAAAGGGATTAAAAATTCATAGGAGAGACATTATATTCCTTTTTTTTCTATTTCATTTTCCTTATCTCATGATCATCCTGGGGCCGGCAGGAATAAAAGGCATATTCTTGGGTGGGATTCTTTATTTTTCTTCATTGTGGATAAGTTGAGCTCTCTCAAATTTATATGTGTGTGTGTGTGTGTGTGTGTGTGTGTGTATGTAATTTGCCTTATTACTAATATCAAGAATACATTCAAAAAGGGCACTTTAGACCTTGAACTCTTAAGTCTTTGGTCCTTGGTTTTAAAGACTCCTACAATCCCAGTTACGTTAAGTATCTTGAAATATATCTCTCTCTCATTCTTGAGTCTTCCTTGGGTATGGAACCTGTGTCAAAAAATTCTGATCATCCTACATAATTTTTAAAGCAACCTATTGAGACAGTGACTCCAAATAATAAGAACGTTTGTAGGGTAGAAGACGTTGGACATATATATTTAATTAGATGGATATTTTATTTTAAATACCAGTTAGTAAAAACCCATAAAAATAATTCCTTCTCTATGGACATCTACAAGGATTGATAGACATAAGTACTATGTGCTACTAAGCGTATTTATTATTTCTTATTTTGGCCCTAGTTTTAAGTGCAATAAAATCTTGTTTTTATAGATTATATATACCCAGAGTCAATTTCTTAAAAATGATATATAGGTGAGGCCGGACATGGTGGCTCATGCCTGTAATCACAGCAGTTTGGGAGGCTGACACGGGCGGATCACGAGGTCTGGAGATGGAGACCATCCTGGCTAACACCATGAAACCCCGTCTCTACTAAAAATACAAAAAAATTAGCCAGGCGTGGTGGCGGGCGCCTGTAGTCCCAGCTACTCGGGAAGCTGAGGCAGAAGAATGGCGTGAACCCAGGAGGCGGAGCTCGAAGTGAGCCGAGATTGCGATCTCCCCACTGCACTCCAACCTGGGCGACAGAGAGAGACTCCGTCTCAAAAAAAAAAAAACAGATATACAGATGAAAATATTTCTGCTAGCTCTCCTAAGAAATTGCCTTAGATTAAAAATTCCTAGATCAGTAATGATAGATTCACACTATGCACTATGTTGTGGTTACATCCACTAATGCCTGTGGCAGGTATGGATCTGTGCAAACTTTCTTAGGGAACATAATACTTCAGAATTCCTCTCTACTTTGCATTTCAGTATTTCAATTCAATAACTAATTCATCTTTGTTGACACAGGATTGACACAGATGGATTTGAGTTGTTTTTCAAGGGGCTAAGTAGACAGGTTTGAAAGGAATTACAAACTGTGTAAGATTGTCCATCCCAGGAGAAAAGGAAAACATTTCATTCAAATTGAATAATGGTGGGAAGTAAGACATATATGGTATTATTCCTTTATGTTTTTAATGTATTAATGCATATTAAAAACAACTCAAAACTGCTGAAAGACTTAAATATTATCCAAATTATCTTAGCAAATAATGAAATTTATGGAAGCTAACAACTAACATCTATCAGCGCCTCTCCTGTGTGCCAAGCATTGTCCTTGGTACTCTACTTATCTAAATTCTTCCCTCAAAGACCTTGAAAAGTTGGCACTGAGTTTTGGCTTCGGTGGGATTGAATTTCAGCTTTGCTTGCCAATGTTCTGGTTGGTTGTCTGGTTCCATATTAAAATACTTCAAGTATTTATTTGTTTGTTATGCTCCTTTTGACATGAATAAAAAGTAAGGTTCCATAAGGATTGGTTTACTTACTCTAGTATATGTATTTTACTGCTAGTAATATAGTGTATGTGGTACACAATATCATCCCAATCTGTGTGCAATGTAAACTTTGAAACATCTAGAGTAAATTTCAGTAGTGTTACTAATTAATGGGGAGAATGAGAACTCTGGAACTATTCCCTATGTGCTATTTCTTGAAGTAAAAGAAATGCTTTGTGGAAGGTCTAAAAAGTTTCTTAAAAGTTTGCATTTTCAACAAACTAAAATGGCTTATAAACTTATTCTGCATCTTCCAATAAATGAGAAACTTATAATTATTCACTGTCCCTTTTCCTATTATAGTACTTTGACCCCCACTGTCTGAGTTATACTTGGGCATTTGATTTGACTTCCCGAGACAAATAAGCTTGAGCACTACAAATTTCTGAATATTATTATGTGCTGTTTGTGAACAAGTCATTAGTGGTAGCCCATATTTAAATTAGGTTTTCAGTTGTGGAATGTAAACTAGCAAGTGAAAACAAGTGCAAAAGAAAAATATATTCCATGGCTTTAAGATCCTGAGAAAGCATGAATGCTCTAAATCCTTACTGGAAATTCAATTGATCCAGAAAACTAGACATCAGTAAGTGTTGTGGAAGTCAACACACAACAGTGTTGAGTGAGACCCTCAAAAGATGAGTTTATTATAGGTCCAGGGCCATGTAAAATGGTGACCCAGAAGAGCCTCATTGGCACATAGAAAAAATACTGTCCAATAAAAATGACATCATTAGCAATGATTCTTTGACACTCATACCCTAATAATTCTACTTCTAGGGAAGCAATCAGAAATCTGGGGCCGGGCACAGTGGCTCACGCCTGTAATCCCAGCACTTTGGGAGGCCGAGACGGGCGGATCACAAGGTCAGGAGAGCGAGACTATCCTGGCTAACACGGTGAAACCCCGTCTCTACTAAAAATACAAAAATTAGCCGTTCGCAGTGGTGGGCGCCTGTAGTCCCAGCCCTCGGGAGGCTGAGGCAGGAGAATGGCGTGAACCTGGGAGGCGGAGCTTGCAGTGAGCTGAGATAGCACCACTGCGCTCCAGCCTGGGCGACAGAGCGAGACTCCGTCTCAAATAATAATAATAATCAGAAAAATGTAGAAAAATATTGAGAAATATAAATATCTTCTGAATTCTTATCAAAGTGTGTTGTGCATTTTGCTCTGTTGATCCTTAACACGAAGAATACAAAGCCATGAAGCTTAACAGTAAAAGCAAATTTTTAAAGTCAACTTTAAAAGTTGAGTTTTAATTTCTAAATAATATACATGAGAATTGTTGGTTATTTTTTAACGTTGCACACTTAGTCATATTTCTATGGACACAATAATTGTCTTGAAAAACATTCTTTGTTGCAAGGAAGATGGAACCCTAAAAATAATTATCAGCCCTCCATCTTAGAATAATCCCCTCCTTTGCACATAAAAAGCTGAGTGACCATATCTTAAAATGATGGTCCATATCTATAAAATGACCATATCTATAAAAGTGACCATATCTATAAAAATGATTTTCACATTGCTTGTGTCCTTTTAATTAGGAATGACCTTTTGGTACTATTTCAACCTTAAGAGATTTAGTGAGGCTAACAAGATAGAGGTTAGTTTTGAATTTTCCCTGGTTTTGAAATTTCCCCCTACATGTCAAACACTATTTGGCAGTGTTCAGTAAATTTATTTTTGGACTTATACCTTTGGAACAATACAGGCTGTATGGAATATTTTAGCCATTTTTCTTCTCAGTAACACAATAGTTTTGAATATTTCATTTTTTCCTCTGCAATTATTATCCCTTCCAGGTAGGAACTCTCTATCTAGCTCCAGTCTAATGAAGTTTTTAGACAAACTTCAATATCTTTTAATAGAAGTACTATATTGAAAAGTTACATGACTGCTGAAAACATAACATATTTGATTTCAGTAATTAGTTTGATATGAGTTCTCCATATCTTTTTGGACAACATGAAAAAAATCCTTTTCATTGTTCTCAAATAATGCCTACTAAGGAATAAATTTTGATATGAAGTACAGGGACTTGTAACTATGTCTGGCTTTTCTTTTTCATGAATGATTTTAATAAAGGCTTATATACAGCATTCTTAATCAATTTTTTAGTAATGCCATGGAATAAATTGTATTCCTCCAATATTCATATGTTAAAGCCCTAACCCCCAGTGTGATGGAATCTAGAGACAGGGCCTTTGGGAGGCAGTTAGGTTTGGATAAGTTCATGACAGTAGGGTCATCATGGTGGCAATGATACCCTTATAAAGGAAGAACCAGAGAGTTTTCTTCCTCTTTCTCTCTACCATGTGAGAATGCAGAGAAACAGTGGCCATCTGCAAGCCAGTAAGATAGCCCTCACCAGGGAGCTGAATCAGGTGACACTTTGATCTGGAACTTCTCAGCCTCCAAAACTATGAGTGATAAATTCTTGTTTAAGCCACCCAGTTTATAGTATTTTGTTATAACCACCTCAGCTGATTAGTACCGATAACAAAGTTTGGAGGAATAGCTAATATAAGTGAAAAGCATAATTATCAGTATTGATAAGAACAGATTCAGATTAAAAATATTTTGATACAATGAATTAATTGCCTAGATTCAAGATATCAGACAAGGTTTAATATAAAATGTTGTGCTTAAATTTTTATAAAAATCTCCTACATAAAAAAATATAGAGAATATATCATTTAAACAGTGGTAGATTTGCATAAAGTTAAAATTTAATTGTGTGGTAATGTTTATGCTTTTAAAGTCAGAACACAGCTAAGAATTGTGTAAAATTTTGGTATCACATTCTAAGGTGAAAATTGGCAAGCTGTAGCAGGTCATAGGGAGGGTGATCATAATGTAGGACAGTTTAAAAGCCATATTGTATAATGGATAGCTTCAGTGTCTAGCCAGTTTTGAGTAATTAGGATTAGATTTATCCTCCTGCTTAAAACAAATAAAAATAACCTGATACAATATATAAAATAGTGGTGTCAAGATTTTGGACATCAGTCAGTAGAGGGCTGATCTTGGAAAGATGGAAAGTAAACAAAGCAAGCATTCTTTTAGAAAAGTTTGCAACCATGGTGCCGAAAAGTGGGGGTGGAGAAGAACTCAGGAGGAGGCTGGCAGTCTTCATAGGTTGAAGAGAAGGAGCTGAGTCTGGAGACTCCAAAGCAGCTAGATTTCACATGGCAGAGTACCAGAGAGAGGAGAGACACACTGACTCAGAAATCTGCACATGCAGAACATTCAACTAAGTAATGATTGGCACATGAATGGGAGGAACCTACTGACACTGGGGAATGATTAAAATGAGTAATCTTAGGAACTCACATAGCTTCCATGTTTTCATCACAGTTCATGTTTTCATTAGCCAGAGTAAAAAAAAAAAAATCTCACAATCCACAGACAAAGAAGTAGCAAGATGGTAGATTTAAACCCAACCACATAAATAATTACATTAAGTGTAAATGGTCTAAATAAAGCACAGTTCATCACATTGGAAAAAACAGCAAGACCCAACTGTACACCACTTAAAAGAAACCTGTATTAAATATAAAGACATAAATAAAAGTAAAAAGATGAAAATTATATTATGAATAACTGAAGGAACTTAGTATGTGTAGTCGCAAAATGAGATAGAGAAGAGAGACAGAAACATAATCTTCCAATATACACACATTTCCTTTAGCATAGAGGTTAATGTTTCTAGAAATAGGATTGCTAAAGCAAGTTACAGACACACAATTATGTAGTAATTATGTATGTAATTATGTAGTGCTTAGGGAGGTGAATTTCCTACATATGTATTGGGTAAATCTCTTTTTAAGCATCTTCAAGTCTTCTTAAGCCATGATACGGCCATAGTTTATTTTACTTATTGTTTATCAGTTGTTAATCAGAAATGAGAAAAGGCTTTTATTAATCCTCAATTAATTATTTTTTACTGCTTTCTCCTTTGCCTTGCCTTTTCTTCTCTTCCTTTCTCCTCTTCCTTTTCTTCTTCTTTTCCTTTTTCTTCTTCCTCCTTTTCTTCTTCCTTTTTCTCCTCCCCTCTTTCCCTCCTTTCTTTTTTATGATTTCTTTGAAAATGTCTTATATTATTGTAAAATGTGTTTGAATACATAAATGATTCTTTCCCTAGGCATTTTTTTCTTGCTGCTTTTTTTGTGTTTGTTTATTTTTGAGAGAGGATCTTGCTCTGTTGCCCAGGCTGGAATGCAGTGGCATGATCATAGCTCACTGCAGCCCCGACCTCCTGAGTTCAAGTGATCCTCCTGCCTCAGCCTCTTGAGTAGCTGGGACCACAGACATGAGCCACCAAGCCCAGCTAAATTTTTCAATTATTATTATTATTTGTAGAGATGAGGTCTCACTATGTTTCCCAGACTAGTCTCAAACTCCTGTGCTCAAGTTATCCTCCCACCCCTGCCTCCCAAAGTGCTAGGATTTTAGGTGTGAGCCACTGCACCTGGTCCCTAGGCATTTTGTGACTTCACTTGATTTATATTCTTTTTGCCCCTATTATGTATCAAAATAGATCACATAATATGAAATAATAGCAGAAAGAAAAAGCACACTAAAGAAACTATTGGAAAGTTCTATTTAATCCAAAGAAAGCAAAGTAAGACATGGTGGCAATCATTGTTAAGAACATAGAACTTTTCTCACTCTACTGTACTGGTTGGCCTATCATGAGAAAAATATTAACAGCACTGTTAAGGACTGTAATTAACTTATCTATGTGCGTCCATATTTGAATGTAAGAGTGTTTTTGAAATAAACAGCGCCATAGAATATTAGAACTCTTTAGAGGGTTACACTAAATTAATTAGGCCTGAAGCTGAAGAACTAATTATGTGTTATGTGTCATTGGGATTGGGTTCTTAAGTAGCAGATTTTGCCTCAATAATTGGGGGAAAAAAAGTTCTAACAATCACAATGTTAGAACATTGGAATAGATTATTTTTCTAAGCCTTTCAATTTTAGAAATTGGAAGAATTAAAACAGAGGTTGGATTCAGGGATGTGCCTATATGAAACTTTGGGTAAATTAAAAAAAAAAGTACTCTGTTTGGTAGACTTAATACCAATTACGCACTTTGTGTGGACGTATCCCCATGCCAGCTATGTGGCTTGGTGGGTAGAGGATGGCCTTCCTTAGCATCAGCCTTCATTTTTCCTCTCAAGTGGGAGCCTTTTACAGTGTCTTCTTAGAAATACTGTAGATCAACTTCCTGAGGTAGGTATGAGTTTGGGGTTGATAACTTCCAATGTCTGATCTATATTTTTCATTGTAACTAGATATAAATCAGGGCCTTAGGTGTCCTAATCTCCACAGAGACCACATTCAAAGAAGCCTCATGTCAAAATCAAAAGTATTGTGAGAAGAATTTCACTCTTTATTTATGTCTCTCAGAAACCATTAAACGTGATTCAGTTTATAACCTGCACAGCATTTCTCAAAAGTCTCTTTCTTCACTTGAGCCTGGTCAAATTCCCTCACACTTCATAATTGCCCCAGAGAGCCTCACATGCCAACCCTCTGTAAATTCTCTCTGAAGCCCCAACCCATGAGGGTGTCTATCTATCGTTTGTCTCCTCTGTTTCTTCTGCATTTCCCATCTGGTTTTTCTTCTCTTCGTGCTCCAGACTTTATAATATTAGAAAAAAAACTGTGTTAAAAAAAGAACTTTCCTTAGATTATGAGAGAACTGGGAGAAGTTGAGCAAACAAAGATAAAAATCTCATCTTATTTTTCTCCTAGAACCTTTATTCTCATTTTCTCTCCACTTGGTTATCTGATTCTTTAACAGCACAACCTGGAAACCAGTATGAGATAAACTAAATGATTTTTGGGTACTTTTGGATGAACATTTGTATGTTAATACTTACTGAGTGAATCCAATGTCTGCAGCTCCTTCTACTAAATTCTAATTAAGAAGCAAAGCAATTTATATGAATAATCCCTACTCAAAAGGAATGTACAATCTCATGAGTCAGACTGGATAAAAATCACATGAAATAGAT
Organism: Piliocolobus tephrosceles; assembly: GCF_002776525.5. Taxonomy (NCBI): domain Eukaryota; kingdom Metazoa; phylum Chordata; class Mammalia; order Primates; family Cercopithecidae; genus Piliocolobus; species Piliocolobus tephrosceles. The sequence continues at coordinate 92,066,786 of NC_045440.1, forward strand.
TTAAAGGAGGAAAACCAATAAACAGTGAAAATGACTACAGCTCTATATGCACAAATACACTGAGAGTTACCTGAATGTTCATTACACAGCATAAACAAAACTGTGGAGAAACCAGGGAAAGTTTCGTGGAAGAGGTAAACATTGAGTAAATGTTTAGAAGATGTAAAAGACCATGTAACTAGGAAAATTAATATAGAAATAGACTAGCACCTGTAATCCCAGCTACTCCGGAGGCTGAAGCAGGAGAATCGCTTGAACCTGGGAGGTGGAGGTTGCAGTGAGCCAAGATTGCTAAAAAAAAAAAAAAAAAAAAAGGAAAAGTAATGGCCAGGAGATCATGAGTGTACTTACTTGCTGCAACAGAGAGTCTCAGCAGGCTGAAATACTTTTTTTTTTTTCCTCAAAAGGAATGCCACTCTCCATCTTCTGAGCTCCCGTATGACTCATTGCATGACTTGACTGTTATTTATCACATTCTGCCTTGAGTTAGTTACACATGTTTTGATTTTCTTCATTAAATAACAACTCCTAGAATATAGAGATACTAGCTACTCCTTTCCCTTCCCTTTTCTGTAGCACTTCACACAGAGTCTAGCAAATTGTCATTGTTCGATAAAAACTTGCCGAATTAGAGTTAATGAGAAGCTAGTGAGTAGAAGATGGGTAGGGGAGCAGAGAAGGGCTGCAATGCTTCCACTAATGAGTTTAAGTTTGATATTGGAGATAACTGAAATTCAAACATAACAGTGATGTAATCAAAACGAGATTTTACAAAAATCTTTCTGTTAATCCATGTATGAAGTGGAAGATAACAAGTTCATCTTTTTATTTGTATAGGTATTGTCCCAGATGTTTAGGAAGAGATATTCCATATAGATGGTACATAGTGTTGAACTGTAAGCTACTTTTACTCATTGAAACTTTTGAATGAATACACTTAGCCTTCTTGAATTTTACAGGCCTAGTTGCTTTGAGAATCTTATGTGTGTGAATACATTTCTTCATAACAGTTTTTCTTTCTTTCTGGCATTGCTGATTTTAAATAGGAGTGATCCATGCTCTGGTTTGGCATGTTTTAAATAATACGTGCACATGGAATTTGAAAAAAAAAAAAATCTGGAACTGGAATTCCAGATTTAAGCTTCAAAAAATATTTTTAGGAAAGATTTATTCTAATTTTAAGAAATTTTTAAATTGAGAGATTTCAGAACTATTTTATTTAACTAATTTCTACTCTCTCCTGGTCTTAAAATGTTTTAGAACAATTGCTAGTGCTATATGATTTAGGTACTTCTATTCACCTTCAATTAATAAAATCCTGTTCATGTGAAATTTTTGTTACTGGAATTTAACACAAATTTAAAAATGATTGAAATTGCACAAATAATAGATGTTGATTGGTGATTTCAGTTAAGCTTTCAATTATTTTTCTCATATTGTTAACATACATTTGAATTTATGACCTAGATAGGATTTGAAAAAAAATCTTGTCTTTACTTTTATTATAAAGGTAATACATAATCAGTGTATGTATAGCTTCTAAATTTCTTTGGGTATATAATTAATGGAGTATATAAAACAAAAGTAAAGATTGCTTTGTGTGAAGGAAAAGCAATATAATGTTTCAAGCATGAATTTACAATTATTTGGTGAGTCCATCTCTCATACCAAGAGGATAGGATTAAAATGCTACAACTTAGTCTCTAAATGGGGCTCTCTCTACAGGTCCCAAACTTGAACTATTGAATGGTTTAGAAATTTAATATAATGTAAACAGTTGGACAAACAAAGCAGTTTCTATTTTATAAGTATAAATAAAGTCCCCCCGACTCCCCCATCCCCTCCCCGTCTCTTTGTTGGATTTAAAAAGAAAGGTATTTTTGCACAGACACAAAGCCAGAGATGTCATCTTTAGAAGATGGAGAGTAACTCTTCACTTTAATTTAAAAACAACGGGAAAAAGTGCAGCAAGAGACCTTAGAAGTAGCCAAGGGATCCAAGTACTTTGTTATTATAAAGGCTTCCAGAAATCAGATTTCTATTCTCCAAACAAATGGGCATTAAAAAGGGCTCAGCAAACTATGTATATGGTATTCTTTTCCTTGGCTATACAATTTTAGTTAGTATATTGCCTTTTTGGTTTAATTCCAATGGCACAGTTCTTAGGTTTAAGTTTTCTTTTTTCTTTTGGAGGCTAAGCAAAATGATCATAAAATAAAAATCTTTGACAGTCTGTTCTACTATAAAATATAACACTCCTTCTTAAAAAGAGAACACCTACTCCCAAAAGTTATACAAAAAGAAGGCAGCACCATAAAAAAAGCTAAGGACACTTCAAACAGTAGTTTGAACCATATGACATCCCTCAGTAAATTTCAGTTACAATAGAATAAATTACAGGACTTAGAGAAACCATCAGAGAAAACTGAATGAACAGTTTCAGAGAGAGGGAAGATCCCCTGTCACAAATATGTGCTCATTACGATACTTATTTTCTTAGCCCATGGATGAAATTTCAGTTTGTTTATGAGAACTAGTTACTCCTTTCCCAGACTGGGCAGTAGCTATCTGAATGTTTCTGTATGAATGAAAACTCGTCTGCCAGGGAATAAAAATGGTAAGGACCTTTAGCAATGCCCTGTTATGTTTCTGAATTTTGTAGAACTGGCAGTCATCTGATAATGTTGAAAATATATAGCTCTCAAAGAAATAGGGCTGGATTCTCCGAATATGTTTTGCACAACAGATCCCTCTGGCAGTTTTATGATTTTGCACAGCTTGTAGGGAGAGACTGGACTAGCTGGATGTTTCCTGGTTTCATTAGCATAGCCCAGCCCACTTCCAACACACGCCCAGAAGTACCTCATTAACCATTGGGATTGCAGCCAGAAACATAAGACTACAGTGAATATAAGGGGAATTACTGGCGAGAAAGCTGTAGACCAACTTAACACCGAACCCATTACTTTTCCAAGACCAGAAAAATATATTACATGTACAGGAACTACTTCTCCTTCAGATAAGAATTCAAGGTTTTAATCTATAGTTTTAAAATCTAGAATAATTAGCTGTATCATAAAAAGACAGCTGCATATACTGAAGTGCTTCTGTTAATCTCTCTCTTTCATTTACTTATTTTCTGGGCAGCTTTGACATTGTCAAACACAGACGAATTGGAGCTTGGCATTGAAAGGAGGTGTTCTGCAATGATTTTTTTTCTTGTTTAGAGAAGTTTACTTCTACAAGAAGAAATCTGAAAAATGACAGGAGCAAAGAAGAAAAAGAAAAGCATGCTATGGGGCAAGATGCATACCCCCCAGTGTGAAGACATCATACAGTGGTGTAGAAGGCGACTGCCCATTTTGGATTGGGCACCACATTACAATCTGAAAGAAAACTTGCTTCCAGACACTGTGTCTGGGATAATGTTGGCAGTTCAACAGGTGACCCAAGGTAATGTATTGCATTTGAATTTCCTGTATTATGCAGAGTAGATGTCACTTTGCTTTCTTGGAATAATAGTATGACCTAGAAAAAACAATTTAGCTAAAGAAATGGATATTAGCTGTGGGGAAATAAACATATTGGATATCTTTGGAGAAGAGTTTTCCTAATTGTCTTTTTTCCTCTGTATTTTGATAGCTATTAAGCATTGAATAAACTTTTGAATGACATTACATTTTTTCATTGTTAAAATTCATACTGTTTTAGAGTGAAAGATTCGTAATTATGGGAGAATCAGTTTTCATAACATGATCTTGTTGATATAGTTTCCTACTTTCACAGAATCAAGCTATAAAATTCTCCTGGCTTGAACACAATCATTTTGGAACCTAATTAGCGGCACACAATTACCTGTTGTAGCCTTGAGAGTTGCTATAAACAAGGAACAAAGCTTTCTGTACATAAAGGAGGCTCTCTGCCAAGATTGGTATTTGCAAAGAGAATCCTGTGTGTCCTTAGAGCTTATGTTTTACTGTGTATGCTGATTTACTTCTGTATCACATTACCTACTACATCTATTTCTCAGTAAGAAATTTAAACTGGTGAGAACTCTGATTTTAACTTTCCCAAAAGCAGATTAAATGATATTCTGGATTTAGATAGGTGTTTCTATTGGTGAAAGCTACCGACCTAGTGTGCATGTGTGTGTATTTGTTTGCCTTAAAGATATATCCATTGCAGTTCTTGGCTAATTCAAATAATTTTCTACCTGAAGCAAGGAAAGGAACTAATTTCTGAACCTTGAGAATTTAGAGCAGTTTCCTTGGCATAGACACTGCAGGTTTATATTTCCTTGCAGTTTCACTACCTCCTTGGCTTTAACTATTATTTATATTGTTAAATTATAAGCACTCTTTTAATTAAATTATTCTGTAGCTGGAACAAACTGGTTTATGTATTTGTGTTTTTAGTATGATTAGGAACATCTGCACTAGTGACTTTAAGATCCATAATACTGTCATACTTTATGGGATTCCATTTTACCGAATAGTCTTATATTTTTAATGACCATTTCGCCAATAGCAATGCATAGTAATCTTTCAGAAAAATGCAAAGTAAATAACAGGTTTGGGCATTTTTGGACTTGCGTTTATTCAGTTTTAAATTCAAAATGAAACACTACCAATGTACTTTGAAAACTTAGGTGATGAACTTTTTTTTTTTTTAACCAGATAGTTTCAGCATGTTTTAAATTTATTTTGCTTTAATTTAATGTAAAATGAAAGAGAATTATGTTTTTAATAATAATTTCAGTTTTTTACCTTTGGAAAATATCAGGTTAATAAGACAATTTGAGGATAAGATAAAGTTATCTATCGTATATCATTAGCGATATTATATATGTAGAAGTTTCAGTAATTAATTATACGGCTTTTATTTGTGTATAGATTTTGAGGGATTTTGTTTTATGAGTCATGTATTTCACTGGTTATGAAGGGACACATTAGCCAGCCCCAAGACTGATAAGAAGCACAGCACGTACCCAGCCCTAGTGTCTTGGGAAGTTATGAATCTGGCTGCTGGTTCTCTTGGAAGGCTACCAGTGAATGGATAAGACTACACTACAAAAACTTAAACGTTTTTGTTTGTGAAATTTAAGACTAATTATTTTTAACATGTCTATTCTTTTAAAAACAATTTTCTCAAACTTTTTCATGACCATGTACTATGTATAGTTAAAAAGTGAAATGCCATAAGCTACCATTTGTTGTAAGAGGCAATGCCCTAAACCCCTACATACATTATCTCCCTCTATCCTAACAGAATCCCAAGTCACAGCAGTCTCCTCTCCATCTTCCACAGGAGAAAATGGAGGCTTAGAAGAGTTAGAAATTTTCCCTGGACCTCATACCTGATAAGTACTGGAGTCAGGACTTGATTCCAAAACCAACACCCTTAACATTTTCACTTTATACTCTACACTGCCAAAATAACCAGACTTTTCATAACACCAATGTTATTAGTAATAGAAGACATTTCTTTAGAAAGGTGTGACTATCCTTCCCTTCAAATCACTTTTGCATTAAGGTTTCATCCCTGCAGTTTTTAGATTCAAAGGCAAAGTGACAGGAAAAATAACTAGAGTGGGATACAGTGTAAGGAAGGCATTTAGATATCATTTCCTCTTGTTTGTCTGAATACAATATTGGCAGTTATTATCAGCTCAATTTTCTAAGGAAAATTAGAAGAAAGAGGGATAATTTTTGTTCTTGCATCATAACACAAACAATAGGATCAAGCACCATTTTTTTTTAGCTTTACCGATTTTTGAAGCAGCTTTTCAGTTACTCAGCATAGTTGAATTATATAAAATTGTCCAATTTAATGTTTCTTTTGACCTACAAAGATGGAAGGTTTATGTTTCAATCTAGTAGTTGTTTTTAGTTCTTCTTTCTCAAGAGTGCACTTGAATTAAGAAGGATAATGGAAATTCATTTGAGTGTTTTCTATATGTCAATATCTATATGTCATATACTTGGTATATGTCAAATACCAAGAAACTCTTTTAAATTTATTTTAATAAAGTAAATCTTTACTTTATTAAAGATTTCCTAATTGTTAAATATAGATGCTTTTCTATTATCAGTAGCATTTTCTGTGTTGACTACAGTCTTTCTGAAATCCTTTATTCTCTTGGTTTTTAGACAGCACTCTTGTTTTTCTCCTGCTACCTGTCTGTCCTTCTCTTCTTATGATTCTCTGCAGATATTCTGCCTCCCACCAAACATTGGTGTCCTGGAGATTCAAACCCTGGCCTTCTCTAAAAGCATAAAAGATGCTAATCACCTATTAATGAAACTTTCTTCTCAACTTGAGATCTACATATTTATTTATTAATTTTTAAAACCAGCCAGATTATCAGCAAAATGTGATGTATACACTGCAAGACTACCTTTTCCAGCTTTCTTCGAGGGTAGGTGTTGCCCTGTGATTATATTTTGGCCAAGGGAAAATAAGCAGAAGTATACTTCTTCCAGTCCTAGCCCGTGAAAGTCATGTACAATCCTCATGTCCTCTATATGCTGGCAGGTATTAGTGCCCAAGGCAAATTTGAAAGCTATGTATTGGAGGTAGCATTGACTCTATCAGCCTTGGTTACTGAGTGGCCTTGGAGATCCACATATTTAAGTATGCCTAACCTAGAATGTTCTAAATGTACTTCAAATGCAGTGTCTTCTAAAACAAACTGAATGAAATCTCCATTTGAAGCAGAACTATAATAATAACAACAATAGTTTTTAGGCACAGATGCAAGCAGTATTGTAAGAACCCTTGACATATATACAAAAGTGAAGCTGGGAGAGGACAAACAACTTGCCTGAGGTCACACAGCAAATGAATGGAAGAGGTAGGATTTGAACTCAAGTAATCTGGCTCCTGAGACTATGCCCTCATCTTTATACTAAACTTCTTCTCTTAGACAGTCCTGCGCATCATTCTCAACTCTTTCCTCTCTTTTGCCACCCTGCCCACTAGCATACGATCAGCTGCCAGGTTCTTTTGTTTCTATCCCCTATCATTTTAACCAAGTAGTCTTGTTTCATGGGCCCTGCAGCTGCTGTAATTCTCTGTCTGAACTATTGAAACCATCATCATCTTGTGGGTCTTCATTCCTTACTCTGTCTCCGCCTGTAGGCCATATTCCATACTGCAGCCAGAATAATCACAAAAATCTGAATGCATGGATCCTGTTCAGAATTGGTTAATGAGCCTCTATTTTCTCTAGAGTAAAAGTCCAATTCTTCAGCATGTCCTATTAGATCATTAATAATCTGGGCCTCTTGATACAAAGCTCTACTCAAAGAGATCTCTCCTCTAAGAATCCCTCCCAATCTCCTAGGAAGATGTTTTCTTCCCTCCTACCCCCTTTGTACTTTTCACATATCTCTTTGATAGGCATTAACATATTGTATTATAATATCTTGCGACAACACTTTCCACACTAGTCTGTAAGCTCTGGAAACAAGACAATTTCTTAATCTATATATTCTTACCAGCTTGTGTATTGCTTGGCACATGAATGTTGTTTGGAAGAATTAAAACATTTTAGAAGCCACCAATTGTTCCATTGTAGCATGCTATCACTCTAGAGAGGAAACTGAATTTAAACTAATCTTATGTTTTATTATACAAATAAATGTAATAAAGATACTGATAGTAAAAAAATACTTTAAAATACAAGTAATTGATTTTTTCCAACTTCTCTTACTTTCTTGAAGTTACAAATTTGCAGGCCTCCTGACAAATCTGGTAAAAGATATGTTTTCTTTGTGCCAAACAATGTTAATTTTTTCTTCAGCCAACAGTGACAAATATGAATAGTTTATATAAAAGTCCAGATGCCCAGCTTCTCTTGAAAAATCTGGGGAGACATGGCCATATCCCCATGTGGCAAAATCTGCAGGCCCTTAAGAAAGGCTACTCACTTTTGCCACAGCCCCCACTACTCATATGTTCACTGCCACCCTTCCTGCTGGTATGCCCATTACCTATCTGGCTCTATGAATGGCTAAATTTGTTTCCCCTGCCAAGACACTTTCTAACATATTTTGTTGAAATGCCTCTAAGTTGCCCTTGAATAAAACCTTTATAGGGAGATGATATAATTTTAGCTTCTTCACCTAGAACCACAGAACCTTCAGGTCTGTGAACCTGGACTCATATATTTCAATATACTTCATTTCTTTATAATCATATGCATTGTCTGTTACGATTTTTACAATGCATTCTGGGAAGGAGTCCAGCACCTTTACTAGACTGCCAAAGGCGTGGTTACCCCCTCCAGAGTAAATAGATATAATATAGAGATGTATAAAATAACATGTAGATGTATTAATTTCAAAGAAAGAAAGATAAAAGAAACTTCAGGTCCTTCTTTTACTAAGTTCAAATATTTCCTAAAAACCACTTGTATTTTTAAAAGTGTTTTTAACATTTGGCAGTTCTCATTAGTAACATCAGGTAAGAGCCTTTATATTTAGTATCTGCCGTGATGTTCTTTAACTGATATCTTGAAGACCTTCACTGTCAAATATATTTTGTAGATAAGCAAACAATTGTTGAGAATGTCATTGACTTAAAACATGTCACCAACATGGGTGGCAAGCTAAGCAGTATAAGACTCTGATTTCTAAAGCATTTAGTGCACATTGCAGCCTGAATGACCACTTGGGGGAAAGAGTTTCTCTGTTTCCAACATGCATACTCAAGCATTGAGACAGGGTGGAGACCTGAAATGCATGACTTGCCATATAAGAACCTAATCCACTGGGGTGGAATATGAGAATGTTGGCCTTGCATTCCAAGGGATCACCTAGACTTTTTCTTCCCAAACCATGTAACTTTTAAGCTGCCATAGGGTTGCCTGGTGTTCAAACCACAAGGTTTTGGGCTGCAGACAAAGATGGATGTTCCTTATAATTATGCAGAATGTGTGGCATTGCTGGCACCAAACCTTGTGTGTGGAAGCTGAGCTTCATTGCACTCCTGAGGGCAGCTTAGTGACATGCAGAACAATAAGTGGAAATTCCTGAGGCATACTGCATTGCACAGATTAAAGGCTTGTTTAGGAATGTTTCCCTGCATAGTCTCAGCTTTGGGGATACAGAATCCAAGCATTAGCCACGCATCTCTAACTTAGCTCCCTTAATCACTGTATCTTCCTGCTAGTAACTTTTCTCCAGGAGCAATGGCATCCAAATATTCCTAAATGAGTCTAAAGTATATTTTCCTTACCCCATGAAAATACAGAAGAGCTGTGACACATTTTTGTCTTTTCCTTCTCCATTTCCCCTCATCCCATGACTCAATCCCTCACTATAGCTCCAAGCTTCATTTGGTACTTTTGACTCCCTTTTTATTTTTCTTTAATGAAAAACAAGATGGTTTAGATGTTAAAGGACCCTGTATTTATTTATGCACTTAGCATAATGCTCCCTATAACATTTAGAGCTGTCCATATGGAAGAACCACGACCTTTAATTTTAGAATGTTGAAAACATGGCAAGATTTGCAACAAAATACATTGGCAGTGAGTGTCAAAATGAGATATGTGGTGTATCTTCTGTTTTTATCTGCTATGAACCATCCCTGCTCTTTTCAGTAACTGTATATCAGATTAGTTTGGGCGAACAACCCCTCTTCCATATTTAGTACAAGTGATTTAGGTGAGGTTCTATTCCTGGCACAGTGGATGGTGTCCAGGCTGATCAGGGGACTGAATGCCTCTAGACCAGGATTCTCAAACTGGAGACCTATTAGAACCACCTTGGGGATTAAAAGAACGCCAATACAAGGGTTCCATCTCTAGCAATGACACCAGATTTTCTGGAAATTGTGCTCAGGCATTGAGACATTGTCTTTCTTCTATTCTTCTTTAAAAATGTTGTGGTTTCTAATGTGAAATAGGTGAGAGCAGGATCTAGCCATAGTTACTGGACCAGGTAAAGGTTTGTGGGCCAAGATGTGATGATTAGCGTAGTTCCATACACCTGGCCAGTGACTGATTCAAGAATAAGGTCTGACCTCTCGGCATAAGGATATGAGTTTACTATGCAAGGGGTCAGCTATTTATTATTAAAATGGTAATGGCAATCTAAATGACCTGAGTGGTCAGTCTGGGTCCCAGCACATGTATGAGACCTTTTAGGTGGCCAAAACTTCCTTCGTGCTGAAACTGATGACCATAGAGATAATGTGCCTCTACAGTTTCCCAGGACCTCCAAAGCCTGAAAATGAAGCCAATCCAGCAAAATGCATCAGAGAGAAACTGAGTCCTGATGACAACTACTACAGCCCTGACTCTTCATTTGCATGTGCACTTTTTTGCTTTGCTTATGTAGATTTAAGTTGGGTTTCTTCTAGTCACCTTAATGACACATTTGAGTGCTATTATAGTGTTAATGTGATATATACATTATTTCTAATATTATGAAACCCAGAAAGATAGATATTATTCTACTGAAGAGCATCTCATGAAAATGTGAGCTCTGAACATTAGGTGAAGTGGCCCACTTCTAGGACTGCTAAGATGGATTAAAACCTAAAACTGCACTGCTCCATTCCTCATTCTTCACTGGTATCTGTTCCCCAGCTTGCTTCTAGCAAGACAGACATAGCCTGGGTGGGACCGGGGCTGACTCTGAGCCTCCCTTCACATCTACTCCTCAGACTGCCCCTTCCCATGATGACATGTCACCTGCCTTGATAAAATAAAATCCTGGATTTCCTACCAGAAGAGAGCTTTGCTGGTGAGAAGCAATACAATGAGCTATTGCTCTTTCACCTGAGGTTCTCTCACGGCCCTCTGCTCCACAGAGTAGCTTAGGAGGAAAGAGGGAGGGGAGACATACTTTAATACTGGCCGAAGCATCCATGAATAATAGATTTTACCATGTAGCAGAGGTGACACACGGATGAAATGTTTGAATGAAACTTTACTAAAGGCTAGAGAGCAATGAAAAGGGAAAATAACCAGGCTTACTGCCGTCTGCTTGGTTTGATCCCTCTTGTCTCAGCTCTGTTTCCTCTATCAGAACGGATGACATCTCTAATGCTTACTACCCCCTGTTCAGAGCACTACTGCGGACATTTAACCTCTCCCTTTCTGAGTCCAAGAGGAAGGCCTGCTTTGGGCTCTCCTAACCATTTTAACATTGGAGATACCTGCACAGAGGCAAGACTTGACTCCTATTCATAGCCAGGAGCCTCAGACAGCATAGTTTCTTCTCATTTAACACCATTTCTCTAAATACAAAAATTAAAAAAAAGCACCACATTTTTCCCCTTCATTCTTTGTGCTTGACTGCCTTTTCCTTCTATACAGCTTGTTTTTCATGAGCTAATCCATTTGTTTTTTATTTTAGGTTTGAAGGTACGTGTGAAGGTTTGTTCCATAGATAAACATGTGTCATGGGGGTTTGTTGTACACATTATAACATCACCCAGTGTATTAGTCCATTCTCATGCTGAAATAACTGAGAGTGGGTAATTTATTTAAAGAAGAGGTTTGATTGAACAGTTCCACATGGCTGGGAGGCCTCAGGAAACTTACAGTCATAGCAGAAGGCACGTTTTCACAGGGTGGCAGGAGACAGAATGAGTGCAAGCGTGGGAAATGCCAGACACTTATAAAACTATAAGATCTCATGAGACTTACTCATTATCATGAGAACAGCATGGGGGAAATTGCCCCCATGATTCAATTACCTCCACCTGGTCCCCACTCCACATGAGGATTATGGGGATTACAATTAAGGTGAGATTTTGGGGGGTCACAGAGCCAAGCCATATCACCCAGGTATTAAGCTAATCCATTTTCATGGCTTTACTGCCACTGTTCTACTGGTTAATTGTAGGAATATATTTCCATCTTAACTCTTCCTTCCTAGCTGTAGATATAAATAGCCAGCTGCCTATTGGGCACAATCTCAGTGTTTCCCAGGGACAAATTTTATAACTGAACACATAATTTTTCCTACCAAAAGTAGTCCTTATCCTCCATTCTTTATTATAATGCAAATCACCCCCATCTACCCAGTTATTTATGCCAGAAACCTGGGAATGCTCCTTCTTCCCCTGTACCCTCAACAACTATATTAAATTAACCACATTCTGTAAATTCTTCCCTCTTAATGACTGTCTAATACACCTGATGCCCATTGTCCTCATGGCCATTTCCCTGATAATAGTAGATATAACCAACAATTGCTAAATGTTTAAAGTGTGCCATAAACTGTGCTAAGAATTCATTGTCTATTATATCAATTAATCTTCATAATGACCCTAAGAGTTTGATACTGTTATCTGTATTTAACAGATGAAGAGAAGTAGATTAATTTGCTAAGATAATCCAGTTAGCAGGAGTGTTTAAATGCAGGTCTTTCTGACTCCTAAGCCTGTGCTTCTACCTTAAGAGCCACCAAAATTTACCCTGCTAGGTAGGATGTCTCTCACATACAGTTTTGTCCCTCTGTTATCTATGTTGAACTGGAACAAAACTAAATTTTGAGTTAGATAGTGGAAACCTTGTTTTTAAAATTCCTTCAGCAACACTGCAAATACCTTTTTACGTGCTCTTTCACTCTGTGTTGTTCCCTTGCTTCACATGATCTCTTTGGTCTCTCTGTTTCCTTACTGTCTTTATTCTCATCCCTTTCTATTTCTAGCTCCTTCCTGAAACTCCAAATACTACCCCGGGACTGAAACCACAGGTGTTCATTGATTCGCTTCCATAGTATTGGGAATCAATGTTTAAACACCAGAAGACTTAATTTTAAAATTGAAGGCTTTCCCTCCCTTCATTTAAATATAGTCATCTAACCACACAGGTTCCATATTCCCAAATGGCAACAATAGGCTGAAGTTGACTTTTGCCTGTACCCTTTATACGGACATGGACTTTCTAATTTGCCATACCCTTCCACACTCCTGTTCTTTGTACATCAGCACTGCTTAACACCTGCTGTTTTATTCTGCTCAGCTCTAGAACAGACATTCTCAAACTCAGCTCAACCACAACTTGAGAAGGATTAGACTTGTGAAAATGCTTTTCAAGGCCTTTCAATTTCTGCATCTCATCTTTCCAGTCACACCTTATTTAAGTTCCCTTCAGCATCATATGTTCTATCTATACTGGACTGCACTTAGTATTCTAAAGGATCATGCTTCTTTGCCTCAGGACATTTGCACATGCGGTTTCCTCTAAAATGAATAATATTCCCCTGCCTTGTCCGTTTCACCTCATTATAACCTACCATATTTCAGGAATGGGTTTAGTTCAGTAATTCTCAACCATGGCTGCATATTAGAGTCTCTTGTGGCACTGAACAAAAATACTCATGTCCAATCTCCACCCTAGATTAATTAAATTAGAATCTCTGGATAATTTAGGGCTAATAATTTTATGTTCTGTGCCTCAGCTTACTCAACTAATGAAAAAAATAAAAATAAAAATGAGCAGCCAGGGTTGAGAACTACAGGCTTTCAGAAAGCACTGTTGATACCTCTATTTTGTTTTTCCATGTACTTATATCCTTAACTAACTTTATAGCATTTGTTTTTGATTCATATTTGATTTAGCACTGTATTAGTCCATTTTGACACTGCTGTAAAGAAATACCCGAGACTGGGTAATTTATAAAGGAAAGAAGTTTAATTGACTCACAGTTCCATATGGCTGGGGAGGCCTTAGGAAACTTACAGTCATGGCAGAAGGAAAAACAAGCACCTTCTCAACAAGGCAGCAGGAGAGAGAAGAGAGCAGGGGAAATTGCTTTTTATAAAACCACATGGGACAAACCACCACTGTGATCCAATCTCCTCCCACCATATCCCTCCCTTGACACATGGAGATTATGGAGATTATGGAGATTACAATTAGAGATGAGATTTAGGTAGGGACACAGAGCCAAACCATATCAATTGCCTAAGCCATATGTTCCTTGAGGGCAGAGATTATTTACAGTTTAGGAAGACCAATCACCTTGGCTTTAGCACTGAAAGTCCTGAGTTCCAGGAAATATTTTCAGCTCCTATCCCCCCGTATTTGGCACAGAGTAAGTACTAAAATATTTGTTGACAGTGAACAATCATAATTGAGATAGATGGATGGGGTTTTCCTATGCCCATGCTCCTTCTGGTGGCTCCTCTCTTCATGGGAACTTTGTCTCTTTCTGTTTCTATTACTTAAGCTCTTAGGTCTGTTGGACTTGTGGTTTCTTGATCATAGTGATTCTTTATGTTCACACTTGTGAGACCTCACCTGTGTAGCAAGTCACAGGAGGAAAGTATGATGTGATTGGCCTCAACCCCTCTAATGATTAGAAATACTGACCTTGGAGTAATAATAGTTGTTTGTGGACCAAAATAATATGTGTTTATAGAAATTTGTTTTTACATAATTATGGTTGTTGAATATATGTAAATTTACCCCAGGAGACTCACTTGTAATAACATTTAACCCTAATCTCGCTGATATTGTAAACTAGACAGCTGGTTATACTGTGGTTTGCTAATAACTATTCGAAGACCACCACAAACCAGTTACCACAGAGAAATAACTTTCATCATTGCCCACACGATTTGGGTTGGATTTTATATGTGTAATTCTTGGAAGTACTTACCACCACCTAATTATTTTGTTTTTAAGAATACTAATCCATCTTGCTAGGATTCTTTATTCATTTCTATTCAAAAAATATTTGAAAGAATACAGCTTTTTGCTATGTTCTTGGAAAGCAATAGAGGAGTATAAGACAACAATCCAGCCCACAAGGGGCTTATTATTTTTTCCGACTTCAGAAATGCATACAAAAGTATACGAGAATATGATCTTGTTATTTTAACCTTGAAGATACCATTCTGGTGTGGGTATTTAAGGGTGGGAACATTTTCTTAATGAAAGTTTGTAGAGTATTGGTTTCAGCCACTTTTTGCCTTGAGTAGATTGTATAACCCAGGAAGTCGCCAAAGAATTCTGTGTTTTTATTTAGGAACATGAAGACTAGTACAATCTCATCTACGTAACATAACATGAAATGACTATTTCGTGGTAAAAACTGGATCAACAAACTGGCAGTCTTAAAAAGCTATCAAGGTTTGATTTGCTACAGATATATATTATATGATGTGGAATTTTAAGAAATCGAGTTCTGCTAATCACTCCTTCCCTAGAAAGGATCTCAAGGGAACTGTACACAGAGGTAACATCTAGGGAAGGGCAACCATTGTCCCACTTAATCAGCTGAATTAGTGTGCAAAGCATAGCTCTACTAAAGCTGGAGTGGAGCAAAGCAGTTTCGACCTGATATCCAAGAGGAGTTTCTTTCTTTCTTTTAAAGCTAAGGTTTGGATGCACTTGTGGGGAAAAGAAAGAGAAACTTAGAGCTTACCTTGAGGCAGGCCCTGGTCCTTTTATTATGCCAGTAGCATGGATTAGGAAATAGCAGAAGAGAGTAAAACATACCATTGACATGAACTCCTCCTACCAGGAAATGTCCTCTTCAGAGCGTTCAGCTTTGACCCCTCCACTTAGCAGCATTCCTCTTGGAGGAGGTGGTAGACACAAGAGGTCTGAGAATTTCTGCTCTACAGCTTGAGCTGAGGTTGTGGGACTGTGTCTGGAGATAGCTGGATAGAATCAAGACATTGCTAAAGGTAGGATTTAGGTCCCGTTTGGGGAAGTTAGCTAAGACATATAAACTCAGTGTGGTGAGTGTAAAGTTTAGCACTAGAATGTCAACCAGTAGTACTAGCTGACACAAAAAGTAGAACTGGGGAATCAAGTATCTGACACTTATGCAAAAATGAAGAAACTAGTCAGGATTAGAACCCAAGACCAAAGTTCTGGGTAGAAAGGAGTCTGAATTACAGTAGAAGGAAGCCAACAGCAATGATAGATCTGTGTTTTCTAATTTTCCACCCAGTGTCTGAGCAGTCTCCAGATTTTGGTGGGTAAACCTGAGCCCATGGAAGACAGTGAGAAGATGTACCTGGCTGACAAGAGAAGTAAGGGAAGAAGGCATCAGCCAGCAGCTGTCATGGAAGGTCATGTGTTGGTTTCCCCTGTCCTCGTATTAGAATATCAGGTTGGCCTCTTGGCTTCTTGTGGATTATTGTAGACCCACAAGAATAGGAGTTATTTGACTGTTTTTTCTCCTGAATATGGAGGGTCAAGTGATTAGCACAATCTCATGCTCTTTAGTTTTGAAGAAGGAGTTTTATCGATATTGACTTTAAGAATTACCTCAT
Organism: Piliocolobus tephrosceles; assembly: GCF_002776525.5. Taxonomy (NCBI): domain Eukaryota; kingdom Metazoa; phylum Chordata; class Mammalia; order Primates; family Cercopithecidae; genus Piliocolobus; species Piliocolobus tephrosceles. The sequence goes on from NC_045440.1 coordinate 92,083,040, forward strand.
TATTAAAAATTTATGGACTATAAAATGTTTAATACTTTGAAAATGCACTCATAAATCTTGAAGGTTATTGAATAAAGTGCTTAATATAAATATTTTAACAATTATTAATATAAAACCAATATTTTAACATTTAATAAGTAAACTGTTATTTAGGATAATTCTGAATAATTGTTAATAATGTAACCATGTGCCACTATGCATAAATCTTACCTTGTGCACTGTGAATCTCTTTAACTTACAAACATTATCTGTATTCAAACCGATTCTATGTCAAGTTTTTTCAATTGCAACACAGTAATCGATAGTAATTTTAGGACTACAATTTTATGGAAAGGAAATTGGCTCTGAGAAGTAATTCTCTGGTCCCAATTAGATTCATAATATATGCTTCTCAGCTGAAAGTTATTTCAGTTCTGCAAGTCTCTGAAGTAAAAAATGAACTATAAAGGGACAACCATCAGGCAGATATGGATGACATTGGAAGGCAGATATTGGAAATCTGTTATAATGGTTTCTTTTTTGTACTCATCATTTTTGCTGCTTTGACTATTTATGACCACGCTGCCTTGACTTTATAGCCTTGGTTCTTTATATTAATCATAGATACAAGCACTTGCAACATTGTATCATTTAATTAAACAAACTGAATAGGAGATTTCAGTTTATTTCTTATTTTAAAAGAGAATCCTTCTTGACTGAAAGCAACTATAAGTGCAAATTTCTCCCTTTACTATGGCATTTAAATCTTGAAGATGCCATCTTAAGAGGATGATAATTATATCCAAACCTATACAAACGCTGACATTTATTTAACTCTTTCTTTGTGCCTGCCCTGTGTTGGGCCATAAGCTCCCTCTCTTTTGGGCTTTGCCTGGAATATTCTCTTAGTTTCCTTCTTTCCTTCCTATCACCTTTGCAGGGTTCCTCCTCCAAGACTTAAACAACACTACTGTAATCCTTCTGAAATGGGTTAAGTCTCTTATGTGGTCCTGTAACTTCCAATACTTCTTTCTTTCTAAAAACTTCACATGTAAATATTTATTTACTCTGGGTATTTCCTGTTAAACTCTGAGATCTGTAGGTGCAGGGATAGTATCATGTCTGCTTCATTTATCACTTAATTTCTTGTGACTAGTTAAGTGATTAGCACAAAGGAGTTGTTCAGTAAATATTAGTTGAATTAAAAAATCATATTGATAGGGATTATCTTTCCTTTTTTTTTAACAGTAGAAAACTGAAGTTCAGAGAGGTTAAATAACTTGTATAAGGTCTCAGCCAAAAAGAGATGAAATTGAGATCCAAATCCATGTTGCTCTGCTTTCCTAAATGTTACTACCCCTAGGGCTGGTCCAGAAGACAGCTAGTCAGTGCCAGATGCATTGGGCTTTGCGCTGCAAAACCAAGTAAAATAACATATAGGAATCCACTTATCACAGGAAAAGTTCCGGCCTGCTGAGACTCATGCATCTACAGCTTTCCCTGGAATTGAAACACATGTCTCCAACAAGCTCAAGCAAATGAATTCTAACATTGTCCCCCAGAAACACCAGGAGAAAAATCAGAATCATTTAACTGAAGCACTCCTAAATGTCACATACAAGGAGGGAGACTATGGTGTCAGCACAGATGTGTCCCTGGATAGACAATGGCCCTACCAGCCTGACACTTCAAAACAAAATAGGAACTTCATGGGAACCTGCAGAATAGAAGCTATGGAAAAAGAATAAACCTGGAAAACCAAAATGCTACTCAACCCACTCCTTATACCTGAGCCTCCTGGAAGATCACCACACTAGATTTGCCTCCAATCTCTCCCCAGTGCTCCCCATGATGTTGTTTCTATTGTTGATATCTCTCTATTATAGGCTATTCTCCCACACTAGCCCACTATTGGATTCAGACACTTCCAAATTGCTTCTTTAAGAGTATTTGCTTTCATGGTTTCCCAAACCTCATTAAGTACTGTATATCTGTTCAGGAGGTTACTTTCCAAAATTTTTTTTTGTTTATAATTGACACGTAATTGTACATGTTTATGCAGTACAGTGTGATGTTTTAATGTATATAAACATTGTATAATGATCAAATCAAGGTAGTTATCACATCTATCACTTCAGATCTTTATCATTTCTTTGTGGTAATAAATTTCAGAATCTTCTTTTCTAGCTATCTTGAAATATACAATACATTTTATTAGCTGCATGCTACTGTGTAATTGAACATCAAAATTTATTCTCCTATCTAACTGTAACTTTGTGCCCATTGACTAATTTCTCCCCACTCTCTCTCCCCCATCCCCTCCATGGCCTCTAGTAGCCACTATTTTACTCTCTACTTCTATGAGATAAACCTTTTTAGATTCCACATGCAAGTGAGATTATGTGGTATTTGTCTTTCTGTGTCTGGCTTATTTTACTTAACGTAATGTCCTCCAGGTTCATCCGTGTTTGTACAAATGACAGAATTTTATTCTATTTTTATAGCTGAATAATTCTCCATGGTTTATACTGCAATTTCTTTATTCATTTGTCTGTTGATAAATACTTAGGTTGATTTCATCTCTTGGCTATTGTGGATGGTGCTACAATAAACATGGGAATGCAGATCTCTCTTCAACGTACTGCTTTCAATTCCTTTGGATATATACCTAGTAGTGGAATTGGTGGGTCATATGGTAGTTCTATTTTTAATTTTCTGAGGAAGCTCCGAACAATTTTCCATAATGGCTATGCTGATTTACATTCCCTCCAACAGTATATAAGAATTCCCCTCTTTCTGCATCCCCACTAGCATTTGTTATTGATTTATTTTTTGTCTTTTTGATCATAGCCATTCTAATTCGGGTGAGGTGCATCATTGTGGTTTCGATTTGCATTTCCTTGAATATCATTGATGTTGAGCATTTTGTCATATACCTGCTGGCCATTTGTATGTCTTTGAAAAAATGTTTATTTAGTGTTTTTTTTTTTTTTTTTTTTGCCTATTTCTTGATTGGATTATTTGGATTTTCTGTGTGTGTGTGTGTGTGTGTGTGTGCGTGCGCGCGTTTTTTGGTTTTTGCTATTGAGTTGTTTGAGTTCCTTTTATATTCTGAATATTAACTGCTAGATGCATAGTTTGCAAATTCTCCCATTCTGTAGGTTGTCTCTTCACTCTTTTGGTTGTTTCCTTTGCTATGTAGAAGCTCTTTCATTTGATATAATCCCATTGATCTATTTTTGTTTTGTTGCCTGTGCTTTTGAGATCCTATCCAAAAAATCCTTGCTCAGACCAATGTCTTGAAGCATTTTATTTATAATTTTTTTAGTGGCTACATAGTTTGGGTGTTACATTTAAGTGGTTAATTCATTTTGAGTTGATTTTTGTGTATCATGTTGTTTTGGTTAGTATGGCTCTGTAGTATATTTTGAAGTTAGGTAGTGTGATGCCTCCAGCTTTGTTCTTTTTGCTCAAGATTGCTTTGGCTATTCAAGATCTTTCATGATTCCATACACATTTTAGACTTTTTTTCTGTTTATGTGAAGAATGTCATTGATATTTTGATAGGGATTGCATTTAATCTGTAGATACCTTTGGATAGTATGGACGTTTTAATGATATTAGTTATCCCAGTTTATGAACATGGGGTGCCTTTTATTTGTGTCTTCTTCAATTTGTTTAATCTATGTTTTATAGTTTTTATTGTAGAGATCTTTCACATCCTTGGTTATATTTATTCCTAGGTATTTTATTTTATTTTTGTAGCTATTGTAAATGAGATTGCCTTCTTGAATTCTTTTTTGTATAATTCATTTGTAGCATACAAAATGCTTTTGCTTTTTTTGATTGTTGTATATTGATTTTGTATCCTAAAACTTCACTGAATTCATTTATTACTTCTAACAATTTTTTGGTGAAGACTTTAGGATTTTCTAGATATATGATCATGTTGTGTGCAAATAGGGGCAATTTGATTTCTTCCTTTCCAATTTCAATGCCCTTTATTTCTTTCTCTTGCCTAATTGCTCTAGGTAGGACTATCAGTACTGTGTTGAATAAAAGTGAAAATGGGCATCCTTGTCTTGTTGAGATTTTTGAGGAAAAGTTTTCAACTTTTGTCCATTCACTATTATGTTAGCTGTGGGCCTGTGATATGTGGTCTTTATTGTGTTGAGGTATATTTCTTCCATACCTAAATTGTTGAGAGTTTTTATCATGAAGCGATGTTGAATTTTATTAAATACTTTTTCTGTATCTATTGAAATGATCATATAGATATTTTTCTTGATTTTTTTATGTGAGATATTATGTTTACTGGTTTGTGTATCCTTAACCTTCCTTGCATCGCTGGGATGAATCCTAATTGATCATGGTGAATGATTTTTTTTTTTTTTTATTGTGTTGCTGAATTCAGTTTGCTAATATTTTGTTGAAGATTTTTTGTATTTAACTCCATTAAGCATATTGGCATTCCCCCCACCTCTTTTTGTTGTTGTTGTTGTGTTCTTGTCTTATTTTGGTATCAGGGTACTGCTAACCTCATAGAATGAGTTTGGAAGTATTCTCTCCTCTTCAATTGTTCTGGAAGACTTTGAGAAGAATTGACATTAGTTTAAATGTTTGGTAGAATTCAGCAGTTAAATCATCAGATTGTTGGCTTTGCTTTGATGAGAAGAGTCTTTATTATTGCTTTAATTCCATTACTAATTATTGGTTTGTTCAGGTTTTCTACTTCTTCATGATTCAATCTTGGTAGGTTTTATGTGTTTGAACATTTATCCATTTCTTCTAGATTTCCCAATTCATTGGTCAATAGTTGTTCACAATAGTCTTTTATGACCTTTTGTATTTCTGTGGTATCAATTGTAATATCTCCTTTTTAATATCTGATTTTATTTATTTGAGTTATTTCTCTTTTTTGCTTGGTTAGTCTAGCTAAAGATTTGTTAATTTTGTCTATTTTTAAAAAACCCAACACTTTGTGTTCTTGATCTTTCATATTTTAAAAAATCTATTTTTTAAAAATATTTCTGGTCTGATCTTCGTTATTTCCTTTTACTAATTTGTGGGTTAGTTGTTTTTCTAGTTTGTTGAGGTATAACATTAGGTTGTTTACTAGAGATCTTTTTACTTCTTGGATGTAGGGATTTATTGCTATAAACTTCTCTCTTAGAACTGCTTTTACTGTATCCTATAGGTTTTGGTATGTTGGGCTTCCATTTTCATTTGTGTCAAGGAATTTTAAATTACCTTCTAAGTTTCTTCATTGATGCATTATTATTCAGGAGAATGTTGTTTAATTTCCATGTATTTCTACAGTTTCTAATATTCCTTCTGACACTGACTTCTATTTTTATTTCATTTAGGTCAGAAAAGATACTTGATATGATTTCATTTTCAAAAATTTGTGAAGACTTATTTTCTGACCTAATATATGGTCTTTCCTGGAGAATGTTCCATTTTCTGTTGAGAAGATCTGTCCATTGCTGAAAGTGAGGTGTCAAAGTCCCCTACTATTACTGCATTGCAACTGATCTCTCCCTTTAGATCTATTAATATTTGATTTATATATTTGGGTGCTGCAGTATTGGGTGTATGTATATTTGAAATGGTTATTTCCTTTTGGGTATATTAACTCGTTTATCATTGTATAATGTCCTTATTTGTCTTTTTGAAACCATTCTTGACCTAACGCCTATTTTATTTTAAATAAGTACGGCTACTTCTGTTTGGTTTTGGTTTCCATTTGCACAGAATATCTTTTTCTATCTCTTCACTTTCAGTCTATGTGTGCCTTTAGAGATGAAGTGAGTTTTTTGTAGGTAGGATATGGTTGAACCTTATTTTATTTTAATTCATTCAGCCATATTCAAAGTGTCACTGGCCATGACACACTGTCTGTGTGTTTCTTCATTTGATAATTTAATCTATTTGCATTTAATGTTATTATTGACAGGTCAGAATTTACTACTATCATTTTGTTTCTTGTTTCTGGTTGTTTTGTAGTTTCTTTTTGCTCTTTTTCCTCTCTCACTGTCTTTATTTGTGATTAAGTGACTTTCTCTAGTAATATGTTCTGCTTCTGTGTTATTTATTTTTAGTGTATCTGTTACAGATTTTTTCTTTGTGGTTATTATGAGGCTTACAAAATATTTTTATAGTTATAACAGGCTATTTTAAACTGATACCAACTTAATCTTGATCACCAAACAAAAAAAAAAAAGAACAAAAACAAACTTTGTACTTTCATACCAACTCCTCCCATTTTGACTTTTTGATGTTTCAGTTTACATATTTTATGCTGTCCACTTCTTAACCCATTGTTGTAGTCATTATTGTCTTTAATAGTTTTGTTTTTTAGTTTTCATACTAAAGATATAAGTGGCTTATACACCACAATTACAGTATAAGAGTATTCTAAAATTTTTGTACTCTCACTTTTACCAGAGAGTTTTATACTTTTTGATGCTTTTTTGTTACATGTCAGCATACTTTTCTTTTAGCTTAAAGAACTTTCTTTAGCATTTTGTGTAAGGCAGGTTTTGTACTGATGAATTTCCTCAGATCTTGTTTGTGTGGTAGTCTTGATCTCTCCTTCACATTTGAAGGTTAACTTCACTTAGTATATATATTGGTATGGTATTCTTGGATATAGTATTCTTGGATAACAGTTTTTTTTGTTTGTTTGTTTTCTTTTAGCACTTTGAATATACCATTCTATTGTCTCCTGCCTTGTGAGGTTTCTGCTAATAAATCTTTTGAAAGCCATATTGAAACTCTGTTCCATGTGATACATTTCTTTTTCTACTTTGAGTATTCTTTATTTGTCTTTGGTTTTTGCTAATTTGACCATAATTTGCCTTGGGGATTTTCTCTTTGTGTTGAATTTTACTGGTTACTTCCAAGGTTCCTGTTCCTGGATGTGGCCATCTTACTCCTGATTTGAGAAATTTTCAGCCTTTAATTTCTTAAATATGCCTTCCAGTCCTTTTTTTTCTCTTTTTTAAGTGTTCCTAGTAAGTGGAGATTAGTTCAGTTGATGCTGTCCCATTTTTCTTTTTCTCTTTTGATTGGATAATTTCATATGTTCTGAGTTTGAGCTCGCTTATTCTTTCCTCTGTTTCATCAAATCTACTGTTGAAGCTTTGTACTGAGATTTTCAGGTTAGTTATTGTATTTTTTATTTCAAGGATTTATCTTTTTTTAATTGTTTATATTTATTTGTCAAATTTCTCATTTTCTTCCTGGATTGTTTTCTAAATTTAATTTTTTATTTTTTTGTGATTTTCTAAATTTTTAAAAAAGTGTTATTCTGAATTCTTTGTCAGCCATTTCATGGATCGTCAATTCTTCTTGGTCCATTATTGGAGCTCTGTTGGCTTCTTTTGTGGTCTCATATTTCCATGAGTTTTCACAATCCTTGTATCTTTACATTGATTCCTGCGCATTTAAGAAGATAACCGCTTCTTCCAGCTTTTGGAGGTACTCTTTGGTGGTACTAGTGCTTTACTACTTAATATTGGAACTTCATTGCAGGCCTGCTATTCCTTTCCATTCTGGGGAGAACCTGTAGTGAGCACCTGAACTTAAATGCTGCACCCAAACTAAATCACTGCCTTGCCATTGTTTCCTGGCCTGGGGAAAATTTACTATGATTACTGGAACTTAAACACCGCACTATAAACAAAACACAGAACTGCAGTGCTTTCCAGGCCTGGGAAAGACTTAAAGGAGCACCAGCACTTAATTGCCAGTGTTTTAGCTGTTCCCAGTACAGGGGACAGCTCCACTTGAGCACCAGGGATTTGTGAGAAATCCAGCCAGGGTTTCAGGCCTCAGGTGGTTATTTTTTAAAGCTCTCAATGAACAAATATTCTTGCCACCCACCAATCTCTGGTAGCCATTGACCATGTGAAATAGGTAAACTGAGTGATTCAGGAGTCTCTCTAAGGGATATTTTTTACAGAGGAAGTTACTACTAACATTCTGAGAAATTCAAATTTCTATGAATTGAGTTCTTTTCCTTGGTCAAATAAATTGTTCTTTTCCCTAGTTTTTAGGACCTTTACCCTTAAGATCTCCCTGAACTTACCAGCATCATCTTAACTTGGTAGTTGGTTAAAATAGGACTGTATTACTGGTTATCCAAGAGGTTTCTAAAGTACCAAGGATCTTGGTAAGGTTTCTGCTAACCAGCACCACTGTCTGCAAGTACCATCAAGAAGAAAATCTGATATGGCTCTTCTCTGTCAAGATCTGAACCACTCAACTCTGCTGTAGTCATAATGACTGTTTTCCCGGTCCACTATAACTAAGGTATTATAATTTATCTTGCTTTGTGCTACTAGCTTTTCCTGTTGTTGCATGTCTACTTCTCATCTTTAAGATAATGCCCAAATATTATTTTCTCACTGGAGCCTACCCCAACCATTCTATTTCACATTTCCTCCCTTCCATACTCTCCAAACTTTCCTCATGTCTTTTATTCTGCTCTGATTTTTCTTTTTTATAGCACTAAATAATTTATATATTTTGTGTCAATTGTTTATTGTTGTATGCTGCATATTCTCTTGCATACACTATGAAAGCAGGGATTGTAGCCTATTTTTAAAAAAGATTTATCCTAAGTGGCTACAACAGTGCTGGAAAATAGTAGATAATTCTACTAATGCTTGTTAAATGGATAAATATTATTTTAGCTGCTTCTTACTAAGCTCAGACAACTTGGAGACTACCATTTTCTTATATACTTTCTTCATCTGAATGCAAAGTTAGAGATAAAGAACCAAAGTATATGGGGAGGAAAATTCTTGTCCTCTGCTGCTTCCAGGCTAGGAGGTGGTCTAGAGAAATCTTATAGAAAGTTAGACCTTCACAAAAACACTGAAACATGCCAGGGGATAATTCCTGTCTACCTTTACCTAGTTATGGGTGTTCATGCGGAAAGAGTATCAGGATCTACAAGAAGATTTTGTACTTAGTACCTCCTAAAAAATTAGCCTTTAACTGTTGGGTTGTTCCTGGCCTCTATAATGAACTTCTCAGTTTCATTCTATGTCTCATTCACAGTCTTCTTGATGATAACTGCTTGGCCTTGCTTACCCTTTCATCTACCTTATAGTCAGGACCTTCCTTTTGTCTTTGATCCTTTGCCTTTCTCCTCATATTATCTGTTACTCTAGGTAAATATATAATCTTCAGAATCCTTTCTGTGTTCACCTGGGCTTCATGGAAGAGACCATGGTACTTTGCTTGATATACAATAGTTTACTGATAAATGGCAGTAATTCTTAGTATAATAGTCCTTAATAATAGATGTTTGTAATCTAAATGGACCCCTGGACACAAAAGCAACCAATTAAAATCATTGTGGTAGGTACTGAAAATGAAGAACATATAGCATGAACTAACATCCTTAAAAGCATGATCAACTCTTCCTGGAATGGGGATGAAGTCAGTAGTCAGCAGAAGTTTCAAGAGAAAATTATGTTTTTAACTGATCTTGAAGGCTACATGAAAGTGTACTGGATATCACTGACGAAGGGCACTACAGACAGAGGAAAATCATATGCAGTGACAAGAAGAAAGAAAGTTTGTTTAAATACTTTCTAGTAATATAATTTGGTGTGAATTGAAACTGGAGAATTTCACATAATCTAGGTTATAAAATGCTTGTATGATACAGAAAAAAAGAATTTGGGTTGATTTTAGAAGGCGATGGAGAGCCATTGGTGGATCTTAACGAGGGCTATGGAGGGACATGTGTTTTATAATAATTTCTCTGGCAGCAGCTTACATTACATGCTTGGAAGAGGCAAGAGGCTAGTTAGGGGAGACTAGTTAGGAGAAATTATCTCTGGAAAATAAAGCATTGCTATCTGACCAGACAAAGGCAGAAATCGTGGCAGTAGGAACAGAAAAGAGGGACAAATTCCATCCATATTAAATGGAATAGATAAGTTTAGATCAGTGTTTTATGTAATATAAGGGTGAAAAAAAGAGACTATTTTGATGACTTCCAGGTTTCTTAATTGGGTGACTGGATGGGTGTTATGCCATTTTCTGAGACAGAGCATAAATAAATAAAACATCCAGTGTTGTTTTTGTTTTGTTTTTAATGCATGTTGTTTTGTTGTTATGGAGGGGTTGGTGGTGAGAGGGACCAAAATAAACGATTTCCATTTTGTATTTGTTACGTAAGTGCCTATAGGACCTCTTGCTATCCATTTGGGTCTAGACCTTAGGAAGGATATCATAAAGATGTGTATATTGTGGTCATGGTATGGGATTGGATCAGATAATTAATGGATAGTTTGTAGAATAGAAAGAGAAATTAGGATGGAAGCAACCTCGGAAACACTGACATTTAAGAGTGGTAAGAGCTAGAAGAGGGAGGGGAGAAGATATGGTCTATGAATATCAGGGTGCTCTGGGAGCTAAGTGCTGAGATAGTTTAAATAAAGGTATAGTTGACAGGGTCAAATGTAGCAAACTTAAAATGTATATATGAGACATACAGTTCTCAGGACAGAAAAAATAAATGATTAGAAACCCAAAGAGTAAAATTCAAGAAGAATATAACACTGGAAAGTATGCTTAGTGACAAAATCAGCTATAACCAAATAACTTCATGACTTTTCAGGAAGGTAGGCAACTTGGAAAGGCCATTCATTTGTGAAAGTTTGTTCATCCTTCAACCCCCACTTCGAGTCTTATCTTCCAATAACACTTTTTTGTGATTATGTTTCTCATAATTTTCTACTTTCTCTGAATTTTGGTTAAATTAATTATCCTATAAATTGAACATATAATTGTTGAATGTTAGATGAGACTTTGTGTTAGTTGAGGACCTTGTAATTCATATCTTATGTCCCTTTATATCTCTCATAGAATTTAATATGGATTTGGAGACACCATAAGAGCTTTATAAATAATTAAGAACAACTGTCAGAAAGACCTCAGTTTTGAACTTTGGATGTGTCACTCGAACAAGTTCTTCAGCTGCTCTAAGATTTAGTATTCCAATATGTAAAATAGGGACAATAATACCTAGTACACAGAGTTGCTTTGAAAAACAAATGAGAGAATATAAGGTGCTCAGGGCAGAATCTAGTACAAAGGAAATGTTCAATAAATGCTATTATTATAACCTTATTATTATCATCTATTCCCCACTAGAACATAAACTAGGATATGACATTTATAAACATCAACTCCACAAAGACAAAGATCTTTATTTGGATTTGTCTTAGTCAATTTTGTGCTGCTATAATAAAATGCTGAGACTGGATAAATTATAATGGACAGAAATTTATTGGCTCATAGTTCTGGAGGCTGGGAAGTCCAAGGCTGAACAGCTGTCATCTGGCAAGGGCCTTCTTTCTGTCTTATAACATAGTAGTAGACAGACAAGGAGGGAGAGAGAGAAACAGAGAGCAAGAGAATGAGAAAGAGAGAGAGGAAGAAAGAGAGATAGAGAGCACCAGTGAATGCAAGAGTGTGCAAGAGAGGGTGACCTCACTCCCTCAGTAATGGCATTAGTCCATTCACAAGAGTGGAGCCCTGATAACTTAATTCTTAGAAGTCTCACCTCTTAATATTCTTATACTGATAACTAAATTTCAACATGAATTTGGAAGAAGCAAACATTCAAACCATAGCAGAGTTGTTAATTGATGTATCTCCAGTGCCTGGCACATAAATAGGTGAATTACGCATACAAGGTGCTTAATTCGAGACATTTCTAGAATTTTCTACCCTTCTAGATTTTAGCTTTGCTACCTGAAGGTAAGAAGATAAGAAGATAAGGAGGTGGAGAACATTAGCTTTGCAATAAATCTTTCAAAAACATTAGGTTAGACAAATTCTAGACATCTTTTTAAGGGCACTCTCTTATCTCAAAATTGCCAAGGATGGGTGCTTTGAAACTTAACTTCTAAATATCACTGAGATCAGTTACTGGATAGATACCATTTAACATCTGCAGGTACTCTATGCATAAATGCGCACATATTCTGTCTCTCTTCCACTTCCCTTATCTCCCTAACCCTCGTCTACCTAGTTAAAAAATAGAAACAGAAAAAGAAAACAAACAAATCCAAAACAGCATGGGAAGATATGCCATGTAGCTTAATTAGCATTTTAGACTCACTCTCTATATATTGAATATATATAGAATATATAATTGTAATATATAACAACATAGAATATAGAATTTTGGGTCTCTGGGCATGTAGCCAGCACTTACACGATAACTGAGTAGAAGATTATTATTATCTTTTTTGAGACAGTGTCTTGCTTTGTTGCCCAGGTTGGAGTGCAGAGGCATGTTCACAGTTCACTGCAGCCTTGACTTCCCAGTCTCAAATGATCCTCCCACTTCTGTCTGCTGAGTAGCGGGATTACAGGCATGCATCTTTCACTGATTCTTTTCTTTAAAATTTTTTGTAGAGACAGGGTCTCATTGTATTGCTCAGGCTGGTCTTGAAACCCTGGGCTCAAGTCATCCACCCTCCTTGGTCTCTCAAGAGCTGGGACTATGGTTGTGAGCCACCATACCTGGCCTAAAAGAATATTTTAATGAATATTTTCTATGCTTACATGATACATGTGGATCCATGATCATTCTCTTTTAGCTTATTGTGCCTAAACTTTGGAGGAATTGCTGGAGATTGGCACTGTGCAAAGAGAAACATCATTACTGCTTTGGTATGATGTTGGGTGTCCAAGCTACTTCCTCCTTTAAGGATAAATTGTGTGAGAAGGGAGTGCTGTCCTGGACCATGACTGTATGCACTGGTCTGACCAGACAATCGCCTCTCAGTCTTGCTTACAGTCAGAGATTAGTATTGTGTGCCTTTTCCCTTGCTTGGTATTTCCTCATTTTCATGTGGGCCTTAATGTTTGCTATTGTACACTTATCCTCTTGAAGCCTGTGAGCTAACTAATCTTCTCTGAAAATAATTGGATTATCTTTAAGTAGTAAATTAACCCTTTCAGAGCATGATGGCTGTATATAATCAATTTTTGAATTAATTAAACAATCACAATCTGAAAAGTGATATCATCTCACATGCATGGTCTGATGTTTACTTACATAATTCTGTCACTTTATGGTCAAGGGATTGCTTCTTTTTTTTCCCCCCTCAATTTTGAATATAGCTAAATAACATCTCTTCTACTAAAATATCAAAAGATAGAAATTACAAAAAGAAAGACTTGCCATTTTTTATTAGTGATCTTGAAAAAATAATTCATATCATTTCAAAATCTAGTTTAAGAAAACAAATTAACTACTAAATTGCATTTGTATATTATTTTATTGTTAGTATTATCTTGCATTCATTTGACATTTTTTTACTTTTCAAAGAAGTCATTGATTTTATGTGGTGCTATGAGCCCCATTTTTGTTTATAAATCCTGCATTCCATTAAATATAACTACAGTGAAAATTCTAGCAGATACTAGGAGTAGGAGACGGTGTTCATCAAAATTCTTCTCCAAATCAGGCCCCCTTGTAGCCAAGATCATTTCTTCCTTCTGTGCTGAACTGGACCTGAACTGACCATTCTCCTTTCCTTCCTCTAGTAATTGGGCTCTATGGGGGTTAGAAACTATGTTGGGACTCTCATCAGGGTTCACACTTGACTGTCCTTCTTTCTACTTGGGTTAAAATTTGCTGAAGCAGAAATAATTCCTTGGCCAGCAATCTCAGACAAAGCCATAAATTGCTGATCTTTTAAAATGCACTTCATGTTATCATCTGCTTCCTTCCATATCCCACAAACTTTTGGTTTTCTTCCATTTAACATTGAGACCCAGAAAACCAGAAACCACTGTTGCTGTCACTTTCTCTTCCTAACCTAGGGATCTCAGAGTCTGAAGTAAAAATGGTAAGAAGAAACAAATAAATGGTATATTTCATGTATATTTGCATTTCAACACACATGCATGCCTCTGGTTCCTGTCATCCTTAGAATTCTTGACATGGAATCAAGTCCTTTCTCAATGAGCCCTCTTTTCCCTTGCTTTCCTTCTAATACTGTGATGTGTGTCCTTCTTCCTGGTTTGGACTTCCAGTGATTTCTTCATTGCCACCCTTTACCAATGCACCCTCAGGAATCCCTCTTTCTTTGGGAATAAACTGCACACTTTCAAAATGTTCACAAAATATTATCTCTACCTGTTTGTCTTTCTTAAAACCTGACTCTCTGATACAAAGGCATTATCTCTTGAACATCTCTCTCAAGTGGAGGCTAATCATTCTCCCACTGCCTTTGGTAATTCACCTATAAAGCTGCTATTTGCATGCTAATTATCTGCCCTGTTCAATACTGCATCCCAGTTTGCATATGCTCCTTTCAAAGTCAATATTTTTTCATGCTCATGTATTTTTGTAAAATTTTAGAAGTAAGATATTTTAACATAAATTGAGAACAATATCTCTTACCAACTCAACCTCATTTGGGTCACACATCTTATGTCCAGTGGCATCAAAGTGGCTGCAATATGTTTACGATCTGGCTAAGAAAAGGTTGCCACAAAATATGACATTGATAGACATAAAACAGAACTCATAATACGGCCCTATAACAAGAACATTGTCAATAAACTTGTTAATGTCTGCAATTTAAATATTTATGTTTCTGTACAAGAAAACTTAAAATTCCCTAAAACTTTACAGCTATCAAGAATTTTATGGAGGCTTTTTCAATTTTATAGTTTAAACTTCACATGATATTATTAACTTGGTACAAAACTAAAATAAAATATTTCAATGTATCAATGTTAAAAAACAAACTTAAATAAATAGTGCTATCTTAGGCTTATTCTCCCCCAAATTAGTGACTGAGTCAGGGTTTATGTGCTGCTACCAGATATCGTTAGGGAGTGTAAACCGAGGGGGCAGGAGCTAGGGACCAGGAGAGATGAGAGGATGCTTGTTACAGAGCTGACTACCTCTGAGAGTGGCTGACTGCTATATCATTGGAACCATGCCCCCCACAAAGCTATCAATGTCACTTCTAGACCATCTTTCAGTGGCCGGGGGAGAGGGGAAGTGGAAACATTTACTCTCTAGCTCACTCTCTTATTGCTCAAAGTTTTATTCCTTGGGTGCTCCTCTGAGTTGGCGTGCATGAGTCTGGGCATTAACAGAATCCCAGAGCAGGTGTCAACAGGGAAGCCCCAGGGCTCTAGAAAAAAAAGGACCCGCCAGATTGCATCACAGGAAGTCAGACAGAGCTCTTGCAGAACTACAAGAGACAGGTGAGGCCAAGAACATTTGAATTGACGCATAAGAGATGTCTGACATACAAGAGGAAAGCCAAAATTATCTCTTTATTCTCTCTATAGAAAATATTACACAAGTCATTGTCATATGTAGAAGTGTTCAAAGACTATACAGCCTAAAATCATAATATATAGAAGTATATACTCTATATGTATACAGAGGTATCATAGAGTAGAAGTATTATAGAAGTATATCATGAAATTAATACAAAGATGTTATTTTTTTCTGGATCATGGAATTTGTCAGCTTCTTATAATTTATAATTTGGTGTAATTTCTCATTCTAAATAAATATTTGCCTTTTTAATGAATTTTATTATTTTTTAATTGACAAAAATATATATGCTTATGAAGTACAACGTGATGTTTTGATATATGTATGCATTATGAAATGACTAAATCAAGCTAATTAACACATACATTATCTCACACTTTTTTGTTGTGAGAACACTTAAAATCTATTCTCTTAGCAATTTTCAAGTATGCAATATATTGTTATTAACTATAGTCACCGTGGTGTACATAGGTCTTTTGAACTTATTTCTCCTAACTGAAATTTTTTGCTTTTTGACCAACATATCTCCAATTCTCCTCCAAACCCTGACCCCCATCAGCTTCTGGTAACTATCATTTCACTCTTTCTATTAGTTAAGCTTCTTTAGATTCCCTGTATGAGTAAGATTAGGTGGTAATTGTCTTTCTCTGTCTTTCAGGCTTATTTCATTTCATATGTACTTCAAATTCATCTACAATGTCACAAATGATAGGATCCCCTTATTTTAGGGCTTCACAGTATTTCATAGTGTATATATATATATATACACCACATTAAAAAAAAATCCAGTTATCCTTTGATGGACACTTAGGTTGATTCCCTATCTTGGCTATTGTGAATAGTGCTGCAATGAATGTGGGAGTGCAGGTATCTTTTTGATATACTGATTTCCTTTTCTCTGGATATATGCCCAGTAGTGGAATTGCTGAATCATACGAAAGTTCTATTTTTAATTTTTTGAGTAACCTCCATACTGTTTTCCATAATGACTATACTAATTTACATTACCACCAACAGTATACATGGCTTTCCTTTTCTTCATATCCTCATCAACACTTACCTTTTGTCTTTTTGGTAATAGCCATTCTAACTGAGGTGAGGTTATATCACATTGTGATTTTAATTTGTATTTCCCTAATGATTAGCGTTGTTATTTTTATTTTTAGTATACCTATTGGCCCTTTGTATGTCTTCTTCTGAGACACTTCTATTCAGGTCTTTTGCCCATTTAAAAAAATCAGGTTACTTATTTTCTTGCTCTTGAGTTGTTTGAGTTCCTTACATATTTTGGATATTAACCTCTCATTGGATGTATGGTTGGCAAGTATTTTATCCCATTCTGTAGTTTGTCTCTTCACTCTTTTCCTTTACTGTGCAGAAGCTTTTTAGTTTGATGTAATCCCATTAGTCTATTTTTTCTTTTGTTGTCTGGGCTTTTGGCATCATATAAAAAATAAATCAGTGCCCAGACCAATGTCATGGAGGTTTTCCACAATATTTTCTTCTAGTTGTTTTATAGTTTCACATTTTATGTGGAAGGTAACTAATTCTATGTGCAATTTTATCTTTCCTGTGGGAAGCCTACCAACATATGTCAGATTTAGGACTCACAAAACCTGGATCTACGCCTTGACTCAAGTTTCTCCTGTCTCAAAACTTGTAAGAAAACAAACTCAACTTTTCTTGATCTCATGTCCCCGTTTAGCACAAAGCCTTTCTCTCCTCTTCCAAACGGTACTTTTCAAAGATGAATTCATATTTTCTGCCTCTTCTCCTTCCACCAAGATCCATTTGCTCCTTGTTCCCCACATCCTCTATTCCTCAGGAAGCACTCTTTCCAAGGCCACCATTAGTCTCTCTCTTGTCAAATTCAAAGGACATTTCTGTTATTTGCCAGGAGTGCCATTTCAGTGGAATTACCACAGATTCTTGGCCATGGCTTTCTTTATGCTCTTTTCCCCTACTTTTTTTCTCTGCATCTGGCAATTCCCATTAGTTTATTTCTCCTTCTTTTCATCTGTCTCTTCACATGACCTAATTCAGTACTTTGGATCCAGTCAGGCACTTTTGGCCCTGTGGTGTATTCCAGAAAGAAAGTGTTCTGTGCTCAAGCCTCAGGCAGTGAAACTGATTAGTTTTTAAAATATGTGTATGTAACACCTATTTATATATGATGAGCTATATTTCTTTGGGAAATGCTGTCCCTGTCTTCACTGCCACAACCTGAATATCTGTGGTAGTTTCCTAACTGCTCTTTCTGTCAATCTTGTATTTCTTCCATATAACTTCCGTAGTGATCACCTAAAAGTAAACTTCATCACAATTTCTCCCATTAGAAAAAAATTCCCTATTAACTTCCTTAAAATTCAGGATAATATTCAGATTGCTTTAAAAAGTCTTAATCAAAAATGTTTAAATTGCATAGGTTTTATGAACTCATTTTACAAAGTGATAAAGATTCAAAGATACATAAAAAAACACCAGTAGCCCTCTTATTAGATTTTTACATAAGAGTATCATACAAAACATAAGTCTGAGACTTTTTTTTTAATGTGCAACCACGTATAATGGACTTGTCTCCCAGTTAATGGGTGTAGTTCTTAGCCTTTTAAAGAGCTGTATAATATTCCATAGTACATTTGTGCAGAAGTGTGTCTAATGATCTTTATATTGATACAGGCATTGAGATTACAGTCAGCCCTCCATATCCATAAGCATCAAAACCCCGGAATATGGAGGGCTGGCTATATTATGCCATTTTCTATAAGTGACTTGAAAATCTGCAGATTTTGGTGTCCCGGGGATGTCCTGGAACCAATTGCCGGCAAATACAAAAGGCTGCCTGTATTTTCATGTTCAACCAGTACAAAAACTATTTTAAATTCACAATATTAGGTATGCATTCTTATAGGATATGAGACAGTTTCCCAAGCCACTGGATCAAGGTATATATGTATGTGGAGGTGTTTCTTACCCACATCTGTTCTTTCTTCTTCTGGTACCTTGGAGAATCATCCCCCTCCCACTCTCGGGCCATTGGTTCCTATAAGACAACATTATCTGCCATGAGGGATAGGAAGTGACTCTGGCCTAATCAGAGACTGCATCTCTCCAGCCACAATGATAGTAGTATTTTGCTTTTCAGAATATTAAGCATACCTTTTCAGCTGTTTATTGATGTTTTATATTGGAAAGTTGTACATCTTTTGCTGGTATTTGCTAGCTGATATCTCTTTGGGAGTTCTTTTTTTTTAGTCACACTTATTGAGGTAAAATCTGCACATGATTACTTTTTTCAACTTCTCAGCTATCTGAGGCCATCATTTTTCATTCATGTGTAGTCACTCTTAGATTCAATTTAGTCTCCTACCTTTGGTTATTTTGAGAACCAAAATAGAACCAACCACTTAAGTTAGTTCTAATCAGGGTATGTGTTCTCTCAGCACCTACATCAACCTAGCCATTAGGCTGTCTCAAGCAGGAATGAATAAGAAGCTGTTCAAGGGAATGCCGATTCTGTCTTTGTGGGCAGAGGCTGATCAGCTGAGGTTTGAGAAGATACTTCTAGGATTGAGTACAAGGCTTCTCTGACTATGGAAGTTCTACGTGCTGCTGCAGTTCTTCTCTAGAGCCACAGGATGGAATGACCCCTCCCAGGCCACAGCAGGCTGATGAGACAGCAGTTCTCTTAGGAAACTTCTATGCTTTTCCTTCTATGCTGGCCAAAATCCTCCTCCTTTCTCCCCTATCAGTGGCAAAATTCTAGATTTTGCTCAGCTCTTGAGGAGGCACAAGCTCTTTCCTCTGTCACTAGGTGTGTTGGATTTCCTCTGGCACCAAAGAGAATGCAGCTAAGCGCTTGTGATTGTGGCATCAACTTTGACTTCAGATGTTCCTTCCTGGTCCTGCCAATTCTAACCTGATTGTTGTGTTACAACACAGAGGAAGTTGGAGGAAACAGAGGGTCTTGTAGGTTCCAGCTCCTATCACCCTGAATCTCAGGTAAGTTCTTACCACTTAATACTGAAGACTCTTTACCATCTAATTTCATCTCCTGGCACTTTGTCACATGTGTCCCTTTTGCTGAGCATACCAAATGGCTTTACATCCCAGGTGAGCTAAGCAAACATTTTCAGAATGTTGTGCCTTTGAAAACATTTCTTCTACCTAAATTTATCTCCTTCTCAGGCATCTACTCCTCATGCTTTTTTGTTCATCTGTTACTCCTCATTCAGCACTCAGCATAAGCATTGCTCCTTTTTGTAAGACTACTTGGGATCCAGTCATTCATTCCCCCTTTATTGTTTAGTTATTTTTAGTAGCAAAAAAAATTTTAAAAATCATTCATGCTTCCATGAAACCATAAATGAGTTAAAAACATTCTAGAACTTTTGTGTAAGGAAAACTCAAATTTTAGAAGAAAGGTATCTGACTCAAGATTTTTATCTATCCACTCTCCTAGTGTAAAGGGATTCAAGATATTTCCACCAACTTTTTCAGAGCCAGAGAATATATGAGATAAACCTAAAAATACAGAAAAAGAAGGGGAGAAGTCCAGGAAGGGAGAGAGGGGGAAGCGAACAATGGGGAAGGAAGAGAGGGATAGGGAGAGAGAGAACAGAACTCTTACGATGCCTTCACATTTCCTGAGGTAGCTATTCCTATTTTCTAATTGTTACCTAGAAAAGTGCCTCTGGTTCCCCTTCTTTTCCGTTTCTCTTGTTCATAAAAGACACCCTTTCATTTTCATTGAAAAGGCTACTCATCAGGACCTTAACTTGGTGATCAATGAATGTAGCACAGGATTTAATCTTTCATTTCTTTTCTTTGGGTCTTCTTGGTATTTTCTCCAAATTTGTAACTCTTACTCTTTCTCTCATGGAAATTATTGGTACTTAGCCTTTATTCTTTGTAATGAGAACTTTAAAGTGCTTTTCTCCTTAGCCATTCTAGGCTTAAGTTTTTAAATGCAAGCAAAAATACCTCTGAAGCTCAATATTGAAGACATCACTCTGCCGTCTCCACTCCCAACTCTCAGGTATTTATAAGAAATACTTAAGCTTTTGTCATTGACTGGCTTTTATTCATATGAAATATCTTTACTGAGGCAGTGTTATTTGGATAATACTATGAATTATCAAGTGGTAAGACTTATTAGGCCAAGAATTTTGGCTTTGCTTTTAAAATAAATTTCTCAAATCCTAGAGTTCCTTTTCTACCATTGCCAAATGCAGTAATCCATCTGTGAATCCAACATTTAGAATTAACTAAAAAGCATTACTTGGTTTTGGTTTGGCAACTTAAAAAAATGAATAGTCTTTTAACATGATTTTGAGAAATATATGTATATAGATAGATACATATAGATAGAAACCAGCCAAACTAAAAGTTTTCCATTTTTGTAGAAGATACTTAGTTTTCCATTTTTGTAGAAGATAGGGGAAATTTACCATTGTTTTTCTGAGTGGTAGTTTCTCAGTCATTGGTCACAAATAAGGTGAATTAGATCATCTGGGAAGAGGCACAGTTTTCTTATTCCCCAAAAATGCAGTGAACACCCTAACAGCAACTCTGGTTAGAAGCAGACTGCGAGTAGAGGGCAGGAGCATTTAGGGTTTTACATAAGCTAGTCAGCCTAGTCAGTCATCTTGATATTTTGCAAATATTTTCTTTCTTGTGTACCAGAAATAGGAGAGACCAATGAAACAATTAAAGTGTGTTTCTTTTGGTGGAAACTTAATTCTACAAAGCTTTAAAAGACTAACCACAGTTCCAAATATGATTGGCCTATCTTTACTCACATTTGTTTTTAGACAGTAAACAGGCTCCATCTCCTTAAAGTTATACATACTGAGTCCTGAGAATATTGCCTTGAGAATCTGTGAACACGATTTCTAATGGTGGTACCATGTATAGCAGAGATTGGATGAATCTTTAACTCTTACATCTGAGTATTAAGCAAGCAGTTCCTTAAAAGACTATCTTTACCTTTAGCAACATAACCTCATAGCCTTCTTTAGAAACTAAATTTCTTAGGTGCTACTTTTGATGATTCCTAATACAAAATTTAAATGATATTATAGAGATTCAGGGATTATGAATTAGAAGTACAAAAGTTGTAATATTATTTAATATTTATTAAGAACAAGTGATTTGATCCTGTGCAGAAAGGAAGGTTGAACTCTCCGGCATCAAATGACCTCTTACTTTCTGTCTCCCTCTAAAAATTGTCACCTAAATTAGTTGTGTAGGGTGATCATAATAAAGTACCACAAACAGGGTGTCTTATACCACAGGAACTTATTCTTGAGGCTAGAAGTCCAAAATTAAGGTGTCAACAGGTTTGGTTTCTTCCAAAGGCCATGAGGGGAGAATCTGTTCCATGCATCTTCTCTAGCTTCTGGTGGTTTGCTGGCAAGCTTTCACATTCTTTTGCATCTGGAAACAGCACCTCAGTCTTCACATGATGTTCACATGCCTTCCTCTTCACGTGGCATTCACACGACTTCATCGTCACGTGGTGTTCACACGCCTTCGTCGTCATGTGACATTCACACGCCTTCATCTTCACATGGCATTCACTTGCCTTCATCTTCACATGGCCTTCACATGCCTTCATCGTCATGTGGCAGTCACACACCTTCATCGTCATGTGGCATTCACTTGCCTTCGTCATCATGTGGCCTTCATACACCTTAATCGTCTTGTAGCATTCACACGCCTTCATCATCACGTGGCATTTACTTGTCTTCATTTTCACATGGCGTTCACGTGCCTTCATCTTCACATGGCATTCACATGCCTTGATTGTCACATGATGTTCTTCCTGTGTGCTTGCATGTCTCTTCACTTGGTCTTCTTTTATAGGGACACCAGTCATATTGCATTAGGGTTCTACCCTATTCCATGATGAGCTCATCTTAACTAATTATGTAAGATATGACCTTTTTCCAAATAAGATCACATTCTGAGGTCATGGTGGTCAGGAGTTCAACATATAAATTTTAGGGGAACACAATTCAACCCATAACAGCACTCGAATGTGCTTAATGAAGAGGACAACATTTCTGGGGCAGTAAATTCTACTGTAAGAGCTGCCCCATTGAGTTGTGTTAGCTCTAATTTTCTGGGTCATATTTGAAGCTCCATAACCAATGGCTATAGTCTATAAAATATTGTTGGTCTTGTATTCATATCTTAGTGCTTCTAAGTCCTAGCTGTCTGACCTTACAATAAAAAGGTAAGGCTGCTAGGCCAACAAAACATAGAGTATCTAATAGAGGGGTTTTCTATGTGTAATTCTAGCACCAATTTGTAACTTTGGATACATTACTCAACTTCTAAACTCCATTTGTGTTTCTTTGGTTTTCTGAACACTTGCTATAATGTCATGTAAATATAAATAAACTAGTCTGAAACTGAAATAAAAATCTGAATCTTAATATCGAAATCTTCTCTGTGATAAATAGTTCCCTTTCTCATCACTAGTGATTGAGTCACTTTCCAGTGATCTTACTCAAAAGATTATAATAGGAGCAGAGCCAGAGATTGAGCTACTTACCTGCTTTCATGGTCCTTTTTGGTCTGGGGTCAGGCACTGTGCCTAGGGAAGCCAATCTCAGCACAGCGTGGGTTGGAGGGACAAAGCATACTGGTGGTAAATGTGCAGCTTCACACAAAGGGCTTCTTTAAAGATTGGTAGTGTTCACAAACCCTGAGACTACTGGTGATTTTGATATGGGAATCTAGAATCTCTTCTCCTATAACCATTATCATACCTACAAAGTATGTTTTCCTAAAAATTACATATTTCAAAGTCTTCTCATGACCATCCTTTTGTGACTGTATCAACCTTACACTACCATTAAATAATTGTCCCTCTAAAGATAATCAGCCATCTAAAGATTTCATCCATCCCCTCAACCATCCTCTTTTGGGACAATTTAGCCTAACACTGTGTCTATTCCTTGATACTTTTGTTTTTGTTGCTTTTGCTCTTATCTAAATTAGATTAAGTTACAAAAGTATCTGTCAGCATTTGCAGTATTTTTCCCCAAAATAATAGCATTAGAGAGTTGTAATTTTGCTCTTATTTGAATTGAATGCCATGTTTCATTACAGAGAAAGTAGAGATAATTCTGCTAATTTGTTAGCGACGTATTAAGATATTCACTATTTTGGGGGGACTTAACATATTTTAGCTTGTGTGAGTGTGTGTGGATGTGTGTGCACGTGTGCATGTATGAGAGAGACTAGGTATCCAGTTTATATCATGAACCAGCATAATAAATGAATCAGAAAAAGGAAACTTTATCCAGCTGTCACTCCTTTTTTTGAGGTACTTCTGTGGGGGATGGTCTTGGGCCTTGTAGTTCTTATTTGTGGAAAGGATACTTGATGTTTTACAGTGCTGTATATCTGAATTAGTTCATTCCTCCTGTGTTTTGGCCATTGTTCATTGACACGTTAACAGAGAAGCAGATTTACATTCAGGGTGAATGATATTGTTGTTTAAAGTAAAAGCTCAATATCTGTGTAATACGAGATAAAGGAAATGTCTACATGATTTCTGATCTTAGATGTTGTTCTAGTAGAATCTCCTGACATGATATTTTGTATTTAATTTACAGGTCTAGAGATCATTGAAAAATTAAATATATTTTACATGATTATTTCCATTTTATTTTGATAGAAACATGAGATCTGGGAAAATCCAGTTTTTTAAACTAAGTTTGTTATGGATTTTATTTGGGATAAACACGGAGAGAGATGAGTATTATTGTAATAAGGTAGGCAGAAAAACAGGAGGTAGCTATTCACGCTATTCACAGGGTAAGATAAGAGGATCCAGCTGCTTCCAACTTTATGTTACATTTACCTGTTGCAAACAGAGCAGCCAAATGGGTCTACCTCTGAACTGTCAGTATTGACCACAGTTATCAGAATGTAGTGACCATATGATTAATCCAGGAGCTTTTGTTCAATATGCCTTTCTTCCCCACTACTGATTTAGTCGATCTGTGTGATCTTGTAAAATGTGGGCTACATTTTTTTGGTTACTCAGGAACGCTCTGCATTTATGTATCTTAATAGATAACTTTTTATCACGTAACTTATTCTGAAAAATGGATGAGAAAAAGTTGTTTTCTAGCTTTTCATATGACTAATGTAAACAGTATATTTTACAAAGTTGCTTGCACTAAAAATGTCAAAAGGTGCTTCTTGGTAGACATGGGGAATATTTAGCCTGCCAATGCTAACATATCTTCAAGACCTGCCCCTTAACACCATCCTTTCTACTTCTCACTGTGCCTTTATGAAATTCTAGAACAGCCTCTGCCACTGACTCTTCTATAATCACTTTTATCATATTTTCACCAGCCTGTAGGAATACATTACCAGCAAACAAGCAACCCAGATGGTTTTTAAAAAGAAGAAAGGAGTGGTCATTTGTTGACTTTTCATATATTTTAAATGCAGCAAAAATAGCTTCTACTGCTTGAAAAATATCTGAAAGATAACTACAGAGCTTATTAAGAAGGGGATTTCATTTAATTTAAAAATGATAAAAGTTCAACAATAAAAATTATTGATATTAGAATCAGACAGCCAGGATTTATGGTGTGAATAATTACCCGGCCTCATATTCAGAGACTCCAGAATCTAATGCTGCCTCCATTCTTGAGTGCCTTTGTAATATGTAAAGTCCTTTATGCCCAATTTAACTGAAACATTTGAATGAATTTGTCGTTCCAAGGACCAGCCACAATCCAGATAATTTTATGAACCCATACTCATAGATATTTTGGTCACATTTAAGCCATTAGTGGTCATTTAGACATGTCTAAGAACATTTTCTATGTGCATGTTTCATAACAACTCTGTAGGCAATAGTATCTACAAGGAATCAAAATGAACAGTTGTGAATGATTTCTTACTCCTTGAATAAGAAAAATTTATTTCTTTTTCCACTCAGACACTGTACCTGAAATATAAGCCAAGATCCAGTTAGTTGGGAAGCACATGAGTTTATGCATCAGCCCTACCTCTGTGACACACAGTCCCAGGCTGGCTGTGCATCTGGCCAACCAGCCAATGTTGAGTGTGCATCCATTTTTTTCCAGCCCTAGTTCCCATTCCATTTCAGGCTTCTCATCTGTCAGGAGTAAAGCTTCTAGTCTCGCCTATCTTACAGATGCTATTGTGTAAATAAAATTATATATGTGAAATGCTTCTAAAATTTTAATGTGCCTGGAGATATTTTACAATGTTACTGTCAA
This sequence comes from Piliocolobus tephrosceles, assembly GCF_002776525.5. NCBI lineage: Eukaryota > Metazoa > Chordata > Mammalia > Primates > Cercopithecidae > Piliocolobus > Piliocolobus tephrosceles. Next base: position 92,108,645 of record NC_045440.1, read on the forward strand.
ACCTACCATTTAACAGCAAGACACTCTGAACCACTGTTTTTTGTTTTTTTTCTTTTTGTTTGTAGACACCTCTGCAATCAAAGGAAAAAACATTCGTCCAAAAATAATGGTTTTTGGAATTACAAAAATGAATTAAGGAGTGAATTTTCTTTTATTTAGGGCAATAATGCTAGTCTCTTATTGAGCAAGTAGAATAAAGTATGATTCATTTTGTCTATAAGTAAACTAACACCTATTCTATTGTGTAACAGACTGTGTCTTGGGGTTATAAGGTGGTTCTAACTACCCTAGTCTTCTTCACAGGATTGGCCTTTGCTGTTCTCTCATCTGTGCACCCAGTGTTTGGTTTATATGGGTCTCTGTTTCCTGCCATAATTTATGCCATATTTGGAATGGGACGTCATGTTGCCACAGGTAATAATTCCTATGTTTATGCTTCTAATATTACTCGCAAAAGAGACTTAGTGATTATTACTGATTACATCTCCTTAGCAGTGTTAACATCACTGCTGAAAACCTCAGCAAATATTAGAGCAAGATATTTACTCTCCATACAGGGTATATCAGATAGTCTACATACCCTGTGGTTTATTGCTATATTACTGTATAGCCAAGGTTATTGCTAAGGATTCTTTGCATTTTTGAGTTGCAAAGATTCCACAAGAGAAGGGAAATGGGGCATGGTAGTACGTGCCTGTAGTCCCAGCTACTCGGGAGGCTGAGGCAGGAGAACCACTTGAACTTAGGAGGCAGAAGTTGCAGTGAACTGAGATAGCGCCACTGCACTCCAGCCTGAGTGACAGAGTAAGACTCTGTCTCAAAAAAATAAATAAATAAAAATAAAAATAAGAAGGAAAATGTTATGAATTCACAATGAAATGAGAGAAAGTAAGCACTTGGGAGAAAATACAAGACTACATAAAATTTAGCTACTCAAAAAACAGTGAAAAATATTTTACATGTATTTGATATGTAGACTAAATGATGATATTTTAGGTTTATTCCAGGCTAGTTTATACAATGCTGTTTACTTTGTGTAACTTTTACCTTACCTACCTCTATATTACCAAATAAAATATGAATGGTGATTTGGTATTAGATAAACCTGGGTACATGCCTTATTTGTTGTTTGCTGTTTACATGGTCTTAGGCAAAAATTTAAGCTCCATTACAGCTTTCTTGATAGTAAAATTGCCTTCCAAATTCTAATGATTACTAGTAAGAACTAGATAATTGATATACAGTGTCTAATTTAGTACTTGCTACATAATAAGATTTAATAAAGTTAGCTATTACTATTACAAAATGGTATCTTAGTCTTAACTATTAAGGAAATCATAAAATAATTTTAACTAGAAATATCTATAGAGACATTTCTATTTATTTGGGGATTATGTGATCTCAGCCTCTGAGTAATAACATTTCATGACCATTTCTTCAATGGTCAATTTGCATTATTGATTGTATCAGTTTCCTGTTGCTGCTGTAACAAATTACTGTAAGTTTGGTCTTTAAAACAAAATACAGGTATTATTCTACAGTTTGGAGCTCGGAAGACTGAAATGATATTCACAGGGTTAACACTAAGGGGTCAGCAGGGCTGCGTTTCTTCCTTGGGGGCTCAAGGGCAATCCATTTTCTTGACTTCTCTAGTTTCTAGAGGCTCCTTGCATTCTTTGGCTCATGGACCATTCAACCATCTTCAAAGCCAGCAGTATTGCATCTTCAAATTCTCTTTGACTCTGATCTTTTGCCTCCATTTTCCATGTTTAAAGGACCCTTGTGATTACATTGGGCACACCTGCATAATCCAGGATGCTCTTCTTATTTTAAGATTAGCTGCTTAGCAACTTTAATTTTATCTGCAATGTTGATTCTCTCTTACCATATGGCATAACACATTCAGAAGTTCTGGGGATTAAGATGTGAACATATTTGAGAGGTCATAATTCTGCCTACCACATTGATACATATATTTTCTGTTAACATAACATTTTATTTATGTAGATTTGGCTTTGTAGATCAATTAATTTTGTTTCGAAGGAAGGACCAACATTTATCAATCACTTACAACATTGCTGCCTAAAGTATGCCTCATGAACCAGTAGGTTCAGCATTATGTGGGAGCTTGTTAAAAGTGCAAAGCCTTTATTTCCATGCCAGGCCTACTGAATCAGAGTCAGCATTTTCATAAGATTTCTGTTTTATTTATACATGTAATCTGTAGGTAACATGTTATAGTATATATATGTATTTATATGTTTATGCATATTTGTGTATATAGATATATTTAAGTTTGAGAACCGTGGATGTTCTATTTATTAGGTGCTTTATTAAGAGCTTTACATATGTTATTTTGTTTTGTTCTAGCAGAAGTCTTTTAAATAGAGATTATTACCTTTACATTGCAGATGAAAAGAAAACACTAAAATTCAGAAAGTTTCTGTGAGATTGCAGATTAAAAGTCACAGGTGCATGGATTACAACCCAGGTGTGACCAAATCTAAAGCACAAGCTTTTAACTTTATAACCCACTGTTCAAGAATAAGCTTTTCTTTTGTATTGATGCAAAAAAGAGAAAAGCACAATAACTAATTATAAATTATTAAAGCCTATTTTTTCAATTATCTTGTTCCCTAATTTCCTAACGATTTGTTTTCATTTTTGAAAACATTTAAATATATATTCTTAGCAATAAAAAATATTGTTTTAATACTGACCTCTAAAAACATTTTCTCCATGAAACCCAAGATAAAAGAAAAAGGCAAAACAAGTTTGTCCAATACAGTGTAATTGCTTTAAGAAAACAAAAATACACAATTTGAACATACTTAAATACACACTTACACAAAATGTTCGACGTCCTAAGAAATCACTGTAAACATTTTATAGATATTTCATGCATTATTTTGAAATTACCATTTACATAAGAGTCTGTATTTAACCAATTATGAACAGCTATCAGAATCTTATAGTCTACTTGATAAATAATATGCATTTCAAAATATACAAAATTTACAGCCTTAAATGTAGTCATTCAACATTAAAGCCGGAGACTAATTCTGATTTCTCTTCTGTTCAGTCGAATGGGCTATGACACAATAAATGCTAAAGACATTTTATTTCTGCATTTGTACTTCACCAAAGACAGCCAGTTAGACCTTTTTATTTGTTTTTTATCCCAGTATTTAGGATTCTTTGGGTCACTAAAAAATAAATGATAATTTTCCCTTATTTTGCAACATATATACATCAGGGAAAATAGACAAACTAATTATTTTTTGACCTCCCTTTAATATTGGACATATGGACTGAGTGTCACCAATAAGTTCCTGCAAATTAATATACAGAACATACTTCTCTTTTAAATAATTTAATTTTGATGCATATGCATCCCACTTCCACAATACGTTAATGTATTATTAACATATTGATGTCACTTTCTTGAAGAAGAATCGCTTTATTTGGGATTTTGCCTTCAATTTAGGTGGCTGGAATGCAATGCTGACTTACTAAATACAATAATAAATTATGTTAGAGACATCTTTAAAAGTAAACTATTATAAAATCAGAGTGTAAAGATGTGAAACATGCTGTTTTGCTCAACAATGTGAACTTCCTTATTTTAATGTAAAAATTTTTTTTTATAAAAGGAATAAATCTGTTGAATAATTTTTGTGGCTTGCAAAGAACATATATTGGAATAAATACACAGCAGTCAAAAACCTGGGTATTAATCCAATGAAAACAGCATTACTGTAGAGAACCAATATGTGACAATTAGTAGGATAATCTTAAACTTTCTCTAAATTCGGGAAATTTATTTAAAGAGCAAAGTTTAACAATTTAGAGAGGCTATTGTGAAGACTGTATAAGGTAATTTTCAGAAGAAAAAAATAATTATTTACTGATGGATTATAATATGATAGGACTTGAGGTAGTGTTTTTTAAAATATGAAATCTCGTTTATTCTCTACCAAAATTTTGTAACTAGCTATTTTATCATCATTTTACAAATAAGGAAGCTGAGAGAAGTTGGGTAACTTGACCAGGATCACAGGTTCATATTAAGTAGAACTGGGATTTGAACTTGGGTCTGTTTAACTCTAGGGCTCATAGTCACTTCCTATGAGACCCTGTGACCCACAGTACTATTGAGCTATCAGGCAGAAGTAGTGGTATATAAGGGTACCACTAATAGGCTGCAAGCCTAACCAGGGTAAAAAGTTGAGCAAATGAGGCAAGAATAGAGAATTAGTAGGGAGGAGACAAAGACAAAGGGGAGACCTATAAATAGATAATATAGAATGTCATCCACAACAGCCACACATATTCACTGGCAGTCCCACTTCCCTTGATTGTCCTTCACTACCTCAGGAACAGCAAAGCATTATCCTTGCTGAAGAGGCAGTACTCCCATATCCATACTGGTGTAGACGTGTCCTCGCCATTGCTGTATCCATTGCTGGCAAGTCCTCTGTCTGGAGATGTTCTTGAAATTGACCCACACACAGATGAAGCTTCCTTTTGTTCGCCTAACAAAGCCTTTTAGATGGCTTTCTCTTTTACCATTTGATTCCCTCCCATCTTCCTCCAAATCCCAGGAAAAACAGGTCTAAAATAAAAAGTTAACTCGTTTGTATGTTTTTTAAAAATTCTGTAGTCATTTGTTCAGTGGCTTTTGTACAAAACATTTTGCTGTGTGCTCTAGGAGATTTAAACACCAAAAGACAAACTCCTTTACTCTCAGAAGTATCTGATTTGATCTCTGGAGCATCGTGTTGTAACATACTCTCAGAAATATGTCCTATCAAGACCAGATTCTATGGTGAATGTTCTCTACTTGGTATTTCCCATCCTGGGTGCTAGAATCTTATTTCTAAAAATCAGGTGTATTGCATTAGTTTCTTGATGTACTCTTAATTTAGTACTTTATGATAAGGACAGTGGTCATGATTTATTGATGATTTATTGAGAATGACTTATCTCATTAAGAGAATGTTATTCAATCTGTTGTCTGTATTTATATACCACCAACTCTATGGAACAGAGAAAAGCATACAATGATAGACCATAACAGAGCATGCTGACTTTAGTCTTATTAATAATTATATGAATAGCTACCATTTATCAGGGGTTAACTACATGTCATCTTCTGTGATGTGTGCTATATTACATTATTTAAGCCTCATAACAATCCCATTGGGTGAGGAATGCTGTTAATAGACAAAAAGATTGAGGTGACAGTTCTGGGATTTTAGGCCAAGTTTTTTGGAGGCCACAATCATCGTGTTTTTCTGAATCCATAGCAGGTACCGCCTCTCTTATGTAGTAAAACCAAGGATTGGCTGTGTTGAATTTCCAATGAGACCTGTTTCTGTTTGACTCATGTCTGTCTTGCCTTATGCTGCTTTGTGCATGGTTTGTGTTGGGATGTTTACATGTTGAACAGGCCCTTTTCACGAAGTCTCACTTATGACCTGAAGCAAAGTAAGATCTTGAAGTAATGAGAGTAAATGTTTGCACAATGCTGCAGTTTGTTTCTATAACCCAAATTCGCCAACCCCTCTTTGAGAGAATCAGCATTTCCATGTTCACAAGGCTGCATTCTCAGGCATGCTGTGCCAAGATGAAGGCTTCAGAACACTTGGCAGGAACAGGGGAACACACTGAAAATCGTCCCATACATTTGCAAGGCCATGGCAATTCTTGGGGAATACCACCAAGCCTAATCTAAAAACAGTAGACAGAAATGGTATGTTTAATTATTTTATGGGCCACAGTATGTTGTTATACGATAATAAAAACATGCTCTGCTATGAGACCACAGAGGGTGGAAAGATTAAGGCTAGTTGGAAAGATCTGGGATGAATCCTTATTCTATATGGGATTTGAGCCAGACCTTGAAAAACAAGTAGGATTTGCACAGGTAGAATGAAGAAGCAAACGTTTCAGGGAAAAGGCTGAATTTACTGAGGTTTTCATACCTATCATCTCATTTATACTCCCCTTAGACCCTGAAATGTAGGTATTAGTACTCCCACTTTATGGATGAGACCATTTATATCTGGTGTAATGTGCTTTAGGTTACATTATTGGTAAATCGAGAGTTGAATTTAAATCCAGGCCGTCATCTTATTTCCTGTCCCAGGACATTCTTTATGCCAGTCTGCAGAGTGGTGGGAAAATGTCTGAGCCAGGCGAGAATAGCAAATAGATGAGTGGCTGTAGGTTGAATGAATAAGCATATGTGGAGGTAAGTTTCTATTTCATCCATGGAGAGAGGTGAAGAGTGGAGAAGCAAAGGCACAGAGGAGAGGAAAGTGTTTCTAACAGATTTGTTTGGTTTCACAATGTAGCTTCAACTTTAATGACAGAATCCCACAATTTTTGTTGAGTCTTACAACTGAATTACTAACAGAAGACTCCCCACACCACTTGGTTTCAGGCACCTTTGCCTTGACATCTTTGATATCAGCCAATGCCGTGGAACGGATTGTCCCTCAGAACATCCAGAATCTCACCACACAGAGTAACACAAGCGTGCTGGGCTTATCTGACTTTGAAATGCAAAGGATCCACGTTGCTGTAGCAGTTTCCTTCTTGGGAGGTGTGATTCAGGTAAGTGATACTGACACTTGAGCACAAAGAAAGGGACACAGCGGCAAAGGAAAGGCAGTTGGTGTTTTATTTTTATTCTTGTTCATGAATTTGTCTTTCCAGATGGATAAAGGCCTGATGTGTTTTATCATTATGGAAATGCTATTTAGAGTCATTACTGTATAAATGCTGGTTGAATGAATGAACTAGAATCAATAAATTGAAGTTACACAGGAACAGTTTTTGGTCTTTTAAGAATGAACTTTCTAAAAGATGTTTTAGAAAATGGAATGAGCTTCCTTGTAAGGAAATGAGGCAATCCCTGTGTCCACATATGACTAGGTCATCACTATAAGGGAAGGTTATAGGAAAAATTTCTGCAATGGGAAGGAGATGTCACCAGATCTCTAGTGTCCTTCCCAGTTTTCAGATTTTATGATGTTATTGCCTACGCAATAACAAATGGTACTTGGTTTATGTCATAGGTTTGCTGATCTGAGGTCACTGGACTCAGATCTGTACCACCAGCATCATGTTGCTGCCAAGATTGCTACAGTCTATGTCTTCAAAATATCAGAATATGTAATCTGATGTTTCTAATCAGTTGTCAAAATTAGAAAGTTCAGAGGTGACTATAAAATAAATGTAGACAGGCACTGAATATTAGACATGGAATTGCCTGTTTGATAGCCATTTTCGCTTACTCTCTCATGGTCAACTGAATTACATGTGCATAAACTTCTTGGGTGGCTGTGTTTTGGGTTGGGAGACTCTATTTTACACTGTAACATTATTTACAAGGTCAAAGATCTTGTAAATACCAAGAAGGGAGAAAAACAGTTGATGATTGGCTGGAATTAGATGGTAAGAGAAAACATGTGACCTAGAAGAAAGGAAGCATTAAAATTCTTAGAGTTACATTGCCTTCTAGCTATATGAAAAGGCCAAAAGAATTAAGGATGTAAAATGAAATGAGGATAAGAACTCATGTCTTCATAGTGCTTGAGAGAAACAGACTAACATTTGAATGGCAGCTCATTTGCCTAGGAGACTGGCCAGACTGGTAGACCAATCAGTATTTTCTATGGCTTGTGTCTGAGCCATCATAAAATAAAAACTAGTTGCTTGTGTACCCTGTAACTTTCAGTTTATTTTTCCAACCATGGATGATGTCAACCTATTCTGAGGCTTGCACAGGTAGGCTTAGTGGTTTTCTTCCTTGCCTGGCCTATATGAGGTTCTCTGAGATCTGTCATCTATCTCCATCTTAGAAATAATCAGCCCTGTGAACTGGTAGATCAAACATGCATACATTGCCTTGGATTTGGCATATGTTTTCCTTAATTTCTATTCATTTAAAATAAAAAAATATTTGTATTAACATTGCAAAGATAATATTGTGTCTCTTTTCTGTCCCTCTATTTTTTCACTCATATTTCTCTTTGAATTTATGGTTTTTACTAGAGTCGGATATTCTCTTACTCTACAAAGCATGAAACAAGTAGTTTTAGGTTATTTAATAGTGTAGTATTAGTTTTAGGTATATGTTAGTATAGTAAAAATCTAAGAGTATACATAATTAGCAGTAAGACCCAGCAACCTTCTGCTTAGTCTCATTTTAACCATCTTCTGAAACTTTGAAACAATCATCAGGTATTCTGTTATTATCTACTATATTTGGATTATCACTTAAAATGATAACATCTAAAAGTCAAAGCCAGGATTCTAACATAAAAAATATATGTCTCATCTCCCCAAAGGAAACTCCCTAGAATTGTAAGAGCAAAGTAGAATATTATTAAAGATAATAAAAATAATATTGTTTTCATGGCCTTTTATTACATGTAAAATCAGATTCAGAGAGTTGCATATTTTCTCTTATAACTTCATCAAACATCTGCTTTTCTTCCTCTTTAGCTCTGATCTTGGATATGTGACTTACGTTTTAGCCAAATTTTAAGCAGATGGCTGGACTTTATTTGACCTCCAAACTCATCTTTCCATTGTCAACTAGAAACTTCAAGAGTTCTGCATCTTTGGGATTTAGCTGATCAGTCATTTTTCCTTTCATTACTTCAGATTTGAAATCCACTGAATCAAAGTATCCAGTTTCTACAAACATATGAAGTGTGTGCTTGCCTTGTTTTATTTATTTATTTGTGTATTGTTTTGATTTTGCTTGCATATTATTTGGTTTCGGGTTGATTTTTTTCCCTCTGAAGATCCAGCTGACAGAATTATTTAGGTTAATAAGATTATATTGTTACAGTGTCTGAAACAATCATGTCTGATCTGATTCACAGTTAGAAATGCTCTCAGCTGCAAGGAACAGAGAACCCTCCTACTGGAGGCTTACACCATAAAGATATTTATTGCTTCTTGTATTACAGGAAGTTATAGAACTAAGTTCTGGATGGGCTTTGGTGTCTGGCAACACATTCAATTGATGAACTAATCTGCTTTCTGTTATTACATAATAAGGGCTCCGTGACTTATTGGGTGTGTTTTCTTTTTGCTTTCTCTTCTTGTAACTGACAAGTAAGTTTCTCCCCATAAAGTGTAGCTTGTATTTGTCTAATTTTCCCCACACACAACCCTTTCTCTACTTCTTTACTTGACTTATATTCTTTAACATTATTTTGATGATTCTAGTATGTCTATCTCTTTAATTTTAATTTATGCATTTCTTAGAAGAAAGAATAGCACAGAACAATAAAGGAATTGGAGTGAAACTAAAATGTATACTTAAAGCAAACTGTCTTCATTATATAAATTTCTTGATTTTAGTTTGCTCTTTGCCTTTTTTTTTTTTGCTTTTCCTCCAATGTTTTGTAAGTCTATAATATTTTAGTTTGTTTTCTATGTAAGACATTATTTAAAGAACAAAGTTCTTGAGGGTATTAATACCATCTTAATGCATTTTAAAGTCATCATTGTACCTAGCATAGAACTCTACATGGTAGATTCTCGGAAAACTTGTTGAATTAAAAAAGGAATGATCTATTCAGGAATCTGAAAACCAAGAAATAGCAAACATAATGCTAGGTAGCAATTTAATGATTTTAAAATATAAACTGAGTCTGACGTTTGTTAATTTTAATTATTATTATAGCAAGATGGGACTGTAAAAAAAAGGCACACTCAGAACTGTCACTTCCCTTCCCTATTACTGTTATGTATGTATATATCTGGATTTTCATTTTGTTAGGAACATCTCTTCAAGTTGAATTCCTAGAATGAGATTACTGGGTCAAAAGGTAAATCCAAAACAAAAACAAATGCAGTTTTGTTAGACATTGTTAAAATCCCTTCCAAAGGGGTTGTGTCAGTTTACATTTCCACAGCAGAGTATGAGAGTGCCTCAGACTTACCAACAGAATGCGTTCTCAGCCTTTTGAAATTTAGTCAAGCAGGTGAAAAGTAGTATTCAAGGTAATTTGAATTTCTTTAATTATGAGTGAGGTTCAACATCTTTTCATATGTTTAAGATCATTTTGTGCTAATTTTGTGAATTGTCTATTTATATCTGTCTCATATTAGCCCTTTCTCTGTGACAGATGTTGCAAGTATTTCCTTCTAATTTGGCAGTTGTACTTTGACTTTATTTTACTATGCAAATTTAAAAAACTGTATAGTCAAATTTATCAGTCATTTCTTTTACTGCCCATTATTTTGAGTCCGTGTTAGCTTTTTTTCAACACTGAGTTTATGGAGAAAATCATCCATATTTTCTTTCTAGACTTACATGATTTAAGTTCTTTTTTTTCTTTGTATATATAGATTCCCAATCATTGTGGAGTTTATGCTTGTGAATGGTGTGTGATACAGATGTAATTTTATTTTTTTCTAAGTTGCTGCCTGGTTGTGCCAGCAACGTTTATTAAAAAGTCCATCTTTACCTCCATCACTTAAGATGCCACCATTATCATTTCCATATGTACTTGTATCAATTTTGGGACTTTCTTTGCTATTCTACTGTCTTTAAATCTATTCTTGTGAAAGTAGCACCCTGTTTTGCAGAGACTTTATAGAATGGTTTAATGTAGGGTAGGACTAGTCAACCTTTGTATTTTTAATTTTTGTGTGTTTTCTTGGCTATTCTTGCATGTTTGTTTTCCTTATGAATTTTAGCACAAACTTGCATAACTGTATAAAAAGAAACTTGCTGATATTTTTATTGGGATTGTCTTAAATTAACATCTTTATTATGTTGATTTGTCCTGTCCTAGAACAGAGGATGCTTTTCATTTTGTTCAAATCTAATTTTGTGTTTTTCAGAGTGTTTTAAAATTTTCCTCCTACAGGTTTTGCACATTTTTGTCAAATTTATTCCCACATATTTAATCTTCTTTGTTGCTATTGTAAGTGAAGTTTTCTTTACCATTATGTGCTCTGGCTGGCTATTGTTCCTGTCTTCGAAAGCTATTGATTTTTGTATGTTAAATTTGTATCCTCATATCTTACTGAATTCTTTCAGCATTTGAATTAGTTTTATTGTTCATTAATTTGCTAGAATTTTTTAAGAGGTATTTTTACTTCTTTACAAAATCAGATGACTAGTGATTTCTCTAATCCAATTGCTTTGGGTTTTGCAACCTCTATTATAACGTTAGATAATTGTGAAAGTAGTGGGCATTCTTGCTCTTTCATGAGTTTACTTACAATGCCATTAACATCTCCACAAATTATAATGCAGTCCTCACGAATAAAGTTATATGTTTCGTCATGTTAAGAAATTATAAATGGTGTTCTATTTTTGTGCTTTTAATAGAAACTAGAAAAAATGTTGAATATTGCTGAAGCTTTTTCGGCATCTATAGAAATAATCTTACTTTTATTCTCTCAAAACTATTATTTATTATATTAATGGGCTCCCTAATATTGAAACAACTTTAAATTGCAAGAATAAATTCCAGTTGGTCATGGTCTATTTTATTCTTAATGTGGTATTGGATTCCTTTTATTAATTTTCTTCTTTAGTATTTTGCATCATTTTTCTTTAGTGGTACTAGTCTGTAGTTTTCTTTTCTTTCTTTCTTTATCAGGTCTAAGTCTCAATGTTTTACTTTCTTCTTAATGTCCTTTCTCAATGCTTTTAAGCATGTATAGCACTTTTGGAATATCTAGTACTGCAGGTTTTGTAGAATTCCTCTTTAAAATAATCTGTTGCCTGGTGCTTTTTTGTAAGATAATTTATTGATGATCTTCTCCAGTTTTTTCTACAAAAATTGATCAGTTTAAGCAGCCCAGTTCTAAAACAACCAGAATTGGAAATCTTTATTTTATTGGAAAATTATATTTTTTTCTAACTTTTCAAATTTATTTACATGTAGGTCTTTCATCTGTTGTAATTTAAAAAAAAATTGTTTCAATGTTTTACCCTTTGATATTTTCTGTTTTTGTATTTGTGCTTTTTCCTTTGTTTTTGATCCAGATAGCTAGTGGTTTTTCTATTTTGTTACTTTTTTAAGAAAACCAGGATTTCGAAATAGTAGGTCTACTTTTTTCCCATTTCTATCTCTGCTTTTCTCTTTATGATTTCCTTCCATTTACCATTATTTTATTGTTTGGTTGTTGCTCTTTTTCTACTTTCTCCATCTAGGAATTCAATTTATTTGTTTTATTTTTTTCATTTTTATTGATAAAAGCATTTAGTGCTATGAATTTCTCTGTGCTATTTGTTTGAAATGTATTCTGTTGATTTTCATATATATTGTGTTTTGCTTCAATATTTTTTTAGGAATAAAAATTCTGTGATTTCAGTTTGTATTTCCTCCTTTACCCAAAAATTAAGAGAAGAGATTTTAATTTTAGGTGGGTGAGGCTTTTTGCTTTTCAGTTTTGTCAATAATTTCTAGTGTTATTTCATTGCAGTCAGGGAGTACTGTTTATAATAGTTTATGTTACCTAATTTACTAATGTTTTCCTTGTAACCTAATGTACGATCATTTTTTTTTTTTTTTTTTTTGGTGAGTGTTTCATGAGCACTTGAGAAAAAAGATATAGCCCTGATTATCAGAGTGTAAGGATCAATATATAGCTATTAGGTTCTTCCTTGTTGATTATGATTATTCACTTTTTGCCTTTTTGATCTTTCTTGTACTGACTGAGAAAAGTGTGTTCATTACTGTAGGCTGCCCTCACTGGAATAATGGTATTGTGGTTTAATTCTCTTTTAGGTGAGCTATAAATGTTTGTGTCATAAACATAAGACCATCCAATGTCTCTTACTCATTGGTCTTCAGACAAAATAAATACTTTCTGTCTCTTCTCTGTTACCATTTGATTTATATTGCTAATATAAACAAAGTGCACTTATACAACAATAATGTAATGTGATAGTTTCTGTGTTGTACATTAGAGTGTGGACCTTTTAAAAACAGTGTTATTGAGTTGTAATTGCCATGCAATAAATTCTACATATTTAGAATGTTGAATTTGATATTTTGACATATGTATATATTCATGAACCTATCATCAAGACAATAAAAATATCTGTAATTTCACAGTTTTTTTTCCTTGACCTTTGTAGTCCCATTCCATTAGCTCCCCTCCTCACCCAACAGCAACCACTGATCTACTTTTTGTCACTATGAGTTAGTCTGCATTTTCTAGAATTTTATAAAAATGCATTTACTGGCCCGGCGCGGTGGCTCAAGCCTGTAATCCCAGCACTTTGGGAGGCCGAGACGGGCGGATCACGAGGTCAGGAGATCGAGACCATCCTGGCTAACACGGTGAAACCCCGTCTCTACTAAAAAATACAAAAAACTAGCCGAGCGAGGTGGCGGGCGCCTGTAGTCCCAGCTACCTGGGAGGCTAAGGCAGGAGAATGGCGTGAACCCGGGAGGCGGAGCTTGCAGTGAGCTGAGGTCCGGCCACTGCACTCCAACCCCGGGCGACAGAGCGAGACTCCCTCTCAAAAAAAAAAAAAAAAAATGCATTTACTGTCCCGCCCCCCCCCCTTTTTGTTTTTTGTTTTTTTTTTGGTCTGGTTTCTTTCACTCAGCAAAATTTCAATTGCTGTTTATATTGTAGATTTATTGCCATGGTTTTGTAACAGTAGGAACTCTTGTGATTAGAACTCATGCAATTTCTGACAGTTGATAATGCAGTGACTGAATTGACTGGTGTGATAATCTTATTGTTTCCAGTTCTACCATCTATTTCTAAGGCACATTGTCTCATAAGAAAGTCTTTTAGTGGAACTGATGCCGTTTTGTACTATTAGTACTACTTTACACATAGAAAAGAAATTTTTTTCTAGCTAAAAACAGTAAAAGCAGTAGCAGCCAAGAAAGGAATTGCTTGCACACTCACAATAATGAAATGTTAATTTCAAGACAAGGTGGAACCTTTTAAAGTGCCAGTATCGATAAGCATTTCTACTGGGGACACAAACACATAATAAAAGCCAATGCACTTTAAAAAGCATTGTTCCCCTTTCCCTGTAGCTTTTATTATTCCCTGTGATGAGCAATTTGCATATTTGCTTTTCCAAGAGCTGAGAGGGGTCTGGGATTGTCCCTTGACCATTCACCTCTGGAAATTGTCTCAAGTTTTACTTTTCTGAAGGAGCCATAGGACAAGATTTCTGCCGTGGGGAAATCTAGTTTGTCTTTTTGATTTTTCTTGCACTGAGAAAGGTGTGTTCATTACTGTAGGCTGCCTTCGCTAGAATAATGATATTGTAGTGGTTTGGTTATCTTTTAGGTAAGTTATATATGTTTGTGTCATAAACATATATTCAACAATTGTAAAAGTGTGGGGTGATACAAGGTGTGGTGTTTAGTGACAAAGCCTTGTATTATGATACTAGTGCATTCTGGAGACACATGGTCTTACGCCTTCAAGGATGATAAAAAGACAGCTGTAAACTAAATAGGAGATTCTTCAATTACTTTTGGTGTTGTGCTAAACATTTTCTTGCATGTTTTAAATAAGAGGATCAGGAGTATAGAAGGGACGCAGGATTTTAGTTTATCCTGCCTATTCAACACATCATACTTACTCTTCTCAGAAACATCATCAATTTCATTCTTTTGTAATGCAGGAGGAGGACAATCTGAAATCTCTTTTGATGATGTTTCACTGTTTTACAACCATTACAGCAGAAAGTCATTTCATTACTCTGTTTAATCTAAATCTTTCCACCTGTGTTTGTATCTGGCAAAGCTAAGAAGTAATAAACTTAATCAAGTTAGAATTATAACATTCTTAAAATTATAAAAAACTTTCCTCATTGACAAGCTCTGTTCTAAGCTTACTACATGTATTCATATATTCAATCCTCATTAACATTTTAGGAACCATTATTTAGGAATAATTCCCTATTATACAGATAGAGATACTGAAGGTAAACTGACTGATATAGTTTGGCTCTGTGTTGTCACCCATATCTCATGTTGGATTATAATCCCCAATGTTAAGAGAGGAACCTGGTGGGAAACAGTTGGATCATGGGGGCAGATTACTCCCTTGCTGTTCCTGTGATAGTGAGTTCCCATGAGATTTGGTTGTTCAAAAGTGTATGGCACTTACTCCTTCATTCTCTCTCTCTCCTGCCACCATATGAAGACATGCTTGCTTCCCCTTTGCCCTTTTGCCATGATTGTCAGTTTCCTGAGACCTCCTCAGCCATACTACCTATACAGCCTGTGGAACTGTGAGTCAACTAAACCTCTTTTCTTCATAAATTACCCAGTCTCAGGTAGTTCTTTACAGCGATGTGAGAACAGACAAATAGAGTGACTTATTTAGTATCTTGTAATTAGGAATTAGCACAGTAGGAGTCAGACTCCAGTATACACTTTCTTAACTGCTTCTATGCAGATTTCTAAACTAGTGTTGACAAAGGAAACAAGGAAACTTAATCCATCTACTTCTAGGGCCAGGCATTGTTCTAGGTCTTTCCCATATTTTACCTCATTAATAATAGTGGCAGCCTGGGTACTCGGCATGTGCCATGTGGCA